>NW_026652289.1:29784329-30328208 GCF_009828535.3 Hylobates moloch | reverse complement strand
GTTTAGTGAAGCCTGTACTTACTCTAGGAAGACATTTGGGGAACAGAATTTAGAGAATTAAAATGGACTTTTTCATATTCCATTATTTCCTATGTAGTAGCAAGTGATGTATTACATTCTTAGGGCTTCTATAACAAATCACCATAAACTTGGTGGCTTAAAACAACAGAAATTTATTCTCTCACTGTTCTGGAGACCAGAAGTCCAAAATCAGTTACACGGGGCCAAAATCAAGATGTCTGCAGGGACACATTCCTTCCAGATGCTCTCAGAGAGAACCTGTTCCCAGCTTCTTCCAGCTTCTGGTGGCTGCCAACGTGTCTTGGCTTGTGGCCCCATCACTCCAATGTCTGCCTCTGTGGTCACATTGCTTTTTTCTCTGCTGTCTGTGTCAAGTCTCCCTGCTGCCTCTCTCTCATAAAGACTTGTAATTGCATTTGGTACCTGTCTGAATAATCCATGGTAACCTTCCCATCTGAAAATCTTAAACTTAATCATATCTACAAACAATATTTTACCATCTAAGATAACAGTCACAGGTTCCAGGTATTAAGAGATAGGCATCCATTTAAGGACTATATTCAGCCTACCACAGGTGGTGAAGGCATTGTCTTAATAAAAACAAATTTCCTCTGGGGTGCAAGCAAGCCAAGCGAAACAGAAGATAAGAGGTACAAGCTGTGATAGAAAGAACTGCCCTCAATAAAAATTTCATGCTGACCCCGTAATTCAGAAATCAATGCAAAAATAAGTTCCTGACTCTGGAAGAGGATTGTGTTTCAAAATTTTGTGAGTCGGTTGTTTAAAGTTGGGATCTTACATCACTTTTCTATAGAAATAATAATACTTAAGACAATTTTGATTCTAGTGAGCCACTAAAGCTAATTACACATAACTGAGGTGTAGAAATAGTTTACTTTTGTCTTCTAAGAATCTATTCTATGGAAACAATCAGAATGCAAAAACTCAAAATGTGTTGCGAAGATGTTTTTAGCCACATTATGTACCATAGCATAAAAAAAGATAGAAGGGAGAACTTAAATATGCAACAACATGGAAAGGTTTATGCAAATCATAGAATATCCACATGATGGAATGTTATGCAACCATATTAAGTTGATGTAAAATTGTTAAAGACATGAGAAAATGTGCATACAACATTGAAGTGAAATATTGACAGTATTTTTTGCTCGTGAATCTGTAATTTGGACAGAGCTCAGCGGGCACAGCTTTTCTCTTCTCCACTTGGCATCAACTGCAGCAGCTCAGAGGCTGGAATCATCTGAAGGCTCACTCACTCATATGTCCAGCAATGGATGCCGCTGTCAGAACACCTACACCTAGGCTTTCAATGTGACCTTGCCTTCCTCACAACATAGTGGCTGGGTTCCAAGAATCGTGTCCCAAGAATGAAAGCCAGACAGAAATCGTGTCGCCTTTCATGACCTGACCATTAAAGCCAGGTAATGCCACTTTTGTCACCTTGCATTCACCAAGGCAGTCCCAAGGCCAGTTCTAGATGGAGGTAAAATATGACTCCACCCCTTATACAGAGGCAAGGTTCTGACACTAGAAATATTGTCTGGTCATTTTTGGAAAATAGAGCCTGTCACACACGGACACAAGCTATATACAAAGTGTAATCCTGATAATGTTAAACACAAATTCATAATTACTAACACATTAGAAGGAAGTAGTAATATTATTTTATATAAATAGAAATAACTAATTTTCTTTCTATCTTCGTGGTAGAACTATGGGTCATTTTTATTCTCCATGTGCTTTTTTGAATTCATCATAAATTTTAGGATCAAATATATTTGCTGTGAGTGAAAATACAACCTGACTTATTAGAACAGAGAGCATGTGAACAGCACTGAATACAACACCCTTATATGTAATATATTATATAATCCTAGCAATAATCTGGTGGGCAAAGGGGACAACACTCATTTTCAGGCCAAGAATCTGAGACTCAGACAAGCTTACTGCTAGTTTGTGGTGGATCTGGACCTCAAATACCAGGCTTTTGACTCCAAAGTCTTGTTTCTTAGTGTATTCTCGTTCCATGGTTTTTCCTTCAAATGGGTTGGAAATTGCAGCTAATATGTGTCATCCTCCAGGTGAGAATCTCTCTGCCATCTTCATGCTCTTCATTGCCATAGTCATAAATGATCCCTCTTCCCTCTCCATAGCATCTTTTTTGTCGTAGAGGTAGGTCTTGGGAAAGGGAGAATGAAAACCTTGGAGAAGCTTCTGAAAAGGTTCAGGAAAAAGAGAATGGGGAAAGGCAGAAGTTTGAGATGAGGGATTGGGAGAATTCTCTTGCAGTGAGAAACATAAGCAGGAGTATGGGGCAATTTTGGCTCCTGTTGAGTGTGGGCTCAAATAGCACAGGGAGGGATTGAAGCATGCTTTGATCCTTGACTACACTGATGCTGAGATAAGACAGATGAGAAAAAAGAAAGCAGGGACAACTTTGGGAAGGACAGCCGTTTCTATAAGGAAGAGGAGAAGTTTCACAGGACAGAGTAGTAAAGGACTGATTTTCCAGTTCTAGGAGCTGTTCATAAATAAATGAAGGATTTTCATAATGTGAGTGCTGGTAAATCAGAAATTGCCACTAAATCTGGGGGAAAATAAAGGCTATTTAGCTTAAGAATTCAATGGAAATTAAATGAATTGAAACAACCCCAAATTTTCTTTTGAGTTGAAATTTGCTTTAGAATATATTTCGGTTTAAATGGAATATCTCATTTTTTAAAAATAAAGAACTTAGTCATATGAACAAACTGAAATAATAAAATCAGTAAATGTATATGGGTATACAGTTATCTGATTCTATAAGCAAGCATCCTTCTGTTGTTATACTGAGCCTAGACGAAAGAACTCATCCTCATTCATTCTGAGTCCTACAGAGTCAGCAGTACCAAACTCCATCAATCCCTTATTAGACCTCATCATCTTCCTTCCAGTATGCAGACAGAGCTTATTTTACAAACTAAGCCTTTTTCTTTAGATTGGTAAATATTGTTTGAGCCCTTAAGCCCTTAATTTTCGCTTCTAGCCTATTGTCCGTAGTCTGAAGAGGGAACGCAAACATTAAGATATAATCAAACTTAATTTAGTGATCAAAAGATCAGCGTTCTATGCTCCAGAAAATCAAGTATTAAAGGAAGACATTGACTGAATGCTCACCAACGTTTCTGATTCTTCTTCTCCTAGGCCTATTATGCAATTACATTTCTATCCCCTTTAGGTTGAGCAGACCAGTACTTTGATTAGTGCAATGCAAGGAGAAGTTTTGGGTCCTTTAACACAAGTTTAGGTTGAGCAGACCAGTACTTTGATTAGTGCAATGCAAGGAGAAGTTTTGGGCTCCATTCACCACATTCTTTCTCCTCTGCCATGATAACCAGTGACATTTACAGATAGTGGAGTCTTCATCACCCTCGGCACCAGAGAGAGGATGAGGTGGAACAGTGTTCCCTGCCAACCCAAGATGGGCAGGTATCAAAAATATTAAATAAACCTTTGTGGTTCTCCGTCACGGAGAGTTTAGACTCGTGTGATACTGCCACACAGTCTTTCACTGGATTCATATATTCAATGAAACTGGTGGGCTTGGAAATGATGGTTAAGCATTTCCTGAGCATCAGAGGGGTGGGAAATTTAAATTACTAGAAGGAAAGCTTCCAGCCTCTGAACATGTATCAAAAACAAGTGAAGGAAAACTTATCTCCACACAAAACCCTGAACACTAATAGCAGCTTCATTCATAATTGTCAAATTTTGGAAGCAACCAAGGCGTCTTTTAACAAGCTAATGGATAATCAAACTATGTCACATCCCATGCAATGGAATATTATTCAGTGATAAAAAGAAGTGAGACATTAAGCCACAAAAAGACAGGAAGAAACCTTAAATGCACATTACTAAGTGGATGCGTCACTCTGAAAAGGCGACATACTGTATGATTTCAACTACGTGACAGTATTGTAAAGGGCAAAACTGGGGGCAGTAATCAGCCATTGTCAAGGGCTTATCATAGAGATGAAGGTAGGGATGGGTGAATCGCAGGGGAGTTTTAGTGCAGTGAAACTATTCTATTGCCAAAACCCATAGAACGTGTTGAATTGAGGGTTGGTCTGGTGGGCTTAATTGTGGAATACTGCGACACACACACAAAGGGTCATACATTTGGATATTATCCAGAAGAGGACATAAAAAAAAATGAATGAGCTTCTTGGAGAGAAGAGTACAAAAGACTAAGGTAAACTGTGGTAAGAAAGAATAGTCTTGAAAAGTAACTGTAAGTGATTTTGTCCTCATGAGCAGAAATATACCATCCTATGGACAGAAATAATACTGCATCAAAACAGTGCTTAAGCAAGTTACCCTGCAGGAATGTTAATTCCAGTATACATTTATTTGGTAATCAGAGATAAGATAAGCAGGAGAGATTCACTTTTGTAATGGCAAAGCGTATCTTTCCAAAATGCCTCACAGTGGAAAGGAGGTTTCAGTGTGTGAGGAACTCTGCAAACGCCCACTCAAGTGCAACAATATAACTGGTAAAAATTATTTAAGAAAACAAAAACAAAAAAACAGGCCAGGCACAGTGGCTCATGCCTGTAATCCCAGCACTTTGGGAGGCCAAAACCGGCAGATCACTTGAGGCCTGGAGTTCAAGACCAGCCTGGCCCACGTGGCGAAATCCCATCTCTATTAAAATTCAAAAATTAGCCAGGCGTGGTGGCGCATGCCTGTAATCCCAGCTACTTGGGAGGCTGAGGCACAAGAATCACTTAAACCTGGGAGGCAGAGGCTGCAGTGAGCTAAGATCTTGCTAGTACATTCCAGCCTGGACGACAGAGTTAGACTCTGTCTCAAAAAAATTAAATGAAACAAAACAAAACAAAACCGTCTGTTTTGCTAAGGTGATATGGCATATGAAGAAACAGTAATAAAGAAAATTTCTTAAATCTTGATAAGAAAAATGAGAGTCCATGGCACTAGAGCCGTGGCCTTCTACTCTCCCTCATAGTTTAATGGGATGAAGCTCCACTCAAGTTGGGTGTGACCGGGAAGATGAGGTTCTCCCTCCTCAGCCTCTACTTAAGGATGACAGTATCTCTTTGGGATTGGTAGGAATTTCTCATCCCTGTGAAGCTCCATGTTACAGGGGCTAAATTCCAGGCAAATTTCTTTGAAAATCAGGGGCTGTCTTCCTCTACCCACCCCCGCCTTCTCTTGCCTCCACTCCAGGTGTGCCAGGCCAAGAATACTTGAGTGTCATTGCCTTCACCCCTGCTCACTCATCAGGTAGAGGTTCCCCACTGGAAAAACAAGCTGAAAAGACCAGAAGCAACTGTCTCTACCCAGCTCCCTGCTTCCAAAGCAGGGGTGTCACTCTGCGAGAAGTAGGCCACTATGTCTGTCCCCAGATCTCAAGCAGTGGCTCAGAAACTTTGCCCAGGGGATGCGGCAGGCCATAAGAACAAAAGGGCATATTCTTTTTTCGAATTGCTAAGGCAATTTGGGTAGCTAAGCATGATGTTTGATGGTGTATTTCTTAGGTTGCTGTTTGGTTTGGTTTAGAGTGGGGAGAACGTGGTTGATAAGGCCTCTTATCTTTCTGTAGTCCATAGTTTCAAATCCCAATTCTACTAGTTTACAACCTTACCCAAGGGGGAAAAGACGCTGGGAAAAACAAATTTGATTTCAAATCTGCAGACTCACAAGAAACTTCCTATCTTCCATGAGAGTAAAAAAGTATGAGTATCCTCTGTATAGTTAGGTTAGAAGTCTTCTTGGTTTCCTCAAGCTAGAAAGGAGCTTACAGGAAGAGAACAGCATAGGGCAGATCCCCCTTTCCTTAGCAAAGCTAGGGACATTGTAATTCGAACTTCTCTGTCCTCCTGCTAAGTACATCCAGCTGTCTCCATGGTCCTTCTAAGTCCACAGTTACCCAGCCGAAAATGCCCCCTTTACAGTCTTGAAGCATCAGTCTTTCTTGGTGAGGGAAGAGGGACTGTTCCATCCCCACTGGAAGCAGATCTCCTCGTCCTGGATATGCTCTATATTTACATTGTTCAGAGCCATCTGGAATGATCTAGAATACTACAAGAGTGATATCAACCCAGACCTTACTTTCTCTCTTTGGGGTGGGGTGGGGATAGGAAATGAGGTTTTTGAGGGGGGCAAATAAAATGCAATAGTTAAAAAATAAAATGTTGATTACATTAATTTCTGGCATCAGAATAAAAGGCAATCATAACTATCGGCACAGCTCCCCAGGTACTCGGGAGGCTGAGGTAGGAGAAGTGCTTGAATCCAGGAGGCGAAGGTTGCAGTGAGCTGAGATGGCACCACTGCACTCCAGACTGGGGGACAGAGCAAGACTCTGTCTAAAAAACAAAAACAAAACAAAACAAAACAAATGTATGTACTAGGCACTCACTGAATGTAAGATTAAGAAAATACACTTTCTTGCCTTCAGAAGGAATACAAAGTTACAAAGTATGTTGTTAACCATTGTAATAAGTGCAATAAGCCTTTGGTATTTCAAAGGGCTGAGAAACACACTCTGTCCGACAATAGTGAATTAGGGAGGGAGGGCTTCTTTGAGGAAGTAAATGTGTTAGGTTTGAAAGATGAACAGGAGTTTACCAGGTTCAGAATGAGCAAAGGAAGGAAGTATTTTAGGCAGACAATGTTAGGTGACTGAAGGCACTGATGCCAAGAAAGCAGGAGCACTCAGGAAATAGTGATACAAAGTTGATATAAGAGATAAGCTTTTGTTTTCACATCAATTTAATACACCTTTATTAAGCACCCACTGAATCACCGAAAACCTGGTGGTTTGGTCTTCATAGATAAATTGCCACCCTCAAAGCCCTCTACTGAAGGCACACTCATGCTACGTGCCAAGTTCGTAAGTGACACTGGTTTCTTGCATTTCCATACCGCCACGGACCTGGATTTCCTTGGGGATCTGAAATAGCCTAATGCTAATTCCAGCTTCTATGCTGGTGAGGGTCTTATCAGCAAGGAATTAGTTGAACCATACTCAGCAGGAGAGTATATTCTCTGCTATGATTGATTCTGGATAGTTCAGGAGAATGCAATCCTATGAAACATGATATATTCATTGGCTAAGTTTCAGGACAGACCATGAATTCTGATCCCAGGCTCACCGCAGTACTATCTTCAGCTTCCCTGCTAAAAGCGAAGCTTCTGAGATGCTCTTGCTATTGTTTGGAGGAAGGTATGGTTCAGCAGGTAATTAGGTTTTTATTGGCAAAATCTGCAAAGTTCCCATTCTCGTTTCAAGAACCAGTTTCTCTTATCAGGACTTTCTCGGTAGAGATCATATTTCTGCAGGAGATTTGAGAAGGCAGAAGGGAGAATGTCTGACCTGGCCCAGATAGATCATGAGCCCTAGGCTAGAGGTGACTAGGGAGGCTGGGACTTGCCTCAGGGACGTGGTGGCGCCCCTACATTATACATTACTTAGTTTCCTTCCAGACAGGGAGGGGAGCCTTTCATTTTTTTGTTTGAGATCACCTTTCATTCATTCTCTCATTTGGCATACATTTGTTGAGTAACTGCTATGTATCAAGATATGAACCAGGTGGCTCATGCCTGTAATTCTAGCATTTTGGGAGGCCGAGGTGGGCAGATCACTTGAGGTCAGAGCCGGGCATGGTGGCGCATGCCTGTAATCCCAGCTACTGGAGGGGCTGAGGCAGGAGACGAGCTTGAACCCGGGAGGCGGAGGTTGCAGTGAGCCGAGATCCCACCACCGCACTCCAGCCTGGGGGACAGAGCAAGACTCTGTCTCAAAAAAAAAAAAAAGACATGTACTGGGCACTCACTGAATGTAAGATTAAGAAGATACACTTTCTTGTCTTTAGAAGGAATGCAAAGTTAAAAGTATGTTGTTAACCATTGTAATAAGTGCAATAAGCATTTGGTATTGCAAAGGGCTGAGAAACACACTCTGTCCTACAATAGTGAATTAGGGAGGGAGGGCTTCTTTGAGGAAGTAAACGTGTTAAGTTTTAAAGATGAATAGTTTACTAGGTTCAGAATGAGCAAAGGAAGGAGGTATTTTAGGCAGAGAATGTTACGTGACTGAAGGCACTGATGCCAAGAAAGCAGGAGCACTCAGGAAGTAGTGAGTTCTTATTTGGGAATGTTTGAATATGGAATGATTGGTGATGATGCACAGAATGCTGTTAGAGGGTAGGAGAACGAGTTGAAAAGGTGAAAATGCAGGCAGAGCCACAAGTCTAAGGAGCTTGGAGGACACAGAATTAACCCAATGGGCTCACACTGGACACTAGTAGTTGTATCACTTTTGTTTGGCTAACACATGGATTTTTCTTGTTTTAAAAATATTTGAATTAGAATAGCTTTACCTCCTCCATTTAAGGTAGATCCACCCCTTCCTACAGTATTCCACCAGAAGCCTTACATTCTTTACTACTCCCCCAGGCCCCTAAAGACAAGTGAGTGTGCAATTTCATGAGCAATACAAAGCCACCAGAGGATTTTAGGCAGATTTAACGGATTTGTATTTTAGAATGATTGCTCTAGCAATAGTGGCTGTTATCACAACTGGGAAGGGGAAGCAGGCAGGCCAAGTAGATGCTAGAGCAATAACTGAGGTGAGACACGATAACGCTCTGGGTTAAGGCAAAAGATACGGGTTGTAAGCTACAGATTAGGAAAGTCTTCAAAAAGTGGCTAGCATAAGAAGAGTCTGCTGAGGACCAACATTTTTAGAAATAAGCAAATTTCCAACAAAGGGATAGAAGAACAAATTGGGGAGAACGGCTGTATACTGAATTCAAGATTGGGGCATGTTGAAGTGTAGCTAAATAGGTTGACAAGCTGGATATCCATGAGTGGTAGGAAACAGAAGACAACTAGACAATTAGAAGGAACTTGGAATAAAGTATGAGGTGCTTGAAGACATAGGGATGGCTGTTTCTGCTGAAGATGTAATGAAGGAAGAGACAGCTGTAAGGCAGAATATCGGCAGTTATGGGATAATAAATCTGTTATGAGATCAGATGAAATTAGCATTAAGAAGAGAACTAGGAGACACTGGGTTGTGAAAACCAAAGAGAAAAGTGGGTCAACGGCTTGCCCAGGCCAGAAATGCAAGTAGAATGAGTTGCTGCTTCCGACTTAGGCCTGCCTGTTTTCTGAGTGATCTTTGATTGCTACACTCTTGGTATATATCATCTATAATAGTCAAAGTAGGCCAGAACTTCACCCTTAAGCATCTCAGTCTCCCCAGAACAGGCCTTTCCAGAGTGAACTACAAGCAGGAAATCTCCCCTTCAGAGGGTTGTCTATTCCTTGGCAGGTAGACCTGACTTTAGTAGCAAGGGCACAAAATTCTCTGGGATGCAAGCAATTCCAAAGGGATCTAAAAGACCATCCCTGCTGCTTACTTTGGAAAGATTATCATGATTATCTTTATTAGCACAAAACTATGTAAAGTGAGGTAGATTTTATTATGGAGGTGAAAGTGTGGGTAAGAGCAGGTAATCATGCTTGAGCCCACTAAGCCCTAAATTCATCTACCCTCTGGTCAGACTATCCCCAGAGTTTAACCATGTGTTAAGTCCCCATTTTTGACCACTTAGGAGATAAAAATCTCTTTGTGGATGTTGTTGGGGGTGGAGAATGGAAGTTTTTTTTTTTTTTCCCCCCCCCACATTGTTGTCAACTGCCCTTAGAAAAGCAGAAAAGAGCAAAGAGCTCTATGGATAAAAGCCCAGATTTTTATGGACACAGGGAAAGGCCACTGCAGCTTTAAAGAAACACTTTCTCTGTTGAAGTGGGGTCGGAAATGTAATGGAAGTAGGTAGCACACTCAAAGGCATGGTCTTGTGAGAAAAAGTATTTGTCATAGGAAAGCAATCAGGGAAAAGGGAGAGAAAGGCCTTTGCTAGAGATCTAAAGCTTATTGATCAGTGTGTGTTACAGCATTGAACCCACTGGTATTATTCCCGTACTTTAGTCTCTCCCACAGACTGGATTGAGCCCGTTTTTATCCACCTTAGGGTATCAGCACTCTAAGTGCTTTTCTAATGGACATTTCCCCCCAAAAGTAAGGTAATTGAAAGGAGAAAGCCATGATTTAGAAGTTGGGAAAGTGGTGAAGGTTTGTATTACAACTTTGGTTTTTGAAAGTGACTACAAAATTATGAAGGGGAGAGAAACAGGATCTCTCCCAGTATTCTCTCAAGTTTTACCTAAGCATTTCTGTATACTCAAAGATGCCACTGTGAATCAAACAAGAACATCACAAAACTCAGAAGACATGGGCAGAGAAGCAAAATGGCCAGGTACGATGTAAAATGTAACAAGGCTAGCTGGCACATCCAATCTGGTGCTAAAAGTCTTTTAAGGACTTGAAGCTGGCTTGTGGAAAGATTAGCTATTAATGTTCGCCAGAGGCAACCCTTCGGCCTTTAGAGAAGATCGTAGTTTTCCAATGATAAGAAAATTACCCCATGGTTCTATCCTTGAATTATTTTATCAATTAGCTAAGGGAAAATACAATCTCAGACAATGCACCGTACCTGCACTGCGGCTCTATTGTGTGGCATCATTCACATAGCTTTCCAAAAATGCGGGCTATGACAACTATAAAATGTTAGGTCGTTTTCTTTCCCAGATGTGATCTCAGAGGTGAACGTTTCTCAGCTAAAGTGAGGAAAAGGAATATTCCAAAAGGACTGCAGCTTTTCTTAAGGGTTGGAACACATACCAATGAAGTTTGGTAAAGGCAACAGAGGGAAAGCAGGTTGTCTAGGACTTTGTGTCAACATAAAGGCTGTAAGAAGACTTTTGAATGTCTCAAAAATTCTCTTCTGACTGCAAAGGTATACTATTTCAAAATTTGGTTTACTGATTAAAAGGTTTATATACATACTTTTAGCCACTCATAAGGGCATCAAAAGTGCAACAGCACCTCCCCAGGACTGGAGTTTATGGGACTCTCTTTCCTATTATTCGGCCTCCAACTCAAGTACATAAATTTTGGTTTTTAGAGTGAGAGTCTTTACCTTATTTATGAAGATGGAATCTGAAAAATGTTGTAGATATTGTTGTACCAGCCACTTATAGAGAACTGGAGTATTAAATGATGCTAAATGATGCCAATAGCTTCCTCTACCAACCTTTATAAGGTGAGATAGTATTAGATACAAGTTTTATGGAATAAACAAAAAAATTACCGGTATGCTTAATAATGAACATTTAAAATCTATTTCCTATGGCCAAACAGGTCATAGTTGAGTGATACCAGTGGTAGGAAAATAAACTTCAAAATTACTTTTGTTGATGATTTTCCACACTAACAAGCTTAAAATAGAACCTTACGTAGTACGACTTTAATCCGAATTGATTTTTAAAGACCCTCCATATTAAAGTCACAGGCACTATTTTATAATGAAGAATAGCTAACTGGTGCTTCTCTTCATAAAAATCCCTCCTGGGCAATTCACTATTTGATGCACTTGTCAGGGTTTTTCGCCATATAAATAAGAGAAGACATGGTTGCACATCTCTCATTCTGTTATCATACAAATAGCAAGAAGCAATTTTTCAACATTTTAATAATGTAGAACAGCAGGAAGTATTTTTATTACTTGAACATTTTTAGACATTTATAAACCTGTTAAGAGAGAAGCTGCATGGATTATAATAGACCTATCTGGGTCCCAGGAAACAGAATTCCTCTTTGGGAAAATGTCTTTCTCATAAATTATCATTATTTGTAAAAATAAAAGTTCCTAAGCTGTAAGTTTACCAGGGTACAAAGTTTCTTTTTTTTTTCTTGGAATCCACTGGTCTCTAATACTTATTACGTATGTATGTTGCTTATCAATTACTCATTACCTATACACATACAGCATATATTTAAACATGTATACATGTCTACATACATACACATTCATTTGTGGAAAATTATTAAACTCCTTTTTCTTTTATTTAAAATAAACCACACCCATTGAAAACTGGATTAAAGCCTTCTCCTAAAGTCTTATCCTAAAATGAAGTGTGTACGTATATACATATAGTCAACATTAATTTTGAATACTGCACAAACTATTTTCTAGTTTAAAAATTTACAGTGATCAACTAGTTACACACTGAATCATGGGAGAGAGGCTATAGGCTGATTGTCACTTTGAGTTATGCCTTAATTACCCTGTTTCTAGTGCACTAAGTTGCTAGTCACCTTCTTTTTTGTCCCCTTTATTTTTCTGAGAAGGGCAAAACATCCTTGAAGATCAGTTATATTCATAGCAATGTGTTTTATGTTTACGGAAAACCTAAAAACCAGAGAAAGCCCACAAAATAACAGTCATTTCAAACCAGAGACAATGCATTTTTTCTCATTTATTCAAATTCACTGCAGGAAGTAAACACTAAAAGATTAAAAAACAAAACAAAAAAAATTCACACTGCAGTATGTACAGTTTCATGACATATGAAGAAATTAAATTTCTAATAAAAATGGCAAGTTATATTACCGAGCAGATCGCATCAAACTTGGTTGTGTAAACACCAGAATTCTTACTATGAATGGTAATGTGCCTGTATTCCAGTATTGCTAATACTGGGATACTCTTGGAATAATGTTTGCAATGGGATTAAAAAATTCATGAAAGTAGTTGTGTGAATTCTTTATGTTTAAAAGTGGTTGACAATTAAAAAAATTCTTTAAGACCCTTGGATTCAAAGCACATTCTTTCACAAAGCTTAAACCACAGACGTCATGTCCAGAAATGGAATACTGTCATGTTGGGATGAACATCTGATCTGATTTGTTAAGACATTTTGCCAAATGCACAGATGCACAGGGTCCCCCATGCACTTTTCATGCAGCAGGTAATCACAACTTAAATAAAAGGTTTATTCTATACATTTGTCCAGACTTGCAACTGTATACATACATGCACAACTTTTAAACCTGTCTGATTATATTTACACTTATACATGGAATATACAGGAACCAAAGAGATTAAAAGGCTTTTCTGTTGCATTAGAACAATACAAAATATGTATTTTTCATTAAGGAAATCACTATTTACATCACCTTTAAAAACCGATTTTAACATCTTCATGTAACAAGTCAATATATATATATATACATACTATATATATATATATATATATAAAATATATATTCTCACCAGTTTACTCTTCTGTAAGATGCAGCAGAGAATAAACAGGTAATGAATGCTACCTTACTGATGTCAATGAGAGCTGTAGTACCCTTTCACAAATGACTTTATTAGAAGAAATTGTCTAGATATCTAAAATAGTCCTTGAAAATGTGTATATGTGCATCCTTGTATCTACATATGCATAAACAAAGTGAATCTGTGGATGTATGCCCTTTCTCATTGTTCTTTAAAATCACCCTAAATTCAAATTGGGAACATTCTCTAGTAAATCAGAACAGCATTCTTTGTGGTCATGTTTATTTAAGTATTTCATATTCTCATTCCTTTGTTAACAACAACGAAAACAACCAACCAACCAAAAAACAAAACAAAACCCACACACACACACACACACACACACAAAGTAGCAATGCTGGCCCTTGGTCTTTTCCCTGACCTAAATTTCACTCTCTTGTAAAAAGGTCATTTCCCCCTACCCAAGGGAGAATACCAACATATTTTTTCTGACATACCTCTAAGGCTCCAAACCTTCCACAACGATCAAGAAAAATGACTTGTTTAAAAGCTTATTTATACAGTGTTGACAATAAGATTGTCATAGTATGGACATGGAGTAGAATCTATTCAACTGGCCAGTGGAATTTTGTCAGAATAAGCCTATGTCTTCACTTCTCCATGATGTTGCATAATACCCACTCCTATTACTGTACAATATTTCCAGCAGCTATTTACAAATCATTCTGAGGAAAAATAACCATTTAGGGTTTTAGATCATATTAGGAAATCACACCTACTTTTAATATAAAAATCTTAGAAACCATTTCAAGTAGAACAATTTTAAATCAATATCCTTCTAACTAGTAGTGAATACAGAATAATTTTTGATAGGTTATTTGCTAACGTGGTTCACAATTAAAAACAAAATATCTGATGAATGAATTGTGGATTGTACAAACTGAACATAAAAACAGACCAGTTTCACAATTGAAACCCCATGTGGCTTCAATAATATATTAATTTCTCCTAAGACAGTATCAACATTTACTTTTCATCACTATTTTAAAGTAAAAGATCCAATGGAGTGATTGTGTACAATTCTGTCATGTATATGTGCCCTTTGTACTATTTATTTAGTCAATCTGAGTTTAGTGCCTTTGTTGGGTTTAAACTAAATGTTGTAACCTTTGTTGGCATTGTTCTTAGGACAATGGTTTTAATAAAGGTTAAGGATGTATTCAGGAAAAGTTTCCAAACCATCCTGGAATCACCTGAGTTTGGTAAGTGGCCCTGTTTTTCCATCCCTAAGGCTACCTAAGTAGATGTTACTCATTAGAACACAAATAATCACAGGTTTTCCTGAGATGTTGAGCCAGATATGAAAGTTATCCCCTCCACCCAATTTTTTTGTCATAAAAAGTGTTCTGAACCCGATTTCCAAAGACATAACGGTAATATATGAACTACAATATTGCAAATTTTGAGCTTATGTGTGACTGTATTGGGGAAAATAGAGGCATCACATAGTTTTTTGTTTTTGTTTTACAGTCTCATGTTCTGAGGAAAGTCATAAGCCATGGTTCTCAAACACAAGAAACACCTAGAGAGCATGTTAAGATGCAGATGGAAGACTCCAGGTCCACTTAGCAGAGATGCTTGTTCTGTAGATCTGAGATGCTGCCTATGAATCTGCATTTTAAAACAAGTGCTCCAGATGGTTCTAATGCAAGTGGTCTGAGTTCAGCTTTAAGGAATCCTGGTCATAAGACTCGCAGGTACCACAGGAATGGTGAGAATTAACTTTTACAAGAGATGGTGAAAACTGTCCAAAGAAAAGCCATTTTGCTTCTGTTAAAAACAATTTCTTAAATATTCAACTTTTCAGGAAACCACCTAAAGATAAATGTTAACTTTTCTAATTCTGTAAAAGGAGGAGTATTAATTTAGTAAAATAGTTAAAATACAAAAAATGGAAATCTGCCTTTTTTTTAAAGGATCTATCAAACTTCCCTCAATTGTAATCAATTTACTAAGTAGCACAAGGTTTAAAGAAATATATATTGAAAAGGATCAGGGTGGGACAGACACATTGGGAACCACAAAACCTCTTCCAAGAGTTAAAAATAAACACCTTTTTTTTTTCTTTTTAGCAAAAGTGAAAAATGTAAGCATATATTTTTCTAATTTATTTTTAAATTGGATAATAAGCTGTGAATCAGCACTAGGTTTTTTTTTTTTATTGGATAATTATCCTTTAAAGAGTTGTTTAACAGTTTGGACTTTAAAAAATGTGTTATGTAGGCTGACTTCTGAAAAAGAAAATGAAGTACCCTAATAAAGGCAGCAAAATGCATTAATCCACTATGAATGGAGTTTTACATTTTAATTTATGCCTATTATTTATGTTTATAAAAGAATTTCATTCATAGGCTACTCATAGTTGTTATCTGATGCATACAGAAGTGTTAAACAACCAATTGCTAGTTCAGTAGTTTCCTCATGACATCTAATGTTAAACAAAAATTAGTATGCATATTTCAACATCACCAGTAACCAATACTTTTCAAAATGAAAAAAGTTTCAATTATACCATGCTTTTTTCAAATCATGCTCTTATTTATACAGATCTCAAGTTCATACTCATTAGTTTTAAAAAGATCCAAAACTGGATGGCAGGTACATTTTATTCTGATTCTTTCTTTATCGTTAGCACGTTTCCCAGAAGTCCATACACTTCTCCATTTGCGCTGTGTGGGCGAGAAGCATTATTTCCCATATGGCTATTGTAAGGGCTTCTTAAATTAAAGAAAGAAGCTTTCGATTCTGCAGTAGGAAGTAACTCTTCTTTGACTGTGACCTGTGAGACACTTTCAGCAGATGAAGGCTCCCTCCAAATGTCCTTGTCTTGTGTTTCTCGACTGGTAACAGAATTGCCTCCTTTCTGAAGCATATAATATAGTATTGGGTTGGTTTTGGTCAATCTTGGAGAGTCTTTTTCATACTCATTCTTCTCCGCATCAGTGATAACCCACTTAATGGGTCCTTTCTCACTGGGCATGGAACACCCATTCAAAAGCCCAGATTCTGGTCTAGACCCTGCACAGCCTAAGTGCTCAGGGAAAGTAGGACTCACAGGAGTTTTTACTACGCCTGGGTATGAAAATGTCCTGTTATCCATGCAAATGCTGGGCTGAGTGGAACTGTACATCAGTCCATTTAAAGAAGAAATGCTAAATTCAGGTTTGCTGTTGGTCACATTATTTTTGTGTCCTTTCTTTTTACTGTCAGCCACAGAGTTACTTCTGTGCGGGGACAAATCTCGCACACAGTTTTCTGAGAGAAGCAGCTGTTTCAGAACATTAAAGCTTTTGCTCTCTCTGGCCCAACTCCTGTGTTCACTTTCGCTGGCTGAGCCATGACCAGCAGGATATTTAAATTCAAGATCATTTCTGCTAAATTTCAGCTCTTCCTGGTTAAGCAAGGACCCATACAGTACTTCTGGGGCACTGTGATGGTTTGCAGCATCAACAATGTTGTTTTTCATCTTTTTAAATGGATTTTCTAATGGCTCAGTATAAAGCTTCCTTTTCTTAGGGACCATGCAAAGATTCTTTGATTCTAGAAGTGCCATTTCATTATTTCTGTGACTCTTGTCTGAATCATCTGTCAGGTAATTATCTTGATTTTGTCTTAGCAATCGACTTAACAGACCATTCTTGGAGAAAGAAAAATCCTGAGGTGAAACAGGCTCCGATTTAAAGTCTTCGGACACTGGTAAGGCAGGTGCGCTTCTTTGCACAGCAGAAGCCATACCCAAGAATGGGGCACTCTTAGCATCATGGCTCAAGTGCACATTTGTGTTAGGAATTTGTAAGTCATCACAAGGCTCAGATTTTATTTTCACCATCAATATTTGTTCACTTAAAGCTCTCTCTGAGTGTTCCTGAGTACTTTCATCTCTTAAGGGAGTTTTCTCTTTCTTTTCACTCTTCCCTTTGTTGGGGTTCCCCAGGAGCAACTGGAGGACAGTACGTCTTTCAAGCAGATTTTCTATTTCAGAACCAGAAAGCCCTGGTTCAGGACCTGTTGGTTGACTACTAAATGCTTTATTTTCTTCAACTGCATTCGTTTTATTTGAGAGCAAAGGGCTATTTAATCTATCAATCATACCTATCGGTTTATCTGTGTTTCCAGTTAACAGCTGTTTGCTGGGTCTCTGCTCTTCCACTGACATGGAAGACTGCATTCCACATTGTGCTAAATTTTGTAACAGCTTACTGGCACTAAAAGTTGCAGCGTTTTGTGCACCTTCATTTTGGGCTGGTTTCTCTCCTGGTGGGTCTTTGCTTTTTGTAAGGTCCATTGAGTGGTTAGATGCAGTATTTGTTAGCTTTTCAGACTGAGTACTGCAGGCATATGGTGGGGAATTCCATTTGATGACCACAGAGTGTTGAGAGAGATTGATGGGAGACCCTGCTTTGCTCGATGTAAGTAAAGGTGGAGTGCTCACTGGAGTAGTCCGATTTGTACTGGGGCTTTCTATCACAGAAGTCCTTGCATAATTTTGTGTATTGAACTTGGTCACATCATTGTGTACTCCCTGAGGGCTGGTGTTTTTTTCTACATTTTCTTCATTCTTATGGCCAAGTAGCAATTGAAGAAGTGTTACTTTCTGGTGTGAGTTTAGCTTAGAATTCTTTGAGGTATCTTGATCTTCTTTGATATCTACATCTGGGACTTTTGGATCCCAAGTGTTTAGCAAGGACTGAGTAAAGTTATCCAGGGAAACAGGTTGGTCAGATTCTAATTTTTCAGTTCGGTGTTTGCAAGACAAGTCTATGGGAACACAGTTGGAATAAGAACTTTCATCACCACTGCTGTCATCTGTAAAACTAGGATTGTTATCTGAATATTCATCAATAGTTGTAGGTGTACTACTTTCCTCAAAAATGCTTCCTCTCTCACTGTGACTGTGCTCATTCATTGGCTTAGGTATAGTCTGGCTTTTAAGAAGATGTAAAAGCAAACTATTGTTAGCAGCTTGTTTTATATTGTTTCTTTCCAGTGAGTTCTTATAACCTGCATTTTTAGGGGAAGAAGGAATGATACCCACTGGATTTTGAAATGCTGTAGCACTACTTTTGCTAGCCATCAGTTTGCTTGATGATGTTCTTGCCTGACCATTAAGATGGCTTGACATTCCTTTTGGGAGCTGGAAACTGCCAACATCCTTCTGGCCATTTTCTTGCAATCTGGCCATAGCGGCAAGTCTTTCACTTGCTGCTTGATTTGCATTTTGCGTTTTTAAAGCGTGTTCTCGAGAATACTGCTGCAAATGGGCTTCACTTGACAGAAGTAATGCTAACTGACTACAAGCAACACTAGGTTTAGGTGAGGTGGCAGGACTAGCCCTTTTTTCCACCATGCTTGCAACAGCCTGTAATCTTGCAGCACATGACAACGGTTCACTCATGACCTTTGTTCCACTTTGTCCAACATGATGAGGAGACTCTGCAAACCTATCTCTGATGAGGTTTTTAGTCACATCAGGAAGATTCGTATCAGGCTTTTGATCTTTAACTTTACTTTTCTTCAACAAAGTTTTTAAGTGACTTGATGCAACACCATAGCACCTTAAATCCTTCTCCACTTTTAAAGAATCATGACTGAGGGCATATCCTTGCTCCTTGAGGCTCTGCCTAATTTGTTGTGACAGAGCAACAGTCTGCAGCCTAGAGCTGAATGACTGAAGCAAAGAGGCCAGTAATGTGCTATCCTGTTTGCCTTTAGGCACACTGTCAACCATGCCAGCTAGCAAAGCTTCCTTCTTTACGTTTAAATTTACGATAGAATCAGACAGTCTCTTCCGCTTTGCTGCATTCCAGTCCTCAGAAGACTGCAACAGTCTGGCTTTTTTGAGGTGCAGCATGCCAGATCCCTGATATGTATGTGTATTGAGAACTGGACCATTACTTTGACAGGTGGGAAATGCACTGCCAGAAATGTTAAAGTTCTGATCCTCTTCATTATGCCCAGCAGACTTTTTGTCAATGGCAGTATCTGATCCCCCTGCTGCCTGATGCATTAGTAATCCTTCTAGGTAAGTTAAAACAATAGAATCCTGGTGCACATCAGAGCCAAGCTCTTCTCCATGAGTCATGTTCAATAGAAGTGTTCACAAGGGCTTGGTTTCTATTCACTTTAAAGAATGGTTTTCTGTGGTGAGTGCGATGTAACTTTAATAAATGAGTATCAGTGTATCACCTTCCATCGCAATCAGAGAGAGACGTACTGTTACATTCTGTCCAAGATTTCTTCTGGCAATGACAAGATAAATGCAGTCTGACCACAGAGCTGATTAACTTCTATGCAAGGAGGAGAAGAATTCCTTAACACGTAGGTCTGTAGCAGTAAGCAGATAGAATTCCTTAGTGAATATATTCCTTTTCCTTCTTCATCTTTTGTTCCCCATGAAATGCAAGTATCAGTGTTCTAAAAAAATAAAAATAAGAATAGTTAAGGAGGCAGAACTAAAATCATGTTATGATACCTACAAGCAAAATAATACAGCATCTGTAAGTGTATATATATATTACATATAAATAATAGACATATATATGGATTATAGTCACTTTAGTAATTTGTTTTATTGCCGTTCCTATTCAATTGAAAATGTCTACTGGAAATCCTGTGGGTTAATCCATACTGTTAAAATGATCAAATCATTAGAGAAGAGAACATACTTTAATGTTATATAACCATCTTCCAAAGCCGCCAAGTCTCTGAATTTTCATAAGTACCTTTCTGCAAAGTAATGTGAATGTTAAGTCTCCTTTATAGCTTTATAGCTCTACAGGGGAACTAGAACTTGCTTCCTTACATTACTGGGCACTTAGGAAGAAACAAAAGTAGATGTGCAGAGAAAGGAAAAGAGATGCAGACTCTGATGAGTCTGATGTGGGGTTGAGGCCAACAGAACAGATTCATTTCTGACATCATCCCCCAAACACCAGACATTCCATAAGTAATTTTTAGAATTTCTGTTTTCAAAAAAATGAAACCACTAACAAGTTGAAGATTATTTTGTGAGCCTGTTCAAAGTGTGACCATCTTACTCATATTCATAAACATTAAAATACAGTCATAAACTTACCTACCCATAGTTTTTACCATGACTTATTAAAGACAGAGGGGAGTGATTCTTTTGATGCTTGCTCAGGGCTATCAAGGGTTTAATGTAGTTCGTTAGTAAATCCTTACTCATGTGCTCTATGGAGAAGTCTTAATGTCAGGTCCATTCCTTACAGATACAGAAGACAGGGAGGGCATAAACATATATAAGAAGTACAATGGAGAATGCCAAAGACATTTTAGTCACAGTTTGAAAAATATTCCAATGATATTTATTATCTAAGAAGATACCAAAAAATTTCCTATCACTAACACATACACAACAGAAGAAGCAAGAACTCGTTGCATTTCTGAAAACTTGATAGATTAAGTGTCAAAATTGACCTAAGGAAGGGGGGCCATTACACCTTTGGAAGAGAAGCTGGATTAAATTCCATGAAGTTTGTTTTTCAAGATGCCAGAACATTTTGTTCAAGTTATTAGACCTGAAGCTATCAACAAATACCTTGGTCCCCATGGAATTGAAAAGATAAATTTTAATTGAAAGACTACCCTGCAGCTTTTTGAGTACAATGCTTAACTCTTAAGTCAGACGTTAGGAAAGAATTATCTGATTGTGTCAAATTGTTGAATTTATTGATTAAAAGGATAAGAAATGATAGCCAAAGAAAAAGATACAGAAAGGAGGCAGCAACAATTAATTTCAACTGTGTAAGGAGTAAGATGAGAAGAGACCTTCTTGAGATTCCAATGCCACCATTTTAAAAAGTTTTGCCATAATGTACTTAAGATGGATATTTTAAGAAGTTAATAATGATATGGAAATGAAATGGTGATGACGACTGCCACCAAATATTCATTCTCCCATTTTCCTTTACTAATAAAACCCTGACTTGTTTTTCAGGGAGCAGGGAGGTATCCCAGCTAAACGCTACTTTTTTTTTCCCCCACATTGGTATATATCTTACAATTGATGGCATGTTGCTTAATTGGAGGCTTATTTTTCTTTCTTAGTGGTATAAAACATAAGGGTACATTTTACAACTGATAACATCTTGGAGTTGAGGAAACACAGTTTTCTAATTCTCTTAAGAAACTTAATATGGCCGGGTATGGTGGCTCACACCTGTAATCCCAGCAATTTAGGAGGCCGAGGCGGGTGGATCGCCTGAGGTCAGGAGTTTGAGATCAGCCTGACCAATATGGTGAAACCCTATCTCTAGTAAAAATACAAAAATTAGCCAGGTATGGTGGCGTGCACTGGTAGTCCCAGCTACTCAGGAGGCTGAGGCAGTAGAATTGCTTGAACCTGGTAGGCGGAGGTTGCAGTGAGCTGAGATTGAGCCACTGCACTCCAGCCTGGGTGACAGAATGACACTCCATCTCAAAACAAACAAGCAAAACAAAAATAACAACTGCTAATATACAATTAATTCTCAACTAATTAAGACATTTAACAACCATTTAATGGGATATGCAAATCCACTGTATTTCTTTCCATACCACTGCCAACCTTTTTGTTCTTGGGTAGAATCAAGAAAGTCAAAATCATACCAGTCATTTGAAAAGTGGTTTGTAAACAGCCATAAAATATACTTTATTTAAGAATAAGAATGAAATAAGGAGCATCTTTGAGTTCATATTACTCCTGTTATTGCTATTCTACTTTTTACTGTGCTTGATATAATTTGCAAAGTATTATTCATTGCTTTAAAAAGACTGAATTTACAAAGCAGATTTGGAAGTTGATTTAAAAAGGAATTACCAGTTTCCTTGTAAAGGAGCTCTAACACTGTATTTTACCATTTATTTACCTCTCTACCATTTATTTCCTATCTTCACAGAGAAAGTAGATGACAGATATTAAGAATAATCATCTCTTAATAATCCATTTTTGGCAATCAGCTTTCTCAGGTTGAAAATAATTTCTTAAATATGAAAACGATTTTTAACTTCAAGAACAAAAATGACATATACACATAATTTTATTAAGCTCCTTGGGTCTGAGGACTGTGCTAATTATAATTATTACAGGGCAACACAGTCAACAGATAACTGAATCTTGGGATACATTAAGTTATTCAATGACCAAATTCCCAGTAGGAAGGAAGGGATTTTGACATTCAAACACACACATTCTCTCACTCTCAAAAAATATATAGACGAGATACTAAAATAATTCAAATCACAAATTTGAAACCACACACTGTAGTTCATCACTTAAAGGAATGACGAGGCAAAGGTCACTCTAAATATTCAATTGTTTATTTCATTTAAATCAATACAACACATTCTTACTGAACTCTCAATCTGCTTCGAGATCTGTCTTAGGATTGGTGAATTATGTTCATTTTTAAAAAGGGATGTGATAGACAACATCTAGAGAACCAGGCAAGGTGAACGTCTACCTTTAAGTTTCTAGAATATCTCTAATAATAAAAATCTCTTCTCCCCATGCTATTTCTTTTCACATTTTCACATGACTGTAATATCACCAAGCACAAAAAAATTAAAAAATTAAATGTGATTTGAAAAATCTTCTAAAGATTAAGATTTTTAAATGAAAATTATAAAACAAACATTTTTAGTTCAGAAAATGTGGTTACCATAGTATGGATAAAAGTCACTATGTGTATGCACTAAGCTGTCACACTTTCTTCTAGAGAAGTGGACCAGTAACACATCTAGAATAGATTTAAAAGGAAGATGAATAATTGCTTCCAAAATATTCTAAGTCAAGGTGGTTATTTTTCATTAATTTCTTTGAAAAAAAATCCTATAAAATGTACCAATTACATGAAGCAGTGGAGAAAAAGGATTTTCTTATGGAGACCTGTTTTTTAAATGAGATAAACCTGTAAATCAAAGATTGTGGTCACTTGGAGAGGCTGCCTCAGGTGACACAGCAGCAACACCTACCACTGTTCTAGCAGAAAATGAAGTGTCTATCGTAGGAAAGCAGGAATTCTTACACCCCTTAAGGCCTGAATGCACTTAGCTCCTTCTATTGAAAGCTCTTCAGGGAGCAGAGTGAGCCAAATTTCTTTAGATATCTGCCTTTTCTATCTCTTAAACAACTAGAGAGGGAGAAATCACTAACAATCCTTCTCACCTTTCCCAAGCTTTGCCTTTTCATTTCTATAGTATAGAATATAATTGAGAAATATAGGGAAAAAAAGAAAATGAGGCACGATACTAAATAGTACAGCTTGTTGGGACCTATGGATTTAGGGAATAAGGTAAAATATGACCACTACCTAATAAATAGACGTTTTAAGGTTAAAATGTTATTTTAAGTTATTCAATATTAGCTTAACTCATTTTCTTTTAGTGAAAGACAATCACCTTATTCACGAAATTCCAACGCATAGTTCTCTTGCCTGGTTTTATAGAAATATAACTTAAGAATGTTGCCAGGTGTATACTTGAGTATATTTAGTTACAAATACCTAAATATCAACACACATTTAATAATAAGGTTTCTTTAGAGCAGCAGTCCCCAACCTTTTTGGCACCAGGGATTGGTTTCATGGAAGATAATTTTTCCATGGAGTAGCGGGGTGGAGATGGTTTCAAGATGAAAATGTTCCACCTCAGATCATCAGGCATTAGATTCTTATAAACAGTGGGCAACCTAGATCCCTCACATGTGCAGTTTACAATAGGGTTCGCACTTCTATGAGAATCTAATGCTGCCACCGATGTGTCAGGAGGCGGAGCTCAGGCCAGTAATGCTTGCTGGCCCACTGCTCACCGCCTGCTGTGTGGCCCAGTTCCTAACAGGCTTGGCCTGGGGGTTGGGAACCCTTGCTTCAGAGAATTGCAATTAATGTATATTTTGAAACTGGAATTGTTTATAAAATATTGAATCCACTGGCTTGTTATTTCCTTAATTTTGATGGTGATTTCCTTAGAGCTTGTGCATGTGTCTATTTAAAGATATTAAACATTTTCATCACAGTAAGGGAAAGACTTTACTTGTATGGTATATACTTGTTAAATAACTTCTAAGTTAAGAAAACAGAACTTTTCTAGAATTTGGCCTATGGTGGATGAGAAGAACCAAAGGAAGTAAAAATACTAAAGGGACAGAAAAAGAAAAAAAATGGGAAAAAATACTAAGAACAAATAAAGACATCATAAATTCTGCAACTCTCATGAGCTGTCAGAAGGAAAAACTTAGTTTAGAAACTAAGTAGATTATATTACTAGCCTGTCTTTAAACATTAGGTTGGTAGATATGACCTGCAAGGTGAAGAAACATTTCTTTTATGAACACTAAAAATGCATATATACACAAGAAAAAAGTAAAACCTATACAATAACAGAATAAAAGCTAACTGAGTGATGTTTGTTTCAACTTGGCTGTCATTTTTATAGAGTGGTTCCATAAAATTTTGAGGAAAAAATGGTTAATTTTAACAAAAAATTTAGTATAACATTTAGGATACCAAGAAGTGCTAAATTTTGATTTCAGTAGTACCGTCTTAAGTGAAAATCAGCTCGCATAATTTTTTTTTTTTTTTTTTTTTTGAGACAAGTTCTCACTCTATTGCCCAGGCTGGACTGCAGTGGTGAAATCACAGCTCACTGCAGCCTCAGCCTCCTGGACTCAAGTGATTCTCCCACCTCAGTCTCCCAAGCAGTTGGGAATACAGGTGTGTGCCACCACGCAGAGCTGATTTTTTTTTTTTTTTCCCCTGTGGAGATGGGGATCTCACTATGTTGCCAAGGCTCATCTTGAACTCTTAGCCTCAAGTGATCCTCCCGCCTTGGCCTCTCAAAGTGCTGGGATTACAGGCATGAACCACCACACCTGGCTCTTTTACAATTTTAGTAAATTCATTCTAACCCTCAGTACACCAAGAAAAACAGTCATCACCATTTATCATCTGGGTCCAAAAGAGATTTTATTAATATTTAAGTTAATTCATGAATAATTTACACAATAAGAATAAAGAAATGATATAAAACAACTTCATTGATTTTTTTTATAAGAATTTAAACGTAACACTGTAACTCAATTCTTCATTCCCTGTTTTCCTGGTTTTGAAGGAGTATACATCTGAAAAGGACAAGGCGCTTTGAAACTGACAGCTCATCAACAGCTTCATGGACGAACCTGGAAATATTTTATAAATACTGATTCCGGATTTCAAGTATGTATTTAAAAGGACTCTTGGGTCTTCTTTTTGTACTTGAAGAATTCAAAATGTGTTACTTTTGATAATTTTAATAGCTCATAATGATGTTGAAAAGATGACAGCAATTTCTGTTTCGTAATTGCCCAATATATTTCATTTTTAGATTAACAGCAATTACAATGATCAATCCAATCAATTACTTCATTTCTGTATCATCTCTTTCTTTACAATCTCCTTTATCAAACACACACCTTAAGTATTTGTCCACTTATGAACAGTTTCCAATAAATTTGGTGTTCCAAAAATCATAAAAGATGAAAGAATACTGTCATACATCCTTTGAGGAAAACAGAACCATTGAAGTTTTTGCCACAAAACACTGAGTATTGAATACCTAGCAATGCAGTCTTTCCTAATGAATAACTAACTGGATGAAAATACTATACTTACTTTTTGTCCTGAGAACTGTATTTTTGAACTATATTGTTACTCATTGATCCCTGTGTTTGAGAAAATTCACCCAGGGGCTGGGCACAGTGGCTCATGCCTGTAACTTCAGCACTTTCAGAGGCTGAGGCAAGATGAATGCTTGAGCCCAGGAGTTCGAGACCAGTCTGGGCAACATGGCGAGACCCCATCTTTACAAAAACATTAAAAAAAAATAGCTGGCTGGGCGCCGTGGCTCACGCTTGTAATCCCAGCACTTTGGGAGGCCGAGGAGGGCGGATCACGAGGTCAGGAGATCGAGACCACGGTGAAACCCCGTCTCTACTAAAAATACAAAAAAATTAGCCGGGCGTGGTGGCAGGCGCCTGTAGTCCCAGCTACTTGGAGAGGCTAAGGCAGGAGAATGGCATGAAACCGGGAGGCGGAGCTTGCAGTGAGCAGAGATTGTGCCACTGCACTCCAGCTTAGGTGACAGAGCGAGACTCCGTCTCAAAAAAAAAAAAAAAAAAAAAAAAATAGCTGGGTGTGATGTTATGAGCCTGCAGTTTCAGCTATTTGGGAGGCTGAGGTGGGAGAATCACCTGAGTCTGGGGAAGTCAAGGCTGCAGTAAGCCATGATAGCACCTGTGCACTTTAGCCTGGGTGACAGAGCAAGACCCTGTGGAAAGAAGGAACAGGAAGGACGGATGGACAGAAGGAAGGAAACATTCATCTAGGATGTATCTGAAGACAACAGTTAGTGGTATTGCTTATATAATCAATAGCACCACAATCATTCACGTGTAAAGTATTACCATCAGTTTTTTTCCATTCATCTTCTGGTTTATCTAAGTGAAATATCTTCGTATGTCAACTTTCCTCTTTGACATTATAGATGGAAAAATACTGAATCATCAACTTTTAATAAAAACTTAAAACAAAAGGGAAAGACTATAGAGACAGTGTCTCCAGATTTTTTATTTTTATTTTTTTACATTCTTGAAAGATAATGTAGTATAATGGGCTCTAAGAAAACTGAAGATGGGGCTGGGTATAGTGGCTAGCCTGTAATCCTAGCACTTTGGAAGGCTGAGGTGGGAGGATCACTTGAGCCCAGGAGTTTGAGGTTACAGTGAGCTATGACTGAGTTACTGTACACCACATTCTAGCCTGCGTGACAGAACAAGACACTGTTTCTTAAAAAAAAAAAAAAAAAAAAAAAAGGAAGGAAGGAAGCAAAGAAGGGAGGGAGGCAGAGAGAGAGAAAGAAAGACAGAGAGGGGAGGGGAGGGGAGGAATAGAATGATGGTGCAACAGTGATGATTTGTTTTAGTATTGCATCATCCTTCTAGGCACTTTCATTATTTTAGCCTTTTTTTTTTTTAAAGGACAGTTGGGAATAAATAATGAATTCATTGCCAAAATGGTAAAATGCCAAAATACTTAAAGACACAGAAAAAATTAGATTACTAAGATTCCATATGTACTTTTGACTTCTAAAAGGTTCCAATGGACACACATAGTAATAGTAAGATACTATGTTTGAGTCTATTAAGGACACATTCATTAAAACTTAAAAAAAAAGTGCTATTATCCTTCCTACCACATTTTTTAATATATTTTTTAAAAAAGCATTTGAAAACTAAAACTGAGTCCAAAGAACCCTGATAGTATACCAAAGGTTAATGCATTTCATGATAATAAAATTCATGTCCAACTACTTAACAATGTTAAAATTATAAACAGAATCTTCTTTTTATTAATTTAAAATTGTTTATAAGCATAAAAATCCTTTAAAGTTTATAAAGTTAAGATTTTACTGATCTACATCATGTGGTGGAAAAAATTATTATGGTGAAAAAGAATTATTTTAGAAAGTAATAAAATCAAATGAAACCATGAAAAAATTCCATGGAATCTTCACCATATGCATAGATTGATTTGGGGAAAGATCTAAGTTTCAACACAAACTAGTTTAATGAAATATCTAATAAAATGCTTGAATTACACAGTATAGTTTAAAAAGAGCTACATTTACCTTTTTTTTATAAGTATCTGAAAAGTACAGAACTAAGTGATAGGTAATTTTTTTAGAGCTTTTTAAACAAAAGACAGTGGTAAATACTGTGCATACTAACAGTTCACAAATGGGTGCTATATTGATTCTCTAAAATAGTTAAACTATTTTCATTGCAATATGTTTTACATTTGCTATTTGGAAATGGTTTATTAAACAAAGGGAAACTTTGCTGAACTTCTATACACTTTAAAATGATAAAATCCAAATGATAAGATTTTACTTAGATAAATGAAGAATGCATCTGGCAGAATTCTTACATGTAGGACTATTTATGGTTGAGAATAGAGAAATAATGACAATGGTCTTTCTCCAGCTGTTTTTAAGGATTCAGTATCTTACTTGGAATTAAATACTCCATTAAAAACACATTTAAATGATTCAACATCTACGAGTTCACTTGGTATGCCATTTAAATTATATTTAAGGACTACCTCATGACTTCCAATTGTTTCCACGAGATCTCCCCCAATTTGTTCCGCAATATCAAGTAATACCTATTTGAGTACTGAATTTAAAAGGATTTCTACAATGCAGCTTTGACCATTAGGACACTTGGCTTTGCCTGGTTCCTCAAAATGCGTAAGTAATCAAAGGGCTACTTAATTATGTCATTCAAGAATAACTCCTAAAGGACAATAATATTATCTATATTCCACTGTGGATAATTTCAGGGGTATTTTTATACAAATGGTAAGAAAAACATTAATATGTTTCATTAAATATTAGAAGAAAAATATCTAAGTACATACTAAGAAGATTCCAAAGTCCTAATTATTGACTCTTTTATTTATAAAAAATACAGATCCAAGTATTCAGAGAACTCTCGTTGTTCTCCAAAACAAGGCTTTGAAAGGAAGTTTTAAAAGCTGAATGTGAAACAGTAAGCCAAAAACAATTTACCAGAGAGATGTAACTCCAAACATTTTATCCGAAGGGATGAAAGTAGCTTTCCAAACCAAGGGCCAATGAAAAGTTAAAATACGTAAAACCCAACACATAATTTCACATAAAAAGAAAGGAAAAGTAACATTTTAGGTATGGGTCCCGAAGTTTCATTTAAGAAGACAACAGTGAATCCTCTATTATAAACTAAAAGATAAAAAGTCATTGGAAAAAAACATTTAAAAAGGAATAAAAGAAACTTTCAAGTGTTGACATTTCACAGCAGGGAATAATAAGACAATAAAAGAATATGCTTGAAGTTTCATTTCTTAAAATATATTTCTAATTACTTGAAAAAAAGGAATCAAAATATATGTCTTTTAAGGGAATCTGAATTCCAAGATAATAATTTTCTTTGAAGTATTATCTTTATGAAAAGGTAGATGTGTGGTCGTACAATTTAACAGGTGCCAAAAATAATTATCTAAATACATTTTGCTCAACTGAGGGCCTCAACATTTGAAATGAGAACTGAGGAGTTCTTGCTCTCTCCCGGGGGTTCTCATTTTAGGTGCAGATACTCCTCAGAGACAGGTGGCATGAATGCCAGAGACACCGGTGACGAAAACAGCTGCCCAGGCTGCTCTCCACTGCAACCTGAAGGACTTAATTTTTTGGCCCAAGGCCAAATTTGCTCCTAACTTCTAGGTCCATCGGCTTTAACTTGCTCGTCAGCTGCTTCCATAGGAGTAAAATAGTGTCATTCACATTCCCAACTAAAAAACACTCAGTAGGAGACACTCCTGCTTGACTAACTCAAGCATTCAACGCAAGGACACATGTATATGAGGACCTCTCTAAATCTAAAATTTTATTCCTATGACTCCAAGTAATTTGTCAAATTATAGCTGATGAAAATGACAAGGATTTTAACGAGAAAGATGATATGCTGTCATAGAGTTGTGGAAATAGCCCCGACCGGTATGTTTTATTGTCTTTTCAATAAATTCTGGGGGAAGGAAATGGTTTGGAAATAGCCACACACCCAACCCACCTAATGCCCTAAACGTTATCTATGTTCACAACTTTCTTCTGTAGGGTCACAGAATTGCAAACAGATATTTATTTAAAAGCTAAATATGAGCTTATATTCAAATTGCAACTTTTGCTTATCTCATAACAGCTATATACTGAATAAAATGGAGGATAATAACAAAGATTTAGGATCTTTGATGACACAAATACAAGAGACAGATGAAATAACTGTTCTGGTGACAGAAAGAAATGCCCCATAATTGATACGGCAAAATAAAGAAGGGTTTCTTTGTTCTGAATTCTCCTCAGAAGGCCTAGGTGTATGAATCGGATTCAATAAATTTGCTATTCATTTTACACTGCCTCTATAGTTAATCTTGAAAACATTTAATTTTTAGACAAAATTAAGATGAAAAAGTTGGAGATTTTAAGTTAAAAATCAAAGATCTAGACAAAGGAGCTAGAGAAAGAGCTAAACTGCCAAACAATTTCTATCTCAAAAATACAATACATTTCTGGATGCTGTGCTGCAGTCTGTCTTGAAAATACTGACACTGGAAAATTGTTAAATAAAGTTAATTTTACCTAAAATTTTTAAAGCTCCAGAAAATTATTATATGACATCCAGTACATACCTATTTATGATTAGTACTAATGTCTATTCACTACCTTCTACGGTTATCAAAGAAACAATAGTTTTTCTTAATGAACACAAAATAATCATTAACAAATTATTTTGGCAGCACATAAGTATAAGAAAAGAGTGTAAATAGAAAATTAACAGAGAGAGTTTGCTTCTCACCTTTCTCAACAGCTCTTTGGAGTAACTGGTGCTTTCTATCAGTTTTCAAGAGCATAATATTTTCCAATCTCTATCAAAATAAGAAATGTAATGGAAGATGGATCTTTCTTCTTCTGGAATTGCTTGAGTGTTTATAGTATATACACAGGGATATCCTTTGAGATGGAAGCATCAATCCTATTAAACTCAACTATGGTTTCCCCATCCCTAAAATAGATTTGTCATACAGACACAAGCACAAGGTCAAGGTCACAGAACAGCAAGAAAGATTACCAACAGAACTGATGTAACCAGCTGGCTTTTGATCAAAGCTCCTAGGGTTTTCAGTACACTTAGACACTCTGCACTTACCCACAGAGTACACTCTGTTTAAAAAATGTTCCCCATTTTTGAAGTCAAGATCTTCGTGCACTTCTTATTATAAAGTATGTTCTGTTAAATATATTGTATTGGATCAGGAATAAGAGAAGAAACCAGTATGTGTTTTTTTTTTCAGTAGAGATGGGGTTTTACCTTCTTGGCCAGGCTTGTCTTGAACTCCTGACCTCGTGATCCACCTGCCTTGGCCTCCCAAAGTGCTGGGATTACAGGCGTGAGCCACTGCACCCGGCCAGAATTGTGAATTTTTATGTGTTTGTGTGCATGTATATATATGCCTGCACTTTTATTTGTTTGCTTGTTATAACTGATCATTGCCATGTGACAATTTTAAAATTAACTTAACTTGCAGTTCTCTGAATAGATAATGCTCTCTCACAGTTCCAAGCTTTTGACCCATCTGAAACTGAAATTAGTAGTATGTTCTGCAATGTCTTGGGTCACTTCTTCCCAAAAACACAGATTTAACTTCTAAGTCACTGCTTCAACAAAAGAAGTTTCATAATGTATCCATAGTCTTCCACAACAATTTTCAAATCACAAGGATCAAAAGAAACTTCAGTTATCAACAATGACAAAAAAAAGTGATTCTTAAAGGAATATATTATTAAATATATTAGTGCAGGCCAGATGTGGTGGCTTAACCTGTAATCCCAGCACTCTGGGAGGCTGAGGCGGGAGGAGTTCAAGACCAGCCTGGTCAACATGGTGAAATCCTTTCTCTACTAAAAATACAAAAATTAGCTGGACACAGTGGTATGAAACTGTAATCCCAGCTACTCAGGAGGCTGAAGCACGAGAATCGCTTGAACCTGGGAGGCGGAGGTTGCAGTGAGCCAAGATCACACCATTGCATTCCAGCTGGGTGACAGAGTGAGACTCCGTATCAAAAAAATAAATAAATAAAAATAAAATAAAAATAAATAAAAAAAATAAATATATACATAATATGCAATTATCTAACAAAATCATGCCTTTTGTTTTAGCTGTTTAAACAAGATGTTAAATTTATTTTAAGTTACATTTATGAAACCAAGAGTTATGTGATCAACGTTCTTACTGAAGCATTCTGGTCAAGAAATCATTTTGAAGGATGCATAAAGCTGTTGGGGTAAATTTACACTATAAAAGCTTTCCTTGCTAAATCAAGTAACACCTGCTGTAGCTTTATACAATTTGCAAATTACTTATGCTATATGTACATGTAAATGTTCTCAATTAGTGGTTTTTCATATTTTTGATAAATTAAATACCTTTGCATGAAAATAACCCAAAATTTACTATCCTAGAAAGATTGCTAGTTTTTCAAAAAGAAAGAAAAATTATGTCAAATTATCAAATTAAATACTATTGAAATGACATATATGACATCACTCTAGTCACTACAGGCCCAAAACACAAAGATATCTAGAGAGAAGTTTCCAGTCAAGCTGTGGAAGAGAAATATCACTACAGACACAATCCACGAGCACCCAGACATGGTGGTGATACCTGTAAAGAGGAGTCAATAAATCTGACTAGGTCCCATCCTACAGGATTAAGGAATCAAAACCAAAAATACTATATACACAATGTACCCCTGCAGAAGTTCTGTCTTTAAATTTTCACAGGTAACATTAAAGTATGCCTGTCAACTCGGAAAATGAAGCTACTAGCACACCATCAGCAGGCTACTTACTTACTTTAAATGGTTTTATTTTTATTGAAGAAATTGCGGTGCGTGCTTTACCCTGATCTCTTATTTGCCCATCTATCCATAAAACCAAGTGTTTGAAGTACCAATCTCAGGAACAATAGCCAGAAAATGCTAATCTGAGAACCAGTTCTGCTGTTGGCCAGGTTTAGGGCACATTCTGTCTGTGCAGCAGGGATAGTGACACATGCTCCTTGGCATGGCACCTGCCACTCATAGTCAGATACAGATCCAGGTTGGGGAGAGTCAGGAGGCTTTAGAGGATGACTCCGGTGTGCTGAGGAGACAGAGGCATTTTAGCGCTCTAGGGAACATGGGTCAGGGCTTTTTTGATTTCAATTATTGGACCAAAAATATTTCTGAACAACTTTTCTCTTAACAATAAAGAACATTAAAAACAACTACTTACTTCCTACTATTAGTATCATTTAATAAAATTAACTCACTTTAACACTGAAAACTAAAATCTTTAATGAAAATCTCTCATCATTTTTCTGTTGCTTTTTGTCGAGATAGAATGATGATGTGTGGAACGGCACATATATACTATATTGATCTCTTCACTATTTAGTAGTTCATTTGACTTTTTTTTTTTTTTTTGAGACAGAGTCTTGCTCTGTCACCCAGGTTGGAATGCAGCAGCGCGATCTCGGCTCAGCACAACCTCCGCCTCCCCAGGATCAAGCGATCCTCCTACCTCAGCATCCTGAGCAGCTGGGACCACAGGCACACACCACCATGCCTGACTAATTTTTGATTTTTGTAGGGACGGGTTTTACTGTATTGCCCAGGGTGGTCTCAAGCTCCCGGGCTCAAGAGATCCTCCTGCCTTGGCCTCCCAAAGTGTTGAGATTACAGGCATGAGCCACGGTGCCCGGTCCTAGTTCATTCAACGCTTAAATTACTTAAATCTTTACATCGGAATTTCCCACTGTTTATATTTTGCTTGTGTTTTGGTCTTCACCTTGCTTTCAATTATCACATTTATATAAAATATATAATTTGTTCTACAGAAATTCTTGTCATTAAACAAGAGGTTATAAATAAGACAGCAGGGGAGAAACAGGGCAGTAAGAAGAATAAAGAACCTTCTGCTTAGTGCCCGTCCCCCTATATCATCCTTACCATCCTCATCTTTTGAGGAAAAATACATCAGACTTAAAAATGCATAGAGAATACTGTAATAAGCCCCACTGGTTTACAGTCAAGCTAAACAACTAGGACATCTCTTTCATTCTGTAAGTCTCAGCTGGCAACTCATCCTCTCTTTAGGCAGCCTTCACTGAACTCCATAGCCTGAGGGTCGTTTTTCCTCTCTGTGACTCCATAGCACTCAGTAGATCTTTCAATCATCTTGCTTACAAAAACTGTACAGTCACACATCATTTTATTGTGCTTTGCTTCATTGTACTTTGCAGTTATTGTGTGTTTTTTGTTTTTTTCTTTTACAATCTAAGGATTTGTGGCAATCCCGTCGAGGAAGTCTATTAGTACCACTTTTCCAACAGCATGTGCCCACTGTAGCTCTATGTCTCATTTAGGTATTTCTCACAATATTTCAAGCTTTTTCATTATTATTCTATCTGCTATGGTGATGTGTGATCTTTGGTGTTACTACTGTAATTGTTTTGTGGTTCCATGAACTGTGCTCATATTACAGCATACTTAATAAATATGTATGTTCTGATTGCTCCACCACTTAGCTGTTCCCATCTCTCTCCCTCTCCTCAGTCCTTTTTATTGCCTGAGACACAACAATACTGAAATTAGATCAATTAATAACCCTACAATGGCCTCTGTGTGTTTTGCATGTCTCACACTTTAAATCAAAAGCTAGAAATGATTAAGCTTAGTGAGGAAGGATACTGAAAGCCAAGACAGGCCAAAAGCTCAGCCTCTTGCACCAGTTAACCAAATTGCAAATGCAAAAAAAAAAAACACAATTATTGTAGGAAATTAAAAATGTCACTCCAGTGAACACATGAATGATAAGAAAACAAAACAACCTTTTTGCTGACATACAGAAAGTTTTTGTGGTCTGGATTTAAGATCAAACCAGCTATAACATTCCCTTAAACCAAAGCCTAACCCAGAGCAAGGCCCTAACTCTCGTCAATTCTATGAAGACTGAGAGAGGTGAGGAAGCAGCAGAGGTGGTTCATACGATTTAAGGGAGAAAACAATAAAACACTGCAAAGGGAAGCAGCAAATGCTGACAGAAAAGCTCAGCAAGAAAAGCCAGAAGATCTAGCTGAGTGAAATAAATGATGAAGGTGGTTACACTAAACAGATTTTCAATGGAGACAAAACAGCCTTAAATTGGAAGATGCCATCTAGAAATTTCACAGCTAGAGAGAGGTCAATATCTGGCTTCAAAGCTTCAAAGGAAAGACTGACTCTCTTGGTAAAGGCTGATGAAGCTGGAACTTGAGGTTGAAGCCAATGCTCATATACCATTCCAAAAATCCTAAACCCTTAAAAATGACAATAAATCTACTCTGCCTTTGCTACATAAATGGAACAACAAAGCCTGGAGGAAAGCACATCTGTTTACACCATGATTTGCTGAATATTTTAAGCCCACTGTTGGGACCTACTGGACAAAAGCAAAGATTCCTTTCAAAATATTACAGGCCATGTACCTGTACACTAAGAGCTCTGATGCAGTCGTATAAGGAGATTAATGTTGTTTTTACACCTGCTAACACAACACCCATTCTGCAGCTCATGGATCAAAGAGTAATTTTGACTTCATGTCTTATTGGAAAAACATTTTCTAAGGCTTTAGCTGTCATCAAAAGCGATTCCTCTGATTGGATCTGGGCAAAGTCAACTGAAAAGCTTCTGAAAAGGATTCACCATTCTAGATGTCAAACATTCATGATTCATGAGGGGAGGTCAAATATCAACATTTGCAACTTCATGGATGACTTTGAGGAATTCAAGACTTCGGTGGAAGAAGTAACTGCAGATGTGGTAGAAAAAGTGAGCCTAAAGATGTGGGGTAAATTTCTGTAACCTCATAATAAAACATAAATGAATGAGGAGTTGCTGCTGTTTTTTTTTTTTAAACTCCTGAGCTCAAGTGATCCTCCCACATCAGCCTCCCAAAGTGCAGGGATTACAGGCATGAGCCACTACACCCAGCCTGAGGAGTTGCTTCTTACACATGTGTAAAGAAAGCAGTTTCTTGAGATGGAATCTACTCCTGGTGAAGAGGCTGTGAACACTGTTGCAAAAACGACAAAGGATTTAGAATATTCTGTAAATATAAACTTAGTAGATAAATCAGTGGCAGGTTTGAGAGGACTGACTCTCTTTTTGAAAGAAGTTCTCCTGTGGGTAAAATGCTATCATCAAACAGCAACACATGCTACAAATATTCCATGAAAGGATGTCAGTCAACGTGGCGAACTTCATTGCTGTCTTATTTTAAGAAATCATTACAGAGACCCCAACCTTCAGCAGCCACCCCGATTGTTCGGCAGCCATCAACATGGAGCCAAGGCCTCCACCAGAAGAAAGATTACAGCTCTCTGAAGGTTCAGAGGATCGTTAGTATTTTTTTAGCTGTAAGGTATTTTTAAGTTAAGGTATGCACATTATTTTTAGACATAATGCTATGGCACCCTTAACAGACTACAGTATAGTGTAAACATAACTTTTATATGGACTGAAAAACAAAAAAATGTGCTTGCTTTACTGAGGTATTCATTTCACTGCAGTGTCTGGAACTGAACCTGCAATATCTCTGAGGTATGCCTGTGTTTTGGTTTGTTAAGGCCTGGCTCCCCATGAGAGTATAAACTCCTTATGGGCAAGAATTATGTCTTTTTCATCTTTACATCTTAACACCTAGCAGAGGCAGCATTCCTAGTAGAACATGCTGTAAACAGCAAGTAAACCTTTTGGAGCCTTGGTCTGCAAAATAAGGAGTGGGCTGTCATAATTCTATGGGAACAGGAGAATTAAAATGATATGACAATGTTATTTAAAATGATGGTTTCAGATCCAATATATCTTTTTCCCTGGAATATAAATTAACAAAAAAGGCACAAAATTGAAGAATAATAAAGTATTTTATCCTAAAGAGAGGTCTGTGAGTTTAGAAAACATGCGTGACTAATATTATGGTAGAAAACCCACAAGATTTAAGCTATCTATCTATCTATCTATCTATCTATCTATCTATCTATCTACCTACCTACCTACCTACCTATGAGACAGAGTCTCCCCTCTGCCACTCAGGCTGGAGTGCAGTGGTGTGATCTCGGCTCATTGTAACCTCTGCCTCCTGGGTTCAAGCAATTCTCCTGCCTCAGCTTCCCAAGTAGCTGGGACTACAGGCCTGTGCCACCATGCTCGGCTAATTTTTGTATTTTTAGTAGACACGGGGTTTCGCTATGTTGCCCAGGCTGGTTCTGAACTCCTGACCTCAAGTGATCCACCCGCCTCGGCCCCCCAAAGTGCTGGAATTACCAGCGTGAGCCACCATGCCTGGAAAAGCATTTTAAAAATATACATATTTTTAGAGTGTTTTAAAGTTTTTGTAAGATATCTTTATTTTACCACTTGTTTATAAAGAACTGATCATACTAATTTGGTTTCCTTTAGTTGCTGTTTCCCATGTCAAGGTTAGTAAGATCTGGTATGGATTTAGGTTATATCAAGAATGAGTATACGCTTCAAAATACCAGTTCCATCAAGCTTTTCATCATTTTTCCTTTTCAAATTACCTCCCCTAGATAAAGATGAAAACCCAGTTAACATTAAAATACTACTTTGTTACATTTTCTTTTGATGGAGATATTAAGAAACGAAGTATCACATCAAAAGATTTAGTCTCTAAAACCATTCATTCTAAAAAAAACAGTTAAAATGAAATAGGCAAAGTAAGCCTTTATGTAAGAAAGCCTTTTTATTTATTGTTTTTTTTACAGTATCAACCACAATTAAGAAACTATTTCTCTGTGCCCATTTTAAAAATCAATCATTGAAGCAGATAATAATTGTATGCCAAAGAATTTGCACCCTTTAAATGTGTGATAAAGATTAAATCAAATTGGTCAAAGCTATTCTTGGAATGATCTTTTTAATTTCAATCTGTATTTGTTGAAGAGCTTCAAGTATGAATGTTCAATGAATATGGCTAAATAAAAACAGTATCTTAACATAAAGTGATTAATTATGATACGTAAAAGTAGTGAAATTCCCTTTTAAATAACTGGAACCTGAAAAACTAAAAACCAATTCAACAAAAACAACCATTACCCAAGTAAGTCTTGAATACCGATGCAAGATGACTCCACATGTCATTGCCATGGCTTTCGACTTTTTACCATATTAGCATGCTGCCATTAGCAGAAACATAAAATCAAGAAAATCACTCCTCTGACCTCTTTCAAAGAGCTTCAGATCCATTCTTGCCTTGTGGCATAGTATTAAACCTTAATAACATTTCTCAGGTCTGAGAAGGCTAAAAAGTCATGTGGGTCCAGAAAAGATCTCACTTTGCTGTGAATGGATAAGATTTAGAAACCCAGTGTTCTAAAATGCATAGTAAGACACTCTTTTATTTAGGCAATTGTTTAGGTATTTGCTTTAAATATATGATACATCAAATCAAATTTCCTTGTCTATAATTAGAAAAACGGAGATTTTTGGCATATATTTTATTCATTTGAACTAATGACTTAAACTAAACTTACAAACATCTTATCCTTCATAATACCAGATTACACAAATTTAAAGAACTTGTATCCAATTGGAAGAGCAGCTAATTTTTATGAGGTTAAATCTATTTTCCTCTAATAGTCTTGCCACTGGCTATTGTTTTCATAATAGCATGGCATGTAAAGTAATTCTCCAAACATGACAGAATCATAATTTAAAGGTTGGGAGGCAGTTGAAAAGTCATCTGCCTAATCAATCATCCTATCTGATGCTTAATCCCCTTTATAACCCATTTGCTACCTCTGGTTATCTAGTTTATTTCTAAAAACCTCTAGTGACCATGAACTGTCTTCCAAGGTGGTCTTTTGGAGACAGATGGCTCTGGGTTCAACTTCTTCTGGCTCTACCACTTACCAACTCTTTGATCTTGGGAAAGTTGGCTACTCTGGAAAGTTTATCATTATTAAATGTGCAAAAGCACTAATAGCTGTTTCATAGAGCCCCTGTGCTGAACAAATGTGGTAATGCTCACATAGCCTAGCCGCAGAGTCGCCGCTCAGTAAGAGTTCCTTGCATAACTCCAACAGTATGAAATTCTGCCTTGCACTGAGCTATAATCTGTTGAGTTTTAGTCTGACTATTGGTCTTTTTGGGGACACAGAAAACAAGGCTAATCCATCAGTTACCTTTCAAACATTAGAAAACTGCTGCCAGGTTCCACTGACCAGGTCTATCACCTTGTTAAGGCCAAGATAAGATAGTTAAAACCCATTGTTGACAGGGGCTTAGCAAAGGGCAAACAAAGGAAGACAAATGTTCCTGAGGCCAGTCTGTGGTGGGTGCTGCAGAGATGCAATTCTTCACAAATTCTTGACTGGCCAAAACAGTGTATAAAACCTCCTGGGAGCTCTTGCCACTGACCGTTGATTCCTACAAAGTGTATTATACATTTGAAAAGCCCTGCTTTATCACAGGGCTTTAAGCCATACTCACCCTTCCTCAAATGAAATACTGGGATAGAGTTGTCTTTGATTCTCCTCATGGGGTTGGTTAATACATTATTTATCCTCATTCCCATGTTACCAAGGCACTAAAGCTCGGAACAACTGAGTAGTTGGTTAATTTTCCAGTAAGTGCCTGATCCAAAACCACATCAAGGTCCTCTGGAACATGGTCTTTCCTATCATATTCAATTGCCACAGACTGCAACAAATGTGGATTTGAAAACTTTTCGTAAAGCAAAATTTATGCAGCACTCTGAGAATTCTGGATTACTTTTCCCACTCTAAAATCTTGTCTCTGCCACTGTCAGTCTCTTGCTTTATTAGGAAGGCCACAAAGCATTGTGGTGAAAAGAACAGTCTCTGGATTCCTGACTCTGCTATTCAGTAGTGGATCACTTTGGTCGATTTACTTAACTGTTTTGAGGCTCAGTTTTTTCAGCTGTAAAAGAGGAATAATAATAGTATCTACCTTATAAAACTGTTGTATTAAATAAAAGGCACATGTAAAACACTTAGTATAGTATCTCACATTTTCTAAGCACTCAATGAATGTTAATTGTTTTATTATTCACAGACAAAGCTTCAGCCCAGAGAATTTTCTCAAACAAAATTTTTTTTTGACTTACTAGTCACCCTATATAAATATAGCTCCTTGAGGGTTAGGATTGTCTTTTGTCTTTAGATAGATAGATAGATAGATAGATAATATAGATAGATTATATATATCCTGAAAAACTAAAAAGAAAAAGCATTTGGCTCTGTAAAATAATTTAATAATCTAGGTAATTAATTCTTTCACTTATAATTTTGTGTGACAGGTTTACTTAAAGCAAAAAGTAATTTCATATACAAAAGATGCATATAATTTCTTCCTTACCTAAACCTTTTTCTTAAGAACCGGTTCCCAAACCACAGACCTCAGGAGAATGGAACAACACTGGGAACCTAACTAATGGACCAATCATTTCCTCTCTTGACATCTGGAATTCAGAGAGAGACAGAAAGCTTCATTTTGGAGTGGACTTCATGAGGCCACATTTCAGATTAGTGCCTAGAGGAGTCAGTATTCTGAGAGAAAAGATTGAAGTAAGCACATAGAGAGAAGCAGAGATGAGGGAGGCAAAATGAGGAGAGGAGAGGGAAGGGACAGCAGGGAGGTGCTGAATGAATGGCTTTCCAGCTTCAGGAGCGGCAAAGTACTCCTGTCACTGGGTTCCTGAAGAGTTTGCTGCATGCCTCTAACAAGTCCTCCTGAGCTTTGTTGAGGGGCTTCTGTTCCCTGTAATCACACCACCCCTAAGATACTGCAGTAACATTATGTAAGACAAACTGCACATTTTAATCCATGGTCCTGAAGAACTCTGCAAACGCTCTTTTTTCTCACTTTTCCTATGGTGCCTTTACCTCACGTGTGGTCAAAGAGCAACATTTGGCTCTGAATTTCATATGGGGAAAGCTAATAGCACAGAGATAAATAAGATGTACAAGGTCATACTTACAGTTTGTAGGGGCAGAACCAACAACAGAATTTCGTATTTCTTATTCCGAGGGGCCTGCACTAACCAATAAACCAACTGCCTCCCTTGATGAAACTAAAGTATGCCAATTATCCAAACTGTGTAGGAAACGTTGACCAAAACAGGGGTTAATTGGACACTGGTTGTTTTAATTCCATAATCAGCTCCTTCCCTGAGCTACCCTGGGAGTGAATAACATATCTTTCGCAGGAATGGGAAGGAGGCCAGCACAGGCCATCTGGCTGAACATGTCCTTTCCTCAAGTTATCCCTGCAGCTGTGTGAAACTTACTGATGTTGAAGAACTTTATGGTTTAATTTGCTTTATCATGTTCCCTCTATTCTATTAAAATTAAAAGTAGACAAATCTTTATGTTCATATTAGCCAAGCACTTTCCCTGACTCCAAAGTTATGGAATATACGTGAACATGTATAGTCTATGTGTGTGTGGAGGTGAGGAGGAGGGGAGCCCAAAATTTTTGGATGTCAAGAAAGACGTTTCATATTCAAAAAGAACAATTCATTTAGACTAGGGCCACTAGAAAAGAAACAAAAACTTGTTATTCTTTTCACATGAAAATGAAACGAAAATACTGGTCTTATTAATCATGAAAAAAAGAAACATGAAAGAGAACAGGTAGCTTATTTCCTTGCCCATTTTCCCCACTTCTCCTACTTTGTAAATTTGTAAATACGACAATAAATCTAGACTATTAAGTGGAAGAGTATTTCCTAATACTCTAGAATACTCTAGAATCAGATGTGCATCCATCAAGTGGGTTCAGTCACGATTCTAGCGCCACTAGCCTAAGAGCCGCTCCAGAAGGTGAGCATGTATTTTTTCCCTCTCAACAATTCTCTCTTCCTGCCTCCCTCCACCCCTCCTCCTACATGGTTTACTTTCTTCTTTTCTCCATCTTTTATTTCTCAAGTTTGAATGTATTTCTACCTGTCTTACTCATGAACATTGCTGGCATTCAGATACTGACATAATGCCACCATATTCCTTATACTGGGAACTGTGTACTAGGGAGGGCTTGGGTGGGTTACTTTTAAGCAATGCAAATACTAATGCCCAAGTTTGGGTCAGACTAGGGCTGTCCAAGCCCTAGATGATGAGCCTTGAGCAAGGTTGAAGAGACTTGAGTAAGGATGACAATTAATGAATGTAAAAAGGCAGTGTAGAGGGAATCTCTTTACCCAATACACAATTTAGGTACTACGACTATTAACTAGAAGAAGGTAAGAGCCAGAGGGCAACAGTAAGAAACAGCCAAGAGGAAATGAAATCTTAAAAGAGATGCTGGTGCTCAAGCTACATGTGTGAACGGACATGGAAAATGAATTCCTAAAGTGAAACTCTAATGCAAAGACTGGGTGGATGGTTATATTGAGGATGGCCAGCAAACAAAGACCAGATGGTTCTTCCTCAGAGGGCTAGATGGCAAAATATTAGATAAAAGGACCCTGATACAGCTAACTTCTATCATTTCTAGCATCATATGCCCGTATTTATAATAATAAATGGACATAGCATCTAATAATAAGTAGCCATCACACTGCCTGCAAAGTTCATTAGTGAAGTTGAGTGGGAAGAAGGGTTACTCTAGGTCAGTTAAGGCCAGTTGTACCTAAGGGCTCCACGTGCTTCTCTTGTTTCATTTGCTGCTGTCAACTATTAGGTTTCCACATGTCTCTACTTCTTCTTAAATAAACTCTGATGGCTCCTGGTCCTAGATTACAGCCCTGGCCCAAAATGTCTTGACAACAATTGCCTAAAGGAAGGAGTCAGGAACCATTATTCCATGGTGTGACGGCTAAGAAAAAGAGGCAAAGATTCCACTGCTGTAGTTCCAACTACTTCTCACTTACTTTCTTTGTGCATATCACGTAATGTGCCTCTTCTTATTAACAGGACCTGGGCTCTGTGGGACTACTCTGAATCTGTCCATGCAAACCAACCTTTGGAACTCTGGGGCTATGAGATAATGAAGAAGAAAAAAATGTTCTATGTGTTATTTTCCCTTTGTGCCTCACTTTATTCATTTAAAAACAGAAAGCTCAACAAGATCCTCTTTTGAAATTCTACTGCATTTTCCTGGGCTTTAGTTATTTTACCTCCTTATTTTAAAGGCCTTTTTGAGAATGTTGTTAGTTCAGCTGAACATGGTGACTCTGCCTTTCTTCCTCTGCTCTATCTTGTGGGACTGATGTTCCTTTCCGGCAGAAGCATGCATTTCCACTCCTGACAGAATAGGATGCCTTATTTCCCCTCCCCTATTACCCTCAAAAAGAGAGACTTGTAAGTGTCACTCCAGAATTTTTGCCATTGAGTTTTAGAGATTATCATGGCCATAAAAAGAAAATAAAATTATTTGCATAAATAATGTCAAATTTTCAAAAAGTAAATGGAATAAAATACTCTTGTATAGAAAGGAAGAAATGAAAGGAAACAGGATCACCGTTCCATTCATTTTCCCCACAATATTATTAACACCCAGGCATATGACAAATATTTGTCAAAAGACTTCCTAATATTAAACTGGAAGATGACTAAAAATATTGTCTATTTACATCTGAGATGGCAAGAACCCTCATCCAGAACTAAAAAGCTGATTTCCTTTAATCTTTTTTTCTTTTTCCCCTTTCTCTGACCAACGTCTTCTCCTCTATTCTAAATATTATACATAGCCTGAAGAAAGTCAGTCTTGTTTTGTTTTGTGTGCTTTCAGACAGGTCTCACTCTGTTGCCCAGACCAGAGTGTGCTGGTGTGACCATGACTCACTGCAGCCTGAAACTCCTGGGCTCAAGCAATCCCCCCACCTCAGCCTCCAGAATAGATGGGACTACAGTCGCATGCCACCATGCTTGGCTGATTTCACACGTTTATTTATTTATTTATTTATAGAGACGGGGTCTCGAAATGTTGCCCAGGTTGGTCTTGAACTCCTGGACTCAAGTGATCCCCCCACCAGGCCTCCCAAAGTGCTGGGATTATCGGCGTGAGCCACCAACCCCCGCAGAGTCTACATCTGAAATAAACCACAGAAGCAAGGATATCATTTAAACAATGTAACTTACCAATTCAGTCTGAGTGAGTTTTGTAGTTTATAACATATTGATGAAAACAGTTAAGTGTCTACATTCCATTTACATAAGAGAATGCTATTCAAGCTTTTAAAATAAAAAACTTAAACTATTCCCCTCACCCCCCAAAAAGTCTAATTATAAAGATGGGTTTGCTACAAAATAATTAGCAAAACTGATTTACCAAGTAAGATGTCCTCCCGCTCACTGCCCCCCAAAAATACGTATACTGTAGGAATACTCCTAGGAAGTGACACAAGTGGAAGAAAAAATATTCTTTCAATATGCTGAAAACATCTACAGTGCACTAAAAAAAAGTCTCTAAATTTGGCAATACATTTCTTCCAAAAATGTTATTCAATAACATAAACATTATGAAGTAGAACTGGCTGTCCCATATGTTCCGAATAAAAGGGTTAAGCAGAGTCCTGCATAACTAGCAAAGTGGAAGAATAAATGGTAAGATTAAGACATACACATACAAACATTAAAATCTAAATATCAGAACAACTAAATAAAAATTTACCTTGCATCTCTACTTTTAATTATATAATAAAAAATGGTCATTGGATAGCTGATACTTGTCAAATCTCAGCAAACTTATGACTGAGAAGGGATAAAAATGGTTAAACCTTAAAATATCTGTTCAATAATCTGTTTTTAATTATCAAAAAATTGTTGACATGAAAGGCACTTCTACAATTGCAAAGGGAAACCTTGTATTTTGCATGGCTATGTAGGTATACCTTTGTGTTATCAGTGGTGAGTCTGGAGATAAAAGATGATCACACATAACCAACTAAAATTGAAACCAGTAATGACAAAAAAAAAAAAAAAAAATCAGGGCTAAGAAGCTTCCTATACTTGACTTCATAAACTATTTTACTGTATTGGTTACTCAGAGGACTAGATACCACTCCAATCCACAAATTGTCAACCTCAACAATTTAAATGTACGAGTCAGATTTTCCACAGTTCACTTCTGAAAGATCTTCATTTATACAAAAATCCCTTCTATATTCATATCTAAAAGATACCATGAGCCTTAAAAACAGTTAACACTGGGGCTCAACCATTTGCTATGTAACCCCAGGTTAAATGTGTCTGAGCCTCAGTTTAACATGTATAACAATGTATTTAATGGAGCAGTTGTGAAAATTAAAAATGACAACGTCAGCCTGGGCAACACAGTGAGACCCCATCTCTAAAAAAATAAAAATAAAAAAATAGCTGGGTGTGGTGACATGTGCCTGTGGTCCCAGCTTCTTGGGAGGCTGACACGGGAGGACTGCCTGATCCCAGGAAGTTGAGGCTGCAGTGAGATGAGATCACGCCACTGTACTCCAGCCTGGGCAACAGAGAGAGATATGTCTCAAAAAAAAAAAAAAAAATGACAGTGTATATACAACAACCAATCCAACACAGGAGGTCCTCAAGAAATGTTAATTCACCTTTTTCCTTCTTTGTATTACTTATATCTGTAGTATTGATCATGATTTATATAATTATTTTAATATAATCTTATATTAATTAGGCAAAGTCTATCCTTCCAAAACCAAGCACTATAGTGGAAACTAAAGTAAGTAGTACTACTTTGAAAATGTTTTGATACTCAAGTATCTTAAACAATTTTCTGTATAATACCATGTACCAAGTATCTGGTATTTCCAATTCCTGACACATTCTGACATCTACAGTTAGATCAGGTATTTATATATTTTACTATGCCTTGGTACTTTCAATCATATGACACTGCTTAGTCACAATAAGCCAATTGATTCCTCTATCCTATTGTTTATAAAACCATCCATTAAAGGCAAATTGTAAGATTTGGGGGGGGGGGGCGGTGGGGGCGCAGACTGAGTCTTGCTGTATCGGCCAGGCTGGAGTGCAGTGGTACGATCTCAGCTCACTGCAACCTCCGCCTCCTGAGTTCAAGTGATTCTTGTGCCTCAGACTCTCAAATAGCTGGGATTACAGGGGTGCACCACCACGCCTGGCTAATTTTTGTATTTTTAGTAGAGACAAGGTTTCACCATGTTGACCAGGCTGGTCTCGAACACCTGACCTCAAGTGATCCACCTACCTCAGCCTCCCAGAATGCTGGGATTACATGCAAATTGCAAGATTTTTATGCTATACAGAGAGTTTTCTTGAGCGCTATCTAACTTTTTTATTATTTTCATGTAACTAGGGAAAATAAAACTATTAGCTTACTGAAAAGGATCAGCCTTCTGAGTGATATGACATGGATCAACTTTAATTTCACTCAAGAAACAATTTTTTAAAAATAGAAATTTTCACTGGAATTTCAAATGAACTTTGCTTTTTACAGTGAAAAACACTGTTGTCAACTGCAAACGATATACAACAGGCATTTTGTGAAGATATTTCGTTTCAAAGATACCTTTAAAAAGTGGACAGCACACTGAAGCTAAGAGAACCAGCCTTAAAGTCAGGTGGCCAGGCTTTGAATCTTAGGTTCAGGTAGCAACATTTCTGAGATTCTAGGTATAATATTAACTATTAAACAGGGTTGTAAAAAAAAATGAAAGCACCTAACACCGTGTCTGCTATACTCTAAGTACTCAACAAGTTCAAGTATTCTAGAGCAAATTTTATTTTTCCCTCTGAAGTAAAAGCAAAAACCTATACTCACCTGCCTTGTATTTTATCAGTACTACAAAATAAATCCAAAACCTTTTGCCATCACTCAGTAGTATAAGTAACAATAAAAACCCAAAGGGTAATAATTATTCCAATTTCATACACATTAAATGATGGTATTGCAAATATAGCTTCTGATCCAAATAAAACAAATGAAAAATGTAACTCACATTCATGCAGACAGACAACCACATACATACTAAATAAAAGGAGTAACTAGATAAGCAGAAATCACAAGACATTATGTCCAAGATCTGAGTTTTAGCCTAGAGACTGTCATTTGCTACCAGTATTAACCTTGGCAGCTTGCATTTAATTACTTTAAGTCTCAGTTTCTTCATTTACAAAAGAGGAAGAAGGAGTCCTACTGCAGAGAATAGTTGGGAAGATTACAGGCTGGACTGTATGAGGAGGTTTCTTAAATCTGGGATACAAGCCCTTCTGAGAAATGTACATGTAGGCCTATGGGATCTGAGATTGTCAGTAGCTTCCAATAAATCATCAATTACTCGAACAACAAAATATTATGAAATGTAGGTTTGTCAAAACGCTTCGGAATCTTTAAAGCTATAAATGATTTTAAAGTCGTGTTAAACTTCCATGAATTACAGTGTTCTGGGAGAGTGAGAGATTTAATTTTGTAAGAATTTTAATATTTCATAAATATGGAAGAAAGAGAATTCTTATATATGTAAAACTATAGCCTAGGAAATTCTATCAAATAAGACTGAGAAACTCACTGGTGATTACAGAGACTATTTTTAATGTAAATCTGTCTGACAACTGTTGTGATAACTGGTTTAGCTGTGTGTGTGCGTGTGTGTGTGTGTGTGTGTGTGTATTACTGTACTCACTTCCTAACTGGCCCTCCTCCAACACATTTTCCACACTGCAGCCAATGCTCTTTGTAAAAGGTAAATCTCTTGGCTAAAAACTCATAATAGTTTCTATTTCACTTAAGACTAAAGTCTGAATTCCTTTCTATGGTTTGGAAGGCTCTGCATCAACTGGCTCCAGTGCATCTGACCAGCCTTATCTCGCATCATTTAGTCCTTTGCTCATTCATTACGCTCCAGCCAGGCAATGTCCAGCAGTAATGTAATGGGAGCCACCAATATAACTTTAAATTTTCTAGTAGCCAAACTTTTTCAAAGTTGAAAAAAAGTAAAATTGAGTATATTTTATTTAACGAAACATACCATGGTATCAGTATGAAATCACCATAAAATTCTTAAGATACTTCACATTCTTTTTGTAGTACTAAGTCCTTCCTCCAAGTTGGTGTGTATTTTACACCTACAGACTACCTCCACTCCAGAAAGCCGCATGTGGCTTGTGGCTCGTAGCTTCTTCATTGGACAGTGCAGCTCTAGCTACACAGACTTCTCTGGATCCCAGAACACCAACAGTGCTCTCTGGTCTTTGGGCATCTGTGTGTGTGGTTCTCTGTTTTGAGAAAGTTCTTTCTGGCTTTCTTATGGCTGGCTCCTTTGCCTCCTTCCCCAAACTCAGCTTAAATATCACCCGCTAAGGTAAGTCTTTCCCAATGACTTTAGGCAAACAGTCTCCCCATTTATTCCCTAGCAGAGCACCTCAGAGATCACAGTTGTCTTACGACTTCTCTCATTCTGTCATTTTTTGTGCTTGCTTTCCTTGCTTTTCAAATATTTGTTTATGTCCTGTTTTCCACCACTAGACTGTAACTATTGCTCCATGAGAACAAGGACCACTTTTATTCTGTTCACCATGGGCACATGTGAGATAACTGAATTTTTGCTAAATATAATAAATGCATGTCATTGCTCTTAGTTGCTCCCTGACCACTTCTATACATAATATTCAGAAACAACTGGGAGCATAATATACACACAAGAAAACAATAAATATATACATAATTATTTAAATTATAAGCCAAATAAAGACGCTTACACGATATAATTTTTGAAAAATCCTTCTTATTTTCAAGACACTTTTATAAAGATAAAAAATCACTTTATTAAAAATTACAAGTACTATCCAATTAAAAAATAAAACTTTACTTAAACTCAAATCAAATCATAAGGCATTTCGAATATTTCTCCCTTTCCTGCCTTCCTAAGTATTGTGTTAATTGCTATTCATTTGGCATTCACACTTTTAAAGTCAGATCACCCCAGTCTCCTATAGATCTACAAAAAAATCTTTAAATGCCAAGAAATTTTTACAATTAAAGGGAGAAAAAAGTAAGGAAACTATGAGTGATATTTGAAGAAAGATAAAGCTTTAGTTAAGATTTAAACAAATTAAATTTTACCTTTTCTGCTCTTAACTCTCATTTTCCAAATCATTTATTATAATTCTAAACTGAGATTCACAGCTCCTTCAGACATATTATATTTTTAAGTGGAAAGGTGAGCACTGACAATTATGCAGTTTTTGATACATATTTTAATAAATTCGGTACAAATAAAAATCACATAACTGATCATGACAAAGAATATATACTTTGGGAGAGGAAAAAATATGACTAAAGTCACAGAGCATTATCTAGGTTAAAAATTGAGAATAAATTAATAGGTAAAAGACAGAAATAAATGGTTGGATACAGCTCCCACATTATGGTTACCTAGTCAAGTCATCTGTTATTAACAGCAGGATAAAAAAATATGTCAGTAGAGGACATGGTAATCTTACACGTAGAAGCACAAACCCACAAAAATCATCATTATATATATTATTTATATTATCCTTGAATATATATGAAAAATACATTTTTATATTTATATATATACACATAAATATATTTATAGATACAATTTATATATAATTTGTACATACTCCAGGTATTATACATTTGTCTTCTCATTTAATCCTCATAACCTAAAGAGGAAGACACTAAAATAATCCCCATTTTGCAGATGGGGAAACTGGTGTAAAGAGGTGAAATAATTTGCTTGCACACTTTGCCCAACTGTTGGACTAAAGAACGAGGCCTGGAGATTTATTTTCCAGTAATTGGAGGGAAAGGGTTAGAAACAGTTTAGCCACCATCCCTATGACCTGTAAGCTTATAAACTTAATTTTGAGCATGAGACAGCCACGTCTCCAAACCACACTGCTAGTTTCTAGTAGTTTCTCCAGTATCTCTGTGTTTGGTCAATTTGGCTTTGTGATCATGTCTCTAGTTCCTTGTTCATTTCTCTACTGGAGATAAAACCAAGTCATGAATGTAGCCCATGTGGTTGAAGGCCTGACCCACCTACAGCTAAGTCTGTCAGCACCTTGAACTAGGCATTTGATTTTTGGATGGACCTTCTCAGTCTTTAACTTGAATATTTATCTGACATGTACCGCTGGGACCTATCTGCAAACCCCAGCTCCAACCCCAGGAGTCTAATCTGTCCATGAACAATCTGAATTAGAATATTTCTTGAATTTCTTGAAAAGTCAGCACTTAATTATCACTGAAGGAGGCAAGCATTGCCCCTTGGTGGTCCCCATATGGCAAGAGTCTCAATTGGCTGCCTTCCTCTGCAAAGCCATGACTATATTATTAAAGAAAACACTGCCACAGATATCAAATATCAACAGACTATATAACATGTTTGTGACTGTGCTACAGTTGACCCTTGAACAGCGCTGGCTTGCACTGCGTGTGTCCACTTATAAGCGAATTTTCTTCCATTTCTGCCAATCCTGAGACGGCAACACCAACTCCTTAGCCTAGTTCATGTGAAGATGAGGAGGATAAAACCTTTATTATGATCTACTTCCACTTAGCAAAGAGTGAATATATTTTCTCTTCCTTATGGTTTTCTTCAGACATCTTCTTTCCTCTAGCTAACTTTATTATAAGAATACAGTATATAATACATAAAACATACAAAATACATGTCAATCAACTGTTTTAATGTTATCGGTGAGGCTTCTGGTCAACAGTAGGCTATCAGTAGTTAAGTTTTGAGGGAGTCAAAAGTTATATGCAAATGTTTTAACTGCACAGTGGCTGGGACTCCTAATCCCCACATTGTTCAAGGGTCAACTGTATTCACAAGTTTATTCCAATGTGAACTCTCTTAGAAAGAGAGAGAGAGAGAGAGGCACGCTCTTGCTCTGTTGTCCAGGCTGGAGTGCAGTAATTCAATCACAGCTCCCCACAACCTTGAACTCTTGGGCTCAAGCAATCCTCTCTCCTCAACCTCCCAAGTAGCTAGTTAATTTTTTAATTTTTAGTAGCGATAGGATCTTACTATGGTGCCCAGACTGATCTTGAACTCCTGGGCTCAAGCAATCCTCCTACCTCAGCCTCCCAAACTGCTGGGCTTACGGGGGTGAGCCACTGTGCCTGGCCACTGTAATTTTATGTAAAGTTTTCTTCTCAAATTTTTATATCTTTCTTCATAATACTAAATATGTTGTCACCCATTCTCGGCATAGAAGTCTACTAACTCCACATCCATAGGGAGCAATTGAAAATTCTGTGTGTGTGAGTTTGCTTTGATTTATGTTCTATTTGGTTATAAACTTTACTGCAGCTACAGGAATAAAATTTGGCTAATATAAAAATAACAATTATTATTTCAGAAGCATAAAATTGAACCCAGAGTTGATACCAGGTTAAAAAAAAATCACTTTTTTAAAAGCTAGATGATTTGTGTTTTAGTCCTGGCTCAGGTCCTAAGCAGTTTTATAACAGTTATGGCTAAGTAGGAACTTGCCTAAAGCCCAGTGTTCTCATCAGTCAAACGAACTCTTTATAATAATTCCTAAGGTTCCTACTGCTCAAGAACTCCAGTCCAAGCCTAGCTAACACTGGATACCAAGTAACACTGCATGCTCATTTACTGAACTTAGGGAAGTATCACCCACATAAAGTTGTTCTCATGAATGTCTTCCATTTCATGGCCTAATAGTCATAATAACATGTCAGACGTTTGTTTTCTCTGTAGTTTAATGTACCTAGATATATCTGACTAAAATTAACAGGTGATTTTCTTGGATGTTTAAAATAATTTGTTGATATTGGTTAATAAGCATAATGTACCTAAACTGACAAGATGAAACTCTAAGAATTAGATTTCACAGCTTAACAAAATTCAACAACACAGTAGATCTGCATATGAGGGGAAAGAATAGAGGCAATTTGAAGTGAAGAAGAACTCAAAGCACACATTTGGAAGAAGTACACTTTAAGACTCAGTCACTTGAACTACTCTGACTGGAAAACAATTCCATAAACACGATTCAGAGGTTGGTTCTAAAACACTGAATTCCTGTTCCTTCAATACCTAGAGTACTTTCAAAAGAGCAACTCATGTAAAAACTCAGTACCATGAACACTGCACAAATTGAAACCATAAATAGCCAAGAGAGAAGAAAGGAATGCATCGGGGTGGGTGAGAAGGGAGGGTGGTTGAGTATTCCTTATTCATGTGTTCAACAAATATTTATTAAGCAGTTATTATATGCCAGGTACAGTGTTAAGCATTGTGGATACTTTGGTAAACAAAATATAGTCCTTTCCTGTTAAAACAATCTTCCACTCCATCAAAAAAATAAATAAGGAAAGAAAAAAAAGGAAAATATCAATTTTCTCTACTTGGTAACCTTTTAACTTCCCCATCTTACTTGGCTAATTATTAACCATGTGCATGCCACGTATTGAGTTTAAGAACATGTTTTATTCTGAAAAATAAAATATTCTGGTTTTTAGTTCTATAGTTTACTTTTCCTCTACAATTTCTGATATGTTTTTTCAATAGAGAAAAACTCACAAAACTAGGTGTACAAAAATATAGTACAAATAATTTTGATGCCTATATCCAATTGAAACAAAATTTGATAGTCTGAATTTTGTAAGGGAGTTCAAAAGTTCTTTGAAAACAACCCCTTTATAGACAATATGACCTCAAATAGTTCATTTTAATCAATGTTTTATGTCACAGAGTGATATATTTATTATTGACAGGTGCTTAAAAATGCTTCTTCACTTGGTCATTTTCTATAAAAGTATCTGCAAGCCAGTCTAGACCAATGTCTATAGCTTGTGATTATACGGATCTCCGGAATATCTTCAGGACGTATAATTACTACATACAGAACACTTATTCACACATTTAAATGGAACTGAAATGTAATCTAAAAAATGTAAAGCTATATACTAGTTTCAAGAATACAAAAAGTAAACAATGGGAAACAACTTTCATTTCATCAGTGTATTAGTATGCGGTATTTTGCTTCCTCTCTCTCCTAAATCAAGTGTTCTGATTGCAATCGAAGGATCCGGATGGGGACAGAAGAGGGAAAAGGGCACCTGCAGTTCATATGTGGCAAGAGGCTTGGACAAGAGGAATTTCTTTTCTCCCCTTGCGGTACAGATTTATACACAACCGAAAAAGTGCAGCTATGACCACATTTTAAGAATGCCTAAAAATGCCCAGGGGTCTAATTCCTATCACAGATATTTTAATCACTTTATAAAATGTTAAAGCATTTATTCCTTTCATATTAAGTAATCTCAAATATCCCAAATTGTACACTACAAGTCTCTATTTGAGTAACAATCACAGAATTAAAAAAAACTATAAGAAATGTGCAATTTCCTTTTCTACAACAGAATAAAACAGTATAATGTTTATGCAAATCAAGCTAGCAGAAAAATAAACAACACATTTCTTAATTTCTTAATATAGTTCAAGGTGGTGTAGTGGCCACCTCTTTTCTTTTTTTCATGAAAATCTCTTTCCTCTGCACCATGTTATGTAGGACCTTTAAGAATATAATGTACTGAAGATAATTTAAAATAATTTTCTAAACTATGTCCATAACCACCTCCATGACTGCTCCCATCTGATGGTTAAAATCTTACAGTATTAGCTTGAATTTCATCTCTGCCTCACATGTTTCAAGCAGGGAAGCAGATTTAGTGCCTCAGAACACTTTACAGGGTTTCATTATCAATCAGGTTATGTTCCCAGTGACGCTTTCAGTAAAATTATCTTATTCGAATGAACTCTCTTGGACTGAAGTAAACAAAGCTGTAGCCCATTGCTCTCACATACTCTCCATTCATTTATTTCCTTTTTCTTAACTTAGACTTACAGCACGTGCCCTAGAAAGAGCGCACGTTGAATATTCCTGGAGTGTCACAATATGTAATACAATAAAACAGATTACAGCCCTACCTTTCTTTCACAGCAGTGGTGCCAAGCACAGGTACACCGGAGCAATCAATTTGTTCTGCAGACAGTAAGGCTTTCATAGAATACTAATGTAATATCTCTTTTCTTTCTCCTTTGCCTTGACTCCCCAATGCCCAGGTCCCGACCAATACAAGGAGGAGGGCGGTATGTCTTCTGCTGAGATAACCACAACTACTAATCAAGTATACGTGTACAAGGGCACAGGATTAAACCTCACCAAGCTTGAGGCAGGGTTTGAGAGCAGCTAAACACATGCACAGCATGGTCAAAATTAAACACACACACACACACACACACACGCGCACCCACACACACACACATGCCATGAAAATACAGATGTGTCTACTTAGGTGAACTAATTCATCACACTTTACCATGCCTCGTTTTTTTATCTCAGGGGCATAAAATTACCTCCTGTTGAACTGAGGACTTAGATTCAACAGTGTCTAACAATTGTTTTTCCAGAAACGAGAATCATGATCAGTCTTCTTTGTATTCAACTGTTAACCATTTTTAAAACTAGGCATTTTTCTTAATTGTACTATCCAGCGCAGTTTAACATGAATTTATCATTTCAGGTATTAACACAGGGTTAATAGACTCGGCATGGATTTTTCAGATTTTACACTTAAAAATATATTGTAATAGCTCAAGTCTACTTTCTCAAGAAAAGTATGTGCATTACCAGTAATAAGACATACAAAAGATTTTCATGTATCTTGAAGTATTTACATTATGAATAATCCCAAGCTATTTGAAAAATATTTTCAGGTCTCAACAATTATTTAAAAAGCACCTTTAACACTTCATAATTATGGCATCACGGTGGTATGGTTAATCTTATACATCTAGAGTTCTGGTGTTCTCTTCAATTAGACATTTTCATTGGCTTATTTTTCTTTTATTCAAAATATGAAAAGGTATGTCAGTCATTGAGTAGGCGAATGACAGAAGTTGTTAAATATTTTTTAACAACATACATTGCCACATTTTAATTTGCCTGCCTTAATATTCAAATAACTCTTGAGAAGTATTGATAGCTAAGGGGCTGCAAACTAAGCAAAAATTAAGAACAAAATACTCTAAATAACTGAAGAAACTTATTAGGAGGCATCCTAAGCCATTCTGTTTTCATGTAAACAACTGCTTTAACACTGCTAAAATACATGTGTCTCATTTTGCACTTTTTCTATTTCTTAAAAAAAATCAGTAGGAACAATTAAGAAATACTAGGGACTCAATGAAGTATTGCAGTAATGTTTAATCGATACTGATGCATTTGTCCTTGACACACTGACCATGTCATCAGGCTACTGTCATGTGATATCATGTCATTTCTCCACCTGGCTCATGACCTTGTCCTCTAAATGACCTAAAGCTTCCCTCAAGTAGCAGGAGGCCCCTCCCCGCTGTCTCAGCAAGGTCGAACGGGTCAGCGTGTCCTCATCTATAATCCACCACCATTTGTCAGCAGGGAGGCTGGAGGAGGCAGGCTTGCTACAAGGGGAGAATGCCCAATTAGGCAGCTGTCACACAAAGCATAGGCTGCAAAATTATCCCCTGTCAAAAGAAAGAGCAGCTGCGGGTGCCAATTACAGCAACCTTTCAACCCTTTAGGTACTGGAAACTACACAGAAGTAAATGAAGAACAATTAGTGATAACAAATCGATGAATTAGGACAGTAAATTAGAAATTACTAGCAGGTGAGCTTGGGTCATACATGACATTTAGGGCACACCAGACTCCAGGCAAGGGCAGGATGCAATGAATCACACTAACCATTTCCTCGCATATAGATTTCCCCTCCAATATTTTCTTTTTGCAAACCTGAGATCTTTAAAATACCCACAGCTAAAAATATGTATCTTAATATACACACCCTTTCATTTCATGGACCCCCAAAATTGTTTCTCAATAGGAGAAAAATCCTTCAGAATAATAGGTCTAGTTCATTCTAACTTGTTTTCATACAGTCCAACATGTTATTCCCTCAAACAAATTTCTTAAGTGTGGCCCACAAAATCTAAAATATCAGTTTAAATCATCACACTTAAAATATTGTACTTGTCCTGATTCTACTTCAGTCAAAAAGCAACTGGGTATAAATTCTGAGAAAATGGCTTTGCTAATATAATGTTGAAGGTAACTTTGTCTACACAATGTCATTTTGTGAATAAAAAAATAACTGCCATGTGTGCTTCTATACATAATATACATAAAGAAAATATCAACCACAAAATTACTCTCTTAGATTGTTCTGCTCCAATCCTGCAGAGGTGATACACATTAAGTCTCAAGCACAGAAAGCCAATGCACTTGGACTTTGTCCAACTCATTTATTTGGTAGTTAACATTCGCAGGCAGCAAAGGAGGAACATGGGGAAACATGCCCCACGAAGGGGAGCAGATCCAATATGGCTACTGAGTGTTCATGGACATGGTTTCATTGTGCCTTAAAATGTCATGCGTGTTCAGAAACAACTTTCTTAAAGTCCATTTTTAACTAAGATTAATTTTTTTTCCATAGAAAAAAGATGGTCTTCCTACATCAGTTCTTTGAAAGTTGAGAAACCTGAATGATATGTGCTGTTATTTCTAAAGAGGCAGGAGAAAAATGCTTAACTAGACTTCTAAATCACAAATGGATAAAAGTGAGGAAGAGAGAAGGTGAGGCAATAAAGAAGCACTTTACTCACTCACCTCCAACACATTATAAATAAATCACAGTTGCCAGAGGGAAAAGTGTGTAATTCCTAGTTCCTAAGTCAAGCCATGTGATAATGTTTCTAAGGAGACAGATGTCATGGGGAGAAAACTTCTCCATTAAAAGTTTATCTGAGAATTTGATCTATAAATTATATTTCATCACTTAAATACTGGGCATTTATAAATTCTCTTAAGTTTAGAATGCAACCCTCTAAAGTCAGACATAAGGAATTCAAAGCAATGACAAGTAGATAGGAATGAAGGAGTTAATGCCTTTAGAATTCAGCTTCCATCATACATGGGTGACTATCTCTTTAAATAATTTAAATCCTCTCCATCAACTACAAAGCTGTTTTGAAGCCATTTAGCTTTGTTCTTTACATGTGTTCTAATTAAGAAATGACCTTGTCATCACACACACCAGAAATCCGGGATTATTTCCTACAGCAAAAATTCACAGAGCCCCCTAAAGAAGAAAAAGGGGGGTAAAAAAGACTTCTTCCTCAGTTCCTCACTAAAGGAAGTTGTTGGTTGGTTGAACGCTGAGGCAGTTTCACCGCATAATTTTTTTTGTTGTTGCTGAATGTCACAGGGCGGGTTAGTGTGACCTTGAGCTGCATCAGCAGCACAGCAAGGGTCGAGATGCCTGCAGGCGCCCTTGTACTGGATTTGCAAGACAAAAACCTTCAAACTGGCTGAAGGACATCTTAAATCTCTTCAAAGGTTTTCCGAACTAATCTGGGCTGCTCTTAGCAGGATCTGTGCCAGTGTGAGAAGCAAAATTAAAAACAAGGTCTTTGACAGGATGTTGTCTCCTCTTAACCCTTCCCAAGCAGAATAGAACAAACCACCAGCATTCTGGAGAGAGGGTTTACCTAGAAGCATTCTTTCATAACAAATTATGTAAGCAGACAATCACAAAGAATGGGGCAGCTATTAGTTCTCAAAAGTAAACAACCCTTCCATTGTGCTTATTAAAGAATTCAGGTCGAATTCTTTCTTGACTATATTTCAGTGTAGTGAATGTAAAACTTAAAGCTCTATTTGTATCTTTCAGATTTGTAGCACAGTGATAGGTTAAGACTAAAAAATATTTCCATCAATATTTATCTCTAGAATTTTCATTTTTTAAAAAATACATGGTTTTAGTTGGTTAAGTCACAAACTTCATGCATACTGCATATAGCTTACTAAAATTACAGGTAAGGAAAATTACATTATAGCATGTTTACTAAATTTCTTATTCCCAACATGATGAATACATTCTTAAGACGGAAAAAAAAAATCATTAGAATAGTGAGTGACACAAGTAAAATAAGGTAAAGTAATCTCGGTCTTGTTATAAAAACATCAGCATGACATTTGATGTTTTAGCATTACCAGTGCATGGGCCAAAAGAGAAAGTATCAACGCCAGTAGAGGGTGTTTGATTCTTCCCTGGCAATGCTCTCAAAATTTAATTTAGTAGCTAAAGTAGGCAAATGTTTAAATCATTACTCTAGAACAACAAAAGGAAAAAGATGAATAAAATAGTCCTGGCTCTCAAGAAATAAATAGTCTGGTGGAACAAACAGCTGTAATGCTTAAATCGCAATATATGCTAAAATCAGTGTGTCTCCATCTATAACATGCTGGTTTGTCATCATCAGATATAAGGTATGTCATGATTAGTTCTAAAGAGTATTTAGTGTAAGCATTTAGTGTAAGTACAGAATTTAATAAGGTCTAAGAGGTTGCAAATTATTCCCTTTTAAAAAAACAGACTAAATAAATTCAAGATAACTTGGGTAATAACCACACTTTCACTCACTTGGATTCAGGTATGTTTTCCTAAACAGGACAGGAAAAGGACAGAGTAATAACACCTAGTGAGTAAATAAGACCCGAGAGTGCACAGCGCCGGTGATTTTCTTCCTTAGTCTCTGTGCCAAAGGAGACAGAGTATATACTGTGCTAAATGCAATGACTGAAATATGTAAAAAGTGCTCTAGGAACACAGATAGGCTGTAACTAGGTTTTTAGTTCATGTGTACACGTGCAGGTGGTGGTCAGTGATGGTTAAAAAATGAGTAAGGGCTAGCCAGGCAGAAGAGAATGGCAGCCATTCTAGGGTCCAGAAATAGCACTCAAAGGCAAGGAAGAGCTGAGTGTGACACAGGAAGTGTGGTAGCCCAATGGGAGTGGAGATTAGGCTGGAAATGCAACTGGGACCAAGGACTTTGAATCAAGGCCATGCCAATAAGCTGGACTTTATCTGGTGGGTTTCCTTACAAGCAATGGTATTATTAAAAGCGTATTAGAAAAACAAAACCGGAAGCTATGGGAGTTGTTCATAGCTTGGAGGAATAAGAAACTGTAGATCAGTTAGTGCACTGCCATGGTCAAAATAAGACAAAGACAGGAGAGTTGAAGAAAAAGACAGCTCTGGAAACAAGGCTGCTTTGAATATTTAGAAACCAATTTGTTTAACATAAACAGTGCTATAAGATAGGGTGTTATTTCATAGCAACTTTATTAAATCAGAGATAAAAACGATACAAATAATTACTATCTCTCAAGCCTACGTTTGATAAACACTGTGCTAAAAAATGATTTCTACAAAGTTTCAAAAAAGTAGTCATTCTTATAGGGGGGCTTTAAAGAGTCAGAATCAGATCCTGTTTGAAATCTGAATTTTGTACATTTCAACTATCAATCTTCATTAAGTATTAGGTAAGGGTTTTGCTTACTAAGACAGTAACATGTACCTTTTCAGAACAATGTGAGAGTGTATTTCCCTTGGCTATAAGACAGAGATGTCTAACTGAAATTATAATGTGGTTCTTGGAGCTAAGAGTTCTATCCAACACTAATGAGAAAAAAAATTAACTCAGCAAATATTTATTGAGTCTCAACTATGTTTAGGACACAGAATTAAAAATAAAAACTACCCAACATTCTATCAGCTTCATGTTTTTAGATGATCACTCATAACGATATCAAGTCCCCAAATTCAAGCTTGCATGACATCACCACACAGTAAAAAGACTATGAGTAAAAACAGTATGAAGCTGTCAGTAAATCAAGTGTCGGAACTAGCAGCCATCTTGGTATTCCCATCCAGCTGAAAGGTACACAACGCATTCCCAGCACCCTCAGGGAAGACCCAGCACCAATGTAATTTGAAGAGAGTCGTCAGATACTCTAGAGACTGACTGTCCCGCTAAGACCTCAGAAAGAATTTAACAGAGTATCAGCCAAGGTAAGAGGGTAGGGAGTAAAACAGAACAGGAGTCACCAGGGCCAAGTAAATATCTGCCAGAGAGCAGACTGTACTCTCAGAAAAGGACCGCCAGCATCAGGGATCAGGTTGAGGCAAGTGGAGGGGAAGGTCATGCAAAGGAGAGAAGGAAAGACTTGAGGGGAAGCCTACTCAATCCTGCAAAATAACACATCAACTTCATTTTGTGAAATTATTTTTTTAAACGACCAAACCTCTGAAACCTCTGGAGTTGGGCGAATCACCATAGGAGAAGTATTAGAAGGTACACAAATCATAAAGAGGACTTGAAAGCTGGGGGGTGGGGAAATTGACAGGGCACAACTAGGAATGACCTTACTGAGTATCCACAAATAAAATGACTTCTCCTTGAGTAAGCATCTCTGTCTTACAGCTGCCAAGCCAACTCTGGCAGTAAGTTCCAGCACATTCTAGGTCTAGACATTAATAGAAAAGTGGGTAATATGATACACCGTGCAGTTATTAAAAAAAAAAACTTATTAATCTACAAACACAAAAGCAAGGTTAACATTATTCAAATAGAAATATAGAAGATTCGGTTCGCAATTAGACAAGTGAATTGCTGTAATGCAGCAGTTCTCAAAGGGTGGTCCAAGGATGCCAGGGGTGGCCATGACCCATTTAGGAGGCACATGAGGTAAAGACTACTTTCATAATACTAAATGTTATCTGGCTTTTCGTATCATTCCTTCATAAGTGTACAGTAGAGTTGTCTAGAGGCTATATACATGGAATGCATCCTTGTGTAACTCGTTTTAAATTTTTTCTCAGTTTAAATTTCTAATATGATAAACATCAGTTGATATGAATCTCATAAATAAAAGCTCTCTTGGGTCCTTGATAATTTAAGAGTATAAAGTTGTCTTGAAAGCAAAAAGTTTGAAAGCTGCTGCTATTAATAGTTGAAAAGTACAATGCTGGTTTTCTTCAAACAATCTCTTCTTTCTAATTTCAAGAATTTCCACTATAATTATGGCAGATAAATATTGTTCTCTGTGCAGAATGTCCCTAAGACCAAGATGAGGAAAGAAAAGAAAGAACTTTCTAAAAGGATGAGTAAACTAAGGAGGATATGAAAAATCTCCCATCTCTACAGTCGCTATTATCCTGAATTTACCATACAAGAAGTAACAAATGTACAAATATTTACAAAGAAGCTGCTATGTTGTTAAGAGCTGAAGTTACAAGGATAACTAAGTGATAAACCAGCCCTTAGTGAGCTCACAATCTCATCGGGAAAAAAACAGAATCAACAACATAGTGACATGCTACTAAAAAGAAGGCATGGACAAAGTGGAGAAAGCACTGAGAGACACAGTTTTTGGGAGAAGGCTGAGTGGTAAGGCAGGGAACACCGTTTTTAGTGAAGGTTCTCTACAGAGGCTGCATGTGAACTGACTCTAGGGACAAACAAGGCTTTCTCAACTGGAAAAGAAGCTTCAGTGTTCTTCAGAAAATAGGAGGACCATCAGCCCAGTCCAGGAAGCACAACGACACAGAGTATGTTCTAGAAACTTTAAGTAATCACCTCCAAGAATAAAAATTGGCAGTAATGACAAACTTTTATAGAACATGACAAAATAATTTGATGGCATGTTCTATAAAAGTTGTAGATAATTGAATTTAATGATGAAAGATGTGGACTTAGATTTTGTAGTCTTTTTAAAAACTTCTAATCCATCATAGCTTTTTAAAAAGACAAAGTGAGTTACTAAAAAAAAATAAAACGGAAACAGACAAACAAATTATTGGCCTTTACTGCAGATATTTTGAGAGGCATTAGCTTGGAGGACAGGCTAGAAGATGGCAGGTGGGAAGGAGGTGCAGAGAGCAGCGGCAACAGCAAGAGACAAAGCTTCAAGCTAGAAGCTTATATAGACTGTACCATGAACATTTTCTAAATAAATAAATGCAAAAAGGAAGAAAACGAGATTTGAAAATTACTCATACACCTCTAATCCAGAATGAAGAAATTCTAGTTATCTAAATAACTATAGCATAAGCTCTGACGTTAGAATCAGACAATTTTCAGATATGCAAACCACAGGCCACATTGTTGAAGGGCAAATGTAGCAGAGAATCAAGGAGACTATCAGGTTCACAACAGTTAATTTCAGTGAAAAAGACCAGGGTCTGTGTAAGAAGAGAAAGTGTATTGACAGTTTGATCAACACTTTTAAAATTATTTTGATTACTTCATTTGAAACCTTTCATGGAAGAGGAAAAAAAAAAAAAAAAAAACCTGAGTTGATACGGAGGCTTAGAATATAGGAATTTTATAAAATCTGAGTTGATACGGAGGCTTCGCATATAGCGACTTTATAAAATCTGAGTTGATATGGAGGCTTAGTCTAGTAGGGATCTTCCTCCCCAAACAACATAAGTTATATCAATTAAGATACTAAGTAAAAGACTTAAGGAAAAGTCAATTCTTTAAAGATATCAAATTTAAAAATGTTAATTGTATTAATGTTTCCCGTAGTAACAGTAAGTTAGGATTAAAGAAGGTCTATTACTTTTCTATGTTCATTATGCTATTCCAATTGCTACATTATTTTTGATCAGACAAGTAACACAAGTAAGCTGGAGTTTTAGGAAGATCTGGTGGTTGTGAAAGACTCGAACAAGGATGTCAGTAAAGAGGCTTGCCAGCACAAGAGCTCCAGATGAGAAATGATAAGACTCTGAACGAAGATGGCTGGCTGTGAGAAAGGGAATTAAGAGTGGATGGAAGCAATGCTGGAAACTAACAATGATTCATTTGAGCCAAGCATACAGATTTTCTTACCAGGGTTATCCACAAGGCCAGGAAAACACTAGTGAGAAGGCCAAATTGGTTTACGGCAATTAATTCCAACTAGGACAACTCACCCAGATTATAAATTGATCTTTCTTTCACCAGCATCATGTTCCTACTGAAAATCTGGTGTGAAAGTTTAAACACATTTTACAAAGAGTTATTTCTTAAACAAATAAAAAAATATGACTTTGAGGAGTGTTTTATGAAGTTGGAAAGGCATTCCATGTATACAATTAGATTACTTTACCAACCTTGTAACCCAGCTCATCAGTACTGGCACTTTTTTTTTTTTTTTTTTTTTTTTAGATGGAGTCTCACTCTCTTGCCCAGGCTGGAGTGCAGTGGCGCGATCTCGGCTCACTGCAAGCTCCGCCTCCCAGGTTCACGCCATTCTCCTGCCTCAGCCTCCTGAGTAGCTGGGACTACAGGTGCTCGCCATGGCGCCTGGCTAATTTTTTGTATTTTTAGTAGAGACGGGGTTTCACCATGTTAGCCAGGATGGTCTCGATCTCCTGACCTCGTGATCCACCCGCCTCGGCCTCCCAAAGTGCTGGGATTGCAAGCATGAGCCACTGCGCCCAGAGTACTGGCCCTTTTTTTAAAAAAAAATTTATATAGATATTTTATGTCTGACATGAAAGTTTTAAACTCAAGACATCTATTCTACTACAATAGTTGTCAAAAATTTAATCAAACTAGAAAAAAGTACAATAGAGAACTCTTCCTAGTGGAAAATCATGACATATAACAATAAAAATTCCGTTAGAGAAAATTAGTATATTCAAGCGTTTAAGCTAAACTGATTTATGGTCATTTAGTTAACACTACCCAAGATATTCTCTGTTTTTGTATCAGCAATTTCTATCAAAATTAGCTAATAAATATTATACACTGAGATAAACAGCACAGAAAGTATATCAAGTCCTATAAAATATAATAAAGGGTGAATTAATTTTGTTAGTTACTCCATATGATGGTTATATCTCTTTCAAAAGAAGGAGCTAACAAAAGAGCAAGGGAAACATGGCCTAAGACACTAAAGGCTTTTTAAACACTTCATTCTTTATTTAGTTTGCAATATTCAATTAATTACATCCTTTTTCCTCCCAATCATTATCTTTGAGCTTTCAGTCAAAAAAACATTACTATACTTAAAAAGATAACATGAGTGTTTTGCAGGGTATGACAAACTATAGTAAAAACCTCATAAAACATTAGTTTAGAATCCTCAACTTGTCAAATACTCATCTCTGGAGATATACCAGATCCTCCTTTTAGAGACACAGTCCACTGGTTAATGAAAGGCTTATTGAAAAGACATTCTATACTTTGACCCAACATCTCCCAAGCTTATTTGACCATGGACTGTTTATTCAAAAGGAAAACCTATTTAACACAACACGTTTTAGAAAAAACACATTTGACATAATCATCTTTAAAATCTAAAAACATTTAAAAATATGTGAAAGGAATACAGAAAATCACAACTAGTAATTAGTTTTTATAAATTTTTAGTTTTCAAAGTTGTTCGCTATACATTATAATTTTTTTTTCTTTTTTTTTTTTTTTTTTGAGACGGAGTCTTTGTCTGTCGCCCAGGCGGGAGTGCAGTGGCACGATCTTGGCTCACTGCAACCCCGACAGCCAAGTTAAGTGATTCTCCTGCCTCAGCCTCCCAAGTAACTGGGACTACAGGCACGCACTACCACACCTGGCTAATATTTGTATTTTTAGTAGAGACAGGGTTTCACCATACTGGTCAGGCTGGTCTTGAACTCCTGACCTCGTGATCTGCCCACCTCGGCCTCCCAAAGTGCTGGAATTATAGGTGTGAGCCACCATGCCTGGCCGTCTTTTTTTTTAATCTGGAAGAAAAATCTAAATTTGACAATTTTCTAAGAACAACTCATTGGCTGTGTATATTTACCAGATGGCTACCTATAATTTACTTATCCAACTCTTAGTTGGATCCAGTGAGCATTGCTTATCATTCTGGCTACGTGGTAAAACAAATGTGTTGAAAATTAAGAACAACAACAAACCAATTATATCTTGTGGCGGGGTGGTCACAGGAATATGCATGATTATAATATTAATTTTAATAGAATTAGAAGTTCAGAAATGGAGTTCACTATCAACTGTTTCATCAAATATAAAAGCAGATTTCAGACTACCAACCAGTGATTAACACCTAATTATATCAGAATAAAAAAATTTTAGTATTTACAAATAATTGCCTCGTTGATTTTAAATTCCAATTATAGGTAAAAAATATACGAATATATGAAAAGAGACTTGCAACCAAATAATTATTAGTAATTTTATTCAGTCTTTTAAATAATGTTTTAAAGATTTTCTTGATGAAATTACAAGAAAAGCTAAGCATTTAAGTGGGTGATTAAAATAATTTCATTACTAGGTTTTCTGAACATTATCAGAATAGTGAAGAAAAAGCAGTTAGGATTATCCATATGAGGCCTACAGGTAAAGAACAAATTTGGCTCAAAGTTGTCATTCCCTTTTTGAAACACTGCGGTCAGATAAAACATGGTGAATTTTAGCATGCTGTATCTGCTCGCTCTCTCTGACCAGATTTTTTCAGTTAGCTAGATGAAACTGAACTATTCACAACTAATTATGAGCACAATAATCAATCGTTATGCCTTTACCGAGTTCACTTGGATTTCTCCTTCCCAGAAATGAGCAGCATAAGGTCCAAGAGCTTAAGACATGGCGAATTCATTTAGGCTGTGGCTATACTAGAAAACAGGAGTGTTAATCCAAGTAGAATTAACCGCTCGCTCATAGTCTTTTTCGTTGCTCTGCCCACCTACTTGTGTTAATTTAATCCAATTACTTTATCATTTCTCAGAAATGCTAATAATGCTCTTTCCTTTGTAAGAGGAATTTTACATAATTCCAAAAGTAATCACTGGCCTATATTATAATAAACACACAATAATCAAACATGCTTCTATTTTTCCTCGAAACGGTAATTAACTTTTTATCTGAAATCGGGGATTGCTATTTTAGGATTTGTATTAACTGTCCATTTTCTCTGGTTTTTGATAAATTAAGTGTTATCAACAAAAATACTATTTCTTCTTTCAAGCTTTCCAATTCCTCTCTTCAGAAGTAATCTACACACTGAATTCTCAAGAATATCTTTCTCCATTTCTCTTACGGCATTTAATCTCTTTTACTGTTTGATTACATCATTTATCGACATTTATTCTTTCCATATAAGTTCCTTAAAGGAAGGATTGTATCTCTTTCATTTTTTAAACCAGATTGCCTGATGAAATAACTTGCACAGATGAAGCACATAATATATATTTTGAATTATAAGCTAATTTATAACTGAGAAAGAATTGTCTGAAATATATTAAACTCATAATGATTAAGCCTTAAGAACTCAGGAAAACAATATTCTCACCGTCTGTCTCCAAGCTCTGAGCCTCTGCTTTCTGAGAAAGAAAACTGAGAAGGCTGTTGAAAAGTAGCTCTGACGTCATCGGGAGTCTTCAGATTCCCCGTCCTCCTTCAGTCAAGTGTGCATCTTAACAAGAGGGAAAAGATAGTTTGGCATCTATTCCAAACCAGATTCTGGAATACCTTTTGATGAAGTTCAACTTATCCCATTACCTTTTCTTGTTCAAGTTCAATGCAAAAGTAGTCATTTGACAGAAAAATATCAATTGTTTATGAATGCTGGTTCATTAACGGAAAGCAATAGATCTTTGCTTCCCAGGTAATAATCGATAAAAGTAGCTGCTTCAACAAAATAAGCTGTGAAAAAGGTTTATAGTTGCTAGGATGTGTTTATTAACGTTTGTTAATTTCAAATTTCTTAGCGTGCTGTGCTAAATTAATTAATTTACATACAAAAAATTATAAATCCTCCTAAACGTGTATTTCTTAAAAAAAAAAAAAAAAAAGAGTAGCTATAGTTTTTCTTATATGGAACTTTTTCAGTTTCAAAATACCAAGTATGTAATCTTTGCAGCAAAAAAATTGGTAATAAACATCAAATGCCCTATATCCATAAAAAGATTTACACAACAATGCCCAAAGTAGATTTATTTTTAATAGTCAAAAACTGGAAACAACTGAAGTGCCCATCAATAGGTGAATGAATCATATGGTATATCCATACAATATAGTTTTACTACTCAGTATCAAAACAGAATACACACACACATATGGAAAATAAATATGGAAGAATCTCAAAATAATTACCCTGAGTGCAAGAAGCCAGACAAAAAGAAACATATTTTGTGTGATTCCATTTGGATAACATTCCAGAAAATGCACATCTATTGTGAAAGAAAATAGATCAGTGGGGCTGCCTGGGGATGAAGGATGCCCAAGGGAGGGATTACAAAGAGATGTCATCTTAATGGTGATGATGGTTTCACAGGTGTACACACATGTCAAAACTTGTCAGATTGTTTCTTAAATATGTGCAGTTTATTCATCAATTATAAGTCGATAAAACTGTAACAAAAATTAAATGCCTTAACATTTTACACGTTACATGTCCTTAACATGTTACATGTCCCTTGATGCAGCAATTCCATGTCTAAGATTTATCCTAATTAAAAAAATCATGGAGGATAGATGTAAATATTTAGCCATAAGGATGTTCAAAATACATATTATTATATTTGTGCAGTGCATTATATACAGACATAAAATGTCAAAATGAAAAAATTAGAAATAGTTAAATAAACTACAGTATATTACATCATGGAACATTATGTAGTCATTAAAATATTATACAAGAAAATTAAATTATATGAAATTATATACTATATGTGATAAAAACATGAAACAACATTATTTCAGCATAACTGAATTTTTGTTTTAAACAAAAGTAAATGCAATAATTATTTCTGCATTTAGAGGTAATTATTATTTTTTCTTTTTGCTGATTTGTATTTTCTAATTTATCTACAGTAAATGCATACATATTTTCTAACAAACAATAGAAATAAAATGATGCAAATAGGAAAAAATCTAAAATTGTCCACTCCCTAATACAAGTATAAAACTCCTAAGAGGCAGTGCATAATACAGATGTAGTTCTGAGCTATCACACAGCCACCAGCAGCACCCTACCAAATAGCTGTGGGAAAGAGTCAGGTCTGACACGTAAATGGGAGCATCATTAAGTGAGTAATGCTTTACCAGTTACAAAATGCCATCATGGACATGACTGTATTTGATTTTCACAACTCAGTGAAATGAGCAGAGATTCCATTTTATAGAGGAGCAACAGATACTGAGCAGGGCTGGTTAAGTCATATGCCCCAAATTATAGATCTTGGACTCAATCAAATCTTGACTATAAATTCAGATAGGAATTCTAAGAAGGAAACAATCACTTGCCCTGATTATATATACCGAGAAGGATGTGATTCACACATCAACTTAACAATAACCATATTTGCAATTACATGAGTACTCCTATTAGAATGTGGTAGGGACCTTGGGAATTTCTGAAGTCTCCAATCCCCAATCTCTGAAGCAATATACTCAAGGCACGCCCAGCTTCCCACTATCAACATTATCTACCAACTCACTGAAATTCCATTAGAATTTAATTGTTCAGTTTTCAATTACCTTTCTTCCTTCTTGACAAAAAGATTATAACCTTTTATCTTAAAGTTGGAACAAGAAAGTAACCATAACTATATTTAAGAATGCTGGCCGGGTGCGGTGGCTCACACCTGTAATCCCAGCACTTTGGGAGGCCGAGATGAGCGGATCACGAGGTCAGGAGATCCAGACCATCCTGGCTAACAAGGTGAAACCCCATCTCTACTAAAAATACAAAAAATTAGCTGGGTGTGGTGGCGGGCACCTGTAGTCCCAGCTACTCGGGAGGCTGAGGCAGGAGAATGGGGTGAACCTGGGAGGCAGAGCTTGCAGTGAGCCGATATCGCGCCACTGCACTCCAGCCTGGGAGACAGAGCAAGACTCTGTGAAAGAAAGGAAGAGAGAGAGAAAGAAAAGAAAGAAAGAAAGAAAGAAAGAAAGAAAGAAAGAAAGAAAGAAAGAAAGAAAGAAAGAAAAGAAGGAAAGGAAAGGAAAGGAAAGGAAAGGAAAGGAAAGGAAAGAAGGAAGGAAGGAAGGAAGGAAGGAAGGAAGGAGGGAGGGAAGGAAGAGAAAGAAAGAAAGAAAGAAAGAAAGAAAGAAAGAAAGAAAGAAAGAAAAGAAAGAAAGAAAAAGAGCAAGCAAGCAAACTGCAAATAGTAATCTATAAATTAATTACTGGAACTTTAAAATATGAACTTGTGGGCTAAATCTTTTTTTGGTCTAGGTATATAGGGAAGAAACCCTACAAACTGGTATATTCTATGAAGAAAACCACCAACTCCTGAGAAGGGTAAAAGAAAACATCTCTAGAGGAACATTATTATTATCATTATTATTTTTATTTTTAGAGACGAGGATCTTGCTATGTTGCTCAGGCTGGTCTCAAACTCCTGGGTTCAAATGATCCTCCCAACTCAGCCTCCCAAGTAGCTGGCACTACAGGTGTGCACCACGGTGCCCAACTTAGAGGAACAGTATTAATGAACTGGTCATTATCTGTTGATGACACCATAAGGAATCCTTACAGCTACTACTCTTACCAACACTCCCAGAACTAAGAGACTTAACAGGTAATGATAACTATAGTTTACTGAGCAATTACTATGTCTCAAACATAACAATAAGCCTTTTACAGATATAATCTTTAAAAAACCCTATAAGGTGATGACTATTATCCTCAGTTTGTAGATGAGGAAACTGGGTTTAAGTTACCCCAAATCACAAAGCCAGTAAGAGGCTGAGGTGGAATTCAAATCCCAGCATTTTGGAAAAAGACAGGGCCTTGACAGTCTCTGGAACATAAATTCTGATTTTTCTCTACTACTGTTCATCTACAATGGTCTCAATTCAGGTAATGCAAAACACTTGGTACTAGCATATGAACTTAATGAGCCTACATTTTCCATGTAAAAAGTCAAAAGTATTCTGAGCCCACAATTTGTATTTGATATTTTGTCACATTCTAGAATTGTTTATGTTAATGGTTGGTCTCTACTAAGACATTATTATACTCCTTTTGAGACAAATATATGACCACACAAAAGATAAATTAAAAGAATATTTAAATAAAACCAACAAAAGATAACACAAAATAAACTACTCTAACATTAATATTTAAAGTTTTCCTATAGTAATAAGTGAGAAAATTAGCCTTCAGTTCAAGTCAGTGAAACTGAATATGCCAGATGTTTTGAATCATGACAAAAGAAGCATGTCTAATGAATAAGAAAATTTTAAATAACTTCATCATAATTATATTATGAAATATTATACAATCTTTAAAATGGACGTTTTCAAAGACATCCATTTATTTAATAATGTGGTAAAATTATCAGAACACAATGCTAAGAAAGCAAGATACTATTCATCTGAGTTGAACAAATTGCCAAACAAATTAGAAGGCTAGACGCTATGCTAGGTGCTGGAATTACAACATGAATAAGACAAACACAGTTCCCATGGGAAAGAGACAGGAAAGAAGCAAACAGAAAATAAAATAATTGAAGATTTCAAACAAAGCAAGAGGTACAGAGGAAGCTGCTTTACATAAAGTGATAAGGAAAAGCAAAAGCTTCTCTGAGAAAATGACTTTTAAGCTGAGAAGGCCCTAGTCATACAAAGAATAAAGTGAAGAGAATTTCCAATAAAATAGCGTATGCAAAGGACGTGCCTGCTTAAGGAACTGAGAGATGACCAAAGTAGGTAGTAATGAGCAAGGAAAAAAAGGGTAACAAATTAGGTCAGAGATATGAGCATAAAGTACGATCTCAAATTTCTTTTTTAATGTGTTACCCCACACACATATACACACACCATACTGAAGGCATGGAGAACACAATGATAACAGTGATATTCTAGATGGTAGGAAAAGGAGTTGGGGTTATTTTCCCTTAACATTTCCACATGCTCCAAAATAAGCTGCATAAACATTACAATCAGAAAACATATGGCTAGAACTTCCAGTCCAGTGTTGAAAAGAAGTGGTGAGGGCAAACATTCATGCTTTGTCCCCATTTTACGGAGAAAAAGTCCACCTTCCACTATTATTATACAGAGGTAGTATAATACAGCTGCTATTCCCTCCTCCCTATGTGTAGTTTTTGGGTTTTGTTTGTTTGCTTTTATCACTGACGTGTTGGATTTTGTCAAATGATTTTTCTGTATCTATCGAGATAATCATGTGAGTTTTTAACTCCTTTATGTGGGTTTTTAGTCTTTTAGTCTATTAGTAATATATATTATATTAATTGTTTCAGTGTTAAAACAATCTTTCCTTTCTAAGATAATTGCCTACAACTAATATTATACTAATGGTGAAAGACTGAATGCTTTCCCCACCTAAGATCTGAAGAAGACAAGGATATCTGATGTCTACTCAATGCAACAAATATAAAGACAGATAGACTGAAAAAGAAGTCAAAATTATCCTTATATGCAGGTAACATGATCTTGCTTGTCAATAATTCTAAGGACTCTACAAGAAACCCAAAATAATTAATAAAAAAAAGTTTAGAAAGGTTTATGACAAGATCCACAATCAACTGCATTTCTTTTTTTTTTTTTTTTTTGAGACAGAGTCTCACTCTGTTGCCCAAGCTGGAGTGCAGTGGTGCAGTCTTGGCTCACTGCAACCTCTGCCTCCCAGGTTCAAGCAATTCTCCTGCCTCAGCCTCCCAAGTAGCTGGGATTACAGGCATGCACCACCATGCCTGGCTAATTTTGTATTTTTAGTAGAGACGGGATTTCACTATGTTGGTCAGGCTGGTCTTGAACTCCTGACCTCAGGTGATCCACCCACCTCGACCTTCCAAAGTGCTGGGATGACAGGCATAAGCCACCGCACCTGGACATTAAATTTATTCTTAAGCTTTATTCTTTTTGTTACTCTTGTGGCTGAATGGAATTTATTTTTGGATGGTTTGTTGCCAGTATATAAGAAATGCAGCCAGGCATGGTGGCTCACGCCTGTAATCTCAGCACTTTGGGAAGCAGAGGCAGGAGTAAAACATGTGCACTCAAAACTACAAAACACTGTTGAGGGAAATTAAAGAAGACTTGTTTATTGGAACAAAGATTCCGTTGATTGAAAGATCCAATATTACTAAGACGTCAATTCTCCCTACATTGATCTACGTAAATGCCATCATAATCTTTTTCTAGAAATTGGTCCTAAAATATATATGAAAGTATAAAATACCAAGAATAGTGAAACAACTTTGAAAATGTATGAAGCTGCAGGACTTAAACTTATCTAATCTCAAAACATACTATAAATCTATATGGTAACCACCAGAGTTGGTCCTGCTATAAAGATATACATATAGGTAATGGAACAGAATAGAGTCCAGAATAAACTCCCATTCATAGTCATTTGATTTTCGACAAATATGCCACTGCAATTAAAATAATAGTCTTCTTAATACATGGTGCTGGTACAGTTAGATATCCATATGTGAAAATAAATAAGTATAAACCTGTATCTCAACATACAAAAATAACTCAAAATGGATTATAGTCTGAATTGTAAAAATTAAAACACAACTTCTAGAAGAAGGAATAGGATAAACTCTTATGAACTTCAGTTACAGAAATATTCCTTAAATAAGAAAACAAAAGCACAATCCATTTTTAAAAAAATGAAACATGGAATGCATTCAAATTGAAAGACAATCCACAGAATGGAAGAAAATATATGCAAATTATATAATTGATGAAGATATCGTATACAGCATATATTAAAACCCTTTGAAGTCAGCAATAAGATAAACTAACCAAATTTGTTTTAATGGACTCAAGATTTAAAGGTACTTCAACAAAGAAGACTTGTGAATGTTTAGTAAACACATAAAAAGATGCTCATTGTCATCCATTAAAGACATGAAATATTAGTAAAATCACAATGAGATCACATTACACACTCAATAGAATAGCTACATTTAAAAAAAAAAAAGACTGAAAAAACTCAAAGGTTGAGGAGGACAGGAAGAAACTGAACCCCTCCTCCATTGCTGGTGAGAATGTAAAAACGGCATAACCACTTGAAAACCAGTTTGGTGGTTTTTCAAAAATTTAAACATACATTAATGTATACCCTTGCAATGACCTACTAATTTTACACTGGGGTACCTAACCAAGAGAAATGAAAATATATGTACACAAAAAATCTGTCTACAAACGGTGATATCAGCATCAATCATAATAACCAAAAACCGTAAACAAAACAAATGCCCATCAACTATTAAAGGCAAGCATAAAGTGTAACCAACAAAAACAGGGAATGAACTAATGATTCACGTCACCAAGGATGAACCTCAGAAAGTTAATGCTTAGTGAAAGAAGCTAAATACAAAAGACATCTATGTTGTATGATTCCAAAAAGATATCTATATTGTATGATTCCATTTATATATGAAATGTCTTAAAAAGCTGAACTGTATGTAGAGAAAGCAGATCACCTCCTGGGGCAGGAGAAGAGAGCAGAGATTGGAAATGGGCGTGAAGGACTCTGTGGAGACACGAAAATGTCCTAACGCCGGACTGTGGTGATGGTTGCAACATCTGAGTGCATTGACTCAAAACCTTCAAACTGAACACTTGCAGTGGATGAACTGCTTGATACATGTAAATTATACCTAAATAAAGCCATGAAAAACAAAAATAAAAATGATATATTACATACAAAATCATAAATTTATTTAAAATGAGTCTGATGCGCTGACAAAGGTCTACTATCCAGAGTTTACAAAGAGTTTAAACAAATTTACAAGAAAAAAAAACCATTAAAAGGTGGACAAAGACATGAACAGACAGTTCTAAAAAGAAGAATTCATGTGGCCAGCAAATATAGAATTAAAAGCTCAACATCACTGATCATTAGAGAAATGCAAATCAAAACCATAATGAGATACCATCTCATGCCTGTCAGAATGGTGATTATTAAAGAGTCAGAAAACAACAGATGCTGGCAAGGTTGTGGAGAAAAAAGAATACTTTACATTGCTGGTGGGAGTGTAAATTAGTTCAACCATTGTGGAAGACAGTGTGGCAAGTTCTCAAAGACCTAGAGGCAGAAATACCGTTTGACCCAGCAATCCCATTACTGGGTATATACCCAAAGGATTATAAATCATTCTATTATAAAAACACGTGCACATGTATGTTCACTGCAGCACTATTCACAACAGCCACAACATGAAATCAACCCAAATGCCCATCAGTGATAGACTGGATAAAGAAAATGTGGTACATATATACCATGGAATACTATGCAGCCATAAAAAGGAATGAGATCATGTCCTTTGCAGGGATATGGATAGAAGCCATTATCCTCAGCAAACTAATGCAGAACAGAAAACCAAGCACTGTATGTTGTCACTTAAAAGTGGGAGCTGAATGATGAGAATACACGGACACACTTCTGGGGAACAATACACACTGGGCCTGTTGGGTGGGAGGTGCGGGGGGAGGGAGAGCATCAGGAAGAATAGCTAATGGATGCTGGGCTTAATATCTAAGTGATGGGTTGATCTATGCAGTAAACCACATGGCATATGTTTACCTATGTAAAAAACCTGTGCATCCTGCACATGTACCCCAGAACGTAAAATAAAAGTTGAAGAAAAAAATGAGTCTGATGTAAAATACGCTGCCACTTCTCTCATTATTTTAAATAACAATCATACTTTAAGATAAACCTAATGTATTACAATCACTCCTTGGAGAATGCAAAAGTAGAATTAAGATGACTATCCACCTTCTTCATACACTACTGGTGGGAATGTAAAATGCAGTGTAGCCACTAAGGGGAACAGATAGTTCCTTAAAAAGCAACATCAAGTTATGACATGACCCAGGAATTCCACTCCTGTGTATAAACAGAAGGGAAATAAAAACCTGATGTCTATTCACTGATAAGTAGATAAAATGTGATAAATCCATACAATGATGTATTATTTAGTCACAAAAAGGAATGAAGTGCTGACACATGCTACAACATAGTCAAACTTTATTATGCTGAGTGAAAGAAGCCAATCACTAAAAATCACATGTGATTCCATTTCTATGGAATGTACAGAATAGGCAAATTAATCTAGACAGAAAGATCAGTGGTTGTCTAGGGCAGGGGTGGGAAAGGATGGAAATGGAGAGTGACAGCTAACAGGTGTGGGGCTCCTTTTAAGATCATGAAACTGCTAAAAAAAGACTGGTGTTGGTTACACACCTATGTGAACATAAAAACTACAGAAGTGAACCCTTTAAACAGGTGAATTTATAGTATGTAAATTATATCTCAATAAAGCTATAAAAATGACTATTCACCTGATACTTTTTAAAACATCAAAAGTAATTTCAGGGTAAAAACCTAGATCTCTAATCTTACTTGTTTGCTTTTGAAGTTATGTCACATTTATCAGAACAGTTTGTTAATATTCAATTAATTCTGGCTAAATATAAGAATACTTTTTTTAAAAAAAAATCAACTGCATTTTTATACACCAGTAACAAACAGAAAACAACATTAAAAAAATATCCAACAGCAAAGCATACCTAGGAATAAAAGTAACTTGTAAATACTGCATGTTCAATATAAATAAAATATATTGGAAGGCGTTAACAACGAAACCTAAATAATCCAAATAAATGGAATGACACACCATGTTTATTATATAAATACTCAGTATCGTAAAATGGCAATTCTTCCCAAATTAAACAAATGCTTTTAATGCAATGCCTATCAAAATGTAAAAGGTTTAATAAGTTGATTCTAAAATTTGCATGGAGCAGCAAAAGCCCATGAAAGAGAAAAAATCCTACCACCAAAAGAAAATAGTAGGAAACTTGCCTTGCCAGATACCAAAATGTATCATAAAGTTCTAATAATTAAGCTAGTGCGCTCCTGGAAAAGAGACAAACAAATTGATTGCTGGGGAAGTAGACCATCACACAGAGAAAATATTTGACAAACGTTACACTTTAGATCCCCAGAGAAGGGAGACATCATTCAATAGTGCTGAAACAACTAGTTACCCATTGTGGAGGCAAAAGTGGATTCTTGATGTCTAACATATAAACAATAAATTCCAGAGGGATTAAAGTTTTAAATAGAGAAGGCACGTCTTTAACATTTTTAAAACAAAATGTAAGAGGATATCTTTATGATCTCATAGTAGGAAATGTTTCCTTAAGACACAGAAAGGGTTAACTATATGTAAAGCATTAAGATTAATAAATTCAAATGCATTAAAATTGAAAACTTCATTCATCAAAAATACAACAGAAGATGAAAAATGAACAACACCATAAAACACACTGCCAAAAAAATTGGGGATTGGTGTTATGGCTCACGCCTATAATCTCAGCACTTTGGGAGGCCAAGGTAGGTAGATCATTTGAGGTCAGGAGTTCGAGACCAGCCTGGCCAACATGGTGAAACCCCATCTCTACTAAAATACAAAAATTAGCTGGGTGTGGTGGCAGTCACCTGTAATCCCAGCTACTAGGGAGGCTGAAGCAGGAGAACTGCTTGAACCCAGGAGGCAGAGGTTGCAGTGAGCTGAGAACGCATCACTGCACTCCAGCCTGGGTGACAGACAGAGACTCTGTCTCACGTGCACACACAAAAAAAACTTTGGCATCCAGAATATGTGTGTGTGTTTGTGTGTGTGTGTCCTATAACATTTTAATTAAAAATGGGCAAAACAGAGAGGGGGTAGCCCTAATAAGAGGTGTCAGAGAGCTCAAGCAGGTTGAGGTGGGTGTCACTGTGGAGTGGAAGAAATGATGTGGTATGGGGAATCCGAGCCCAAGCTCTAGATCTGTATTGTACTTGTTATTGTATGTGTTATTTTAAAATTTTAAAAAATTTAAGACATAGAAGTATTTAATGTAAAGTTTTAAATATATAATATACAAAAGGTATGAACTCGCAATTCAAGAAAGAATACACTAATGGTGAATAATCACATTAAAAGATGTCTAATCTTATTAGCAATCACAGAAAAGCAAATCAAGACCAATAAGATGCCATTTTGCATCCAACAAATTAAGAAAAGGGTGGTTTGAGGTGAGCAGGATGACAAAGAAGTCCTTGCACAGGAGTGGTCCAGCACTTGGTATCAATGCCCAAGCTGGAGCAGAAGGGCGTCCACAAAAAGACGCACTGTGGTGTGCAATGTAGAAATCAACGTGGGGTGAGAACGGCTTCCATATAAAGCGGCTTTGAGGCTCAAGTAAAACTAAGGGGCAGGGTGAGGGACAGGAGAAATGGCAGATTGACTACATACAGGGAGAATGATCAAATAAAGTAACACTAAGGATCATGGTAGTCAGGTTTCTCACTGTAAGAGGAGGTACAAAAAGGGAAGGAAATATAATTGAAGCCTACAGGATTGGAATGAAATCAGAGATATCAGTATGATCAAGGGATGACATGTCAAAAAGATACTGAAGGGGGTCCCGCTGGCAAAATCAGGGACGAGATGAGCACCAAAATAAGTTACAATAGTAATGGATTATAGCTCACTGTAATGCTCATAAGCACAAACTGATACAAATAAATTAACTAAAACTGTGATCAGGAAAGGGATTTTACATAGTTTCAAAGCACCTGCATGCAAAATAATTATTAATTACAGAGGGAAAATGAGTAATTTCACAGTAGATAAACTTAGCAGACACCATCTTAATCAAGTAATCCCAGTGAAAAGTCAACAGTAATGGGTCAAAATGAAATTATATGCCACCGCATAGGATGCAAAGAGAAGACACAGTATCACTTCTGTGATATTCCTGCTCAATATTCATAATATGGATCTAACCAGGAGGACAACAGAAGACAACCCTAAAGGAAAAGATATTCTACACAATTACGGGCCGACATGGTCTTCTAATATGCCAGTGTCTTTCAAGTCAAAGACTGAAGAACTGTTCCAGACCGAGGGAGACCAAAAAGATGAGACAAGTAAAATGCAAAGTGTGATTCTAAACTGCATCCTTTTGCTCAAAAGGACATTATTGGGACAACTTGGAAACCTGAATGAGCTCTGAGGATTAGACAGTAGTGATGATCAATGATTTTGATGGTTTTGTTGTGGTTTCCAGGACAAAGTCTTGTTTCTTTGTGGAAGAAACAAGTGTGTGGAAACTGCTGCAGTGAACATACATGTGCACGTGTTTGGAAGTGTGTGGAAACACACACTTGTTTATTCATGGGAAATAAGTCAACAGAGGAAAAAAGTTCCACTGTATTGTACGTGTAACTTTTCTGTATGTTACTTTAAAATTAAAAATATGTAAAATATAAATGTATAAAAAACAGTTTTGAGTACATAATGGGCATAGGACATAATACGAATTTCAAAAAATAATACACCAATGATGAAAAAACACATGAAAAGATGTTCAGCCCCATTCGCTATCACAGAAAAGTAAATCAAGATCATAATACGATGCCACTTTATATCTACTAATTTGGAAAAAGCTAAAAAGTCTGACAATTCTTAGATCTGGCAATGATGTAGCTCAACAGAAGCTTCTGATATATTATTAATGAAATGTAAACTGGTCTGATAACATTGGAAACAACTTCATATTATTTCATATAATTGAGCATTCTTTACATATCTACTTTTGGGTATATACCCTAGAGTCTTGCACATCTTCTTCAGAACACACATAAAAGAACGTTGACATCAGCAATGCTTATAATAGTCATACATATGTGTGTAAATATAAGTACACCTATATATGTATGTAAGTATATCAACATAGGTATATCAAAAACAAAACAAAAACAAACAAATGAAAGGACTCAGCAACCATCCAAATGTCCACACAGAGGGGAAGAAATAAACACACACAATGGACTATTGCCCAGGAGTGGAAATAAATGAAGTATACCTACATATAGCAGTACAAATAAATTTCAAAAAACCAATATGACTTGAAAAAGCAAGTCTCATAACTGTACATATTAAATAAACTTAAAGTGTGTAACTGGATTGTTTGCAACTCAATGTATAAATGCTTGAGGGGATGGACACCTCATTCTTCATGATGTGCTTACCTCACATTGCATGCCTGTATCAAAACATCTCTGTACCCCATGAATATATACACTTGTACCCACAAAAACTAAATTTAAAAAAAATTTGAAACAGCAAGTATCCGAAGACTTCATACAGAATGCTACCATTTTCACAAAACAAAAACATAAAGTAACATATTATTTAAAGATTAATGTAAAAACCAGTATTATTTAAAAGACAGTAAATGATTAACACAAAATTGAAGAAAGCAGTTGCAAGGCACCAGGGGCAAGGAGAGCAATATACCGACAGATGCAGCAGTGGTAGTTAAGTCTGATTCTATGCTCGATGGTTGGTTCTTGGGAGATCACTTTCATATTGTGCCTCATAATTCAAATACATTCCTGTTTATACCAAGTGTTACATAATAGAAAATAAGTGGCTATATTGTGGCAAATCAGAGCTTTGACAAGTATCTTGTTTAGGTAAGCATCTTAATAATTTTCACACATGAACAAATGTTAACTGTTAGGTAACATATTTTCTTTATTCTCCTTGTTAGAAACAAAACCAAAGGAGGATATAAAGAGAGACACTCAAAAGAATTGAAAAACTGACTGGCAGATAAAAACTTATAGCTTGGTCCATCAAAGAATGAGGCTAATTCCAATCTACCACCACTTTGGTCTCAAATAAAGCTAACATAAATGCTTGCTTACTTAATTACTGCAAACTTCAGAACTGTCTGATGAAAGATGGTCATTTTGCAAAAATTACTTAACATGAGAAATAGGTAAACTGGAGTAATTCAATACACTTCAGGTTCTTAACAAAATGCATTTTCCCTCTAAATCCAAACAGGCCTTTTTCTCTCTACTTGGTCACACAGGCAAGCAATCATATATTCACCATGACAGCCAAAACTGTGATGAGAAATACTTAATCCATCTTAAAGAGCAAAGTTTACTTGCACAATAAATAACTCTTTATATTTATTACACGGTATTTCTATTTAAAAAAAAAATACAATTCAATTTTCTCAACAACCCTGCATTACAGGTAGAGCACACACTGTTAAGCAATAACCACTGCACGCAGCATAATACTTAAAAATATTTTAAATAGTTAGAAATGTGAATGATACTCTAAATCAAATTTGCTATCCAAATACTTCCTGAGTATCTAGCATGTGAAAGGTACTTTATAAGGTACTTTTTGGCATTTTATGTAATGCACACGGATTGAAAATCTTAGCTATGTGCTGCATTCTTGTTAAATGCAAATGAGTACAATAATCTGGTTAAAAGACATCTTACACTAATTCCTCTTCAAAAGAAAGGGAGCGAGAAGCCATTCACCCTGATGAACTCACGTAAGATATACTGTACTGATTCTTTCTCCGGGCTTGGATTTCTTTTTAATGATGTGCTTGCACATTAACTACAGGCTACACAATACTGAGGAAGTTGGAGTGAGGTAAAATCGCCTATTTAATAACACATTTCCTTTAGAAGGATCATTGCTTCATGTTACAGAGGAAACAGACATAAAACTAAATCCACACCATTAGTCCTTGTGTTGTATTTCTTTTTGTATGTATATTTTTTACAAGGTTTGGGGCTGAAAAATCAGGCACTGATTCAAAGAATAAATATATTTAGCATGCAATTTTTAACACTAACGTAGGCACTAAATAAATGTACAGTGTACAAATGTTTATTTGAATACTCTATTTTAAAATTACTTCCAGTGTTTCCCTGTGTTGTTCAATGGAACATAAAATATCCACTCCATATAACACTTGATTTTTCTATTTCCTATTCTTTATTGTTATTATTGAAATTATATTCTTTTAAAAGCCATTTCCTATTATTAATGGTCAATATCATTCTTTTAAAAAATATACATTGGTCTGAAAAGTATTTATATAAACAAGTGTTTATCTGACATCCCCATTTGGAGGTCTCCAAGCCTTTCAAGTTTAATATGTCAATAACCGAGTCCCTGTTATTCCTAATCTCAGATCAGCTCCATTCTTCCAATTGTTCAGGCTGCCATCCGAGATGCCTCTCTTCCTCTCACACCCACATACAATCTTTCAGCAAATTCTGCAGGCTTTACCTTGGAATCCAGAATCCAGAATTCAGCTACATCTTACTGTCCCCATTCAAGTCATCTCCTTCTCTCCTGAATTATTATAATGGCCTCCTCACTGGTTTCCTTGCTTCCGTTTTTGACACCTCTTTGGTCTACTTAACACAACTGCTGAAGTGATTCTGCTGAAACATGATATTGGGCCACTCTTCTGCTCAAAACTTTCTAGGGGCTTCCCCCTCTGACCTCATCTCCTGTGACTCTCCCTCACTCACCCCACTGCAGCCACAGGAACTTCGACTGGAACACTCTCCTCCCCAGAGGGCTGCATCACTAGCTCCCATGCTGACTCAGCCTCTACTCAAGTCACCCTCCAGGTTAGGCCTTCCCTGGGTGTCATCTAAAACTTCATGGACATGTCCCCTGCCCCTGCCCTCAAGACCCTCCATTCTCCTCTCTTTGCTTCAATTTTTATTTAGCACTTAATAAGATACCATAAATTGAATTGCTTTATCTTATTTGTCTATCTCACCAATAAACTGTAAGCTCCACGAGGTTAGCAATTTTTTTTCTCTTTTGTTCACTGTTCTATCCCTAGGACTTAGAAGAATAACCAAAATACAGTAGGCACTCAAGAAATATGACTGGGTGGGGTGCATAGTTCACACCCATAATCCCAGTGCTTTGAGAGGCTGAGGCAGGAGATCGCTTGATCCCAGGAGTTTGAGGCTGTGGTGAGCTATGCCAACCCGACTGCACTCCAGCCTGGGCAACAGAGTGAGTCCCTGTCTCCAATAAAGGAAATCAAATAAATAAATAAATAATAAACATGTCTGTATTTTGTGATCTCACCAGAGAGTCTGCAGAGATGAACAAAACTCATATCCTCACCGGCTGTGACAAACACTGCAGTGACCTCCTCAAAAACACACTGTCCTCTTCCTTATTCGCCTGTAGAAACTCACCATCTTCCCCTCAAGAGGTGAATCCCAATTAGGTAAAGCCACTAGGGACAAATAATGTCTACTCTGATAATAAGAGGCAGGGCTTAGGCATAGGTATATGATGTAATTATGACCAGTGAAGGTGACGAGGAAATGTGGGAAAACAGCCATCTTTCAACCATGAAGAGTGACATCACCAAGTCACTCAAGATGGCAGAGTAGAAAACAGAAAATACCATGTGGGACACTAATAAGATCATATGACAATTCATTAACTGCCAATACTCCAAATTTCTTGTTGAGTAAGAAGATATACCCTTACTGGTTACGTTACTTGTAGTAAGGCCTTCTATTACTTACATTTTTATTAACACAGAGAAGTTTTTACAAATATTCACACAGTTTCCCACAATGGGTTAAGTCAAACTAACACGAAGTTGGATTGATTCACCTGGTAGAAGTCAGGTGTTTTCCCTTTCTTCATGCTGCATGCTTAGACAACATGTCACATGACAATGAAACAAGATATTTCAATGGAAATCGTATTTTCTCATAGGAATAATATGTTACAAACAGGGTTTCCTCTTAATTAAGAATTGAAAATAAACATATTACCAAAGCAAAGGCAGTCCAAATATAGAGCTCTAATAAGTTAAATGGTAAAATTATGCTCCCAATGACTACATACTTAACAATGTTCTACAGAATGATAAGTGCTCATTCAGAGGGAGGAAAACATGGAAGGAGGGACAGACGAGGTTGGGTGGTAAGGAGGCAAGAGGGGAGGTCCCAAGGCCAAATAAATTCAGGAAATGATGATTTAAGTTAAAACAGATCACTACATTCCGTTTCTATGTGTATACACTCTGGAAGGCGCTCGGAGGGTCACTACATTCCCTTTCTATGTGTGGACACTCTGGAAGGCAGTCAGAGGGTCACTAAATTCCCTTTCTATGTGTGTACACTCTGGAAGGTGCTCAGAGGATCACATTCCCTTTCTATGTGTATACACTCTGGAAGGTGGTCGGAGGATCACCACATTCCCTTTCTATGTGTATACACTCTGGAAGGTGGTTGGAGGATCACCACATTCCCTTTCTATGTGTATACACTCTGGAAGGCGGCTGGAGGGTCACCACATTCCCTTTCTATGTGTATACAGTCTGGAAGGTGCTCAGAGGTTCCCCACATTCCCTTTCTATGTGTATACACTCTGGAATGTGCTTGGAGGGCACCATCATTCATCTGAGATGCTCCCACTCATCTCTGAAGTAATCCTAGGTTCAAAGTGGAGGAAGGAAGTAGGTCAGTGATAGTTTGACCCAAAGGGGTAATTTTGAGTCAAAGGGTTTTGATTTTTAACTCAAAGCCAAGCCGTTAATAACAAAGCCAGAACTATGACTATCCGAAACAAGAACTCTTCAAATTCTCACTACAACTACCTAACAAACCACACACCGCCTCATCATAAAAGTCTTAAAAACTTTGAAAATTCTAATAAACTCCTTTTACTATGAAGTAACTTACTGTAGATATAATAGGACCAAAATAGAAGATATTTTTTAAAACTTTCCTACAGGATAAACCTAACTCTATCCTTAACACAGTATCTGTAATATATAGTAACTGTTTAGTTATCAGTAGTTTTAGTAGCTGTCATTTTTGAAAAAACATTTGGATGAATGATGGCTCTAAAAAAAAAAACCGTTCAAAGTCACTGAAAAAAAGTAGGGATTTCCTTCAAAAGCTTCTCACCATATTCTCTTATAGTAAACAAAGGCATAAAAGTTATTCTGTTGGTAAAACTTCAAAAAGCAGTAACTGAAACAATTTAACTAAGGACTTCAGTCCAGAGAGGATGCCTGCTCATTGTAAGGTTGACTACAGAGGTCTACTGATCTCAGATCCAATCCTTGCTTCCTTCTGCTCTCCCCTGGTCACTCTACATTCACGAAATGAAGCAGGAGACGCAGCAGAAAGGTGAGTTAAGACTGGAATTAAAAGTCTGAAGCCACAGAAGGACCGAAAGATGTGTGTGATGTAAAAATGATCGTACAAAAATATAAAGTAGTCTGTTTGACTTCAAATATGGTTCTTTTAAATAATGGGCCACTGAGAAAGCTGAAAAATTAAAATGATCACCGGGTGCAGTGGCTCACGCCTGTAATCCCAGCACTTTGGGAGGCCGAGGCGGGCAGATGACGAGGTCAGGAGATCGAGACCATCCTGGCTAACATGGTGAAACCCTGTTTCTACTAAAAATACAAAAAATTAGCCGGGCGTGGTGGCGGGCGCCTGTAGTCCCAGCTACTCGGAGAGGCTGAGGCAGGAGAATGGCGTGAACCTGGGAGGCGGAGCTTGCAGTGAGCCGAGATCGCTCCACTGCACTCCAGCCTGGGCAACAGAGCGAGACTCTGTCTCAAAAAAGAAAAAAAAATACTGCATACTACGTGCCAGGACTGCATTAAATGCTTAACGCAGGCTTAATTCCTATGTGGTAATTCTCAAATAACTCTGTGAAGTTATTCCCATTTTACAGATAAGAACACTGAGCCTTAGGGAGGTAAGGTGATTTGCCCATAGTCAACAATAGTAAGTAAGTGGCAGAGTTGGGGTTCATACCTAGATTATCTGGTCTTGTTCAAAACCACCACATCACAGCCTGTGTCAACTTCAATCCATTTACCCATAAACACTACTTTGGCTGAAATGCAGTTTATTAAAGATTTTAAGTAGCCTCAAGTATACTTCTATACACTAATGGTGACTTTCAACATGGAATGTAAGTTTTAAAACAATTATCGAGTGGGTTATTGTCAGTTATCATGATTAACATTTATTAATTAGACACAAGTAAATACCTGTTACAATACTGCTAAGACATAACATTATCTCACTTAATTACTATTTATAAAATAGATATTATCCAATTTTACAGATGAGGCTCAGAGAAGTTGAGTGACTTTCTCAGTTAAGGGGTAAATCTGGGATTCAAACTCAAGTCAGTGTGTTTCACAGTAAGGCATTCCACAATCGCTCCTCAATAAACCTCAACAGTGTCAGGTCAATTGCCTTGGTCACCTGGTCTCCTGATCATTTCATGAAAAATTAACCATCTGTTTATAAATCATTCATCAAACTTCTTGTTCCTAGAGCTATGCTAAAGATACAAACATAATTACAAGTCCTTGCTGGACCCCACTAGACTCTTTAAATAAAAATATGTTCCGAGGGTAATCTAGATTCTGGCAATTTCTATTGCAAATTCACCAAATCCCTTGCTTTTGTTACTACCACAGCATAAACACCCTGAATTTTCCTTACTGGAATAAAGCCTGTTAAAACTTTTTGCAGGAAAATCTCTAGGACTTTTTAAGTATCAAAAAGCTGAGGAAATGTTGGTACTTTAAAATAAATCCTGACCCAGTAAGAACTGGCACTGAGCCTTTTATTTTCTTGCAGTCAGCAAAACTACAAACCTATAAAAATTCAAATAGTAGTTAAGGGGCATGCATTTTGAAGTAGTTCCATATGTGGTGAGTCACTTCCAAACTCATGCTTTATACTGAAAACTTTTTTAAACCTGGATATGTAGGCAGAAATCGCTTTTAAAACCTATCACAGCCATACTATGAAAGGAAAGCAAGTCCATGTGGGAGTTTACTAATTGTTTCTCCTGAAAACTGTTTTCCTGGGGGGAAAAATGAATATTATTATTGACTCCTATGTACCACCTTGCTTTATAGTTCAAACAAATTCAGAAACTGTTTTTCCTAACTCAGTATTGATCTAGATCTTTGCAAAAATGAAATGAAAGACAGGTTAATCATCCAACAAACATAATACGCAAGTGTGTATGAGGAGAGGAGAGCTGGAGGAAGTGGAAAGAACTAGGTCAGTAGGTGGCAGATGTTAAGTGGTTCAAACTTGAAAGGAATCCTAAAAGCATGGACCGAGGTTTGCGGAAACTCTTAAAAGTAAATGAAAATAAAAAATAAAAATAAAAATGTGTGGAAGAAAGGTTCTAATTAGAAGGACGTGAGATTAAGTAAAACAGTGATCATCCAAAAATCTATTTTCTTTCTTTTGAAAAATACATTAGAATTAACAATATTGTCCATAACACATTATCTTTCTATAGCATTACACTGATATCAATGCACTTTATGTATTTCCTCATTTATTCTGCATAATATTCTTATGATGTAAAATGTATCCTCATCTTACAGATCAAAAAACTGAAGCTCAGGTTAAATGACTTACTAAGAATATATGTGAAGATGCAGGGCTCAAATATAGATCTTAGGATTCTAAAGCCATCATTTTCCATACTATTGTATTTAACTGTGGCTGTGACAGTAGCTGCTCTTAATGCCTACTCAAGAGGTAAAAGAGAAATATACCCTTTGTTTTAAAATTTTTTAAAAAAGTAACAATTACCTCTGCCTTTTCTGAAGAGAAAACCGGAATCCTTGTATCTCAAATAAATGTTTTCTTTTAAAATACAAGTTTACAAGGTAATAAGTAGTATTCATGTGATAGGTTTATCAGAAACAATTCTAAATGCCTGAGCCAATTTAAATAGTTCACATTTATTCATTTCATACAATGTTGCTATAAAAATAAAGTCTGTATAATTCTCATTTTACATTAAAGTAACCAAGACGAAGAGAGGTTACACTAATAAAAGGTTTAAAAGCTAAGAAAATAGCTTTCTGTGGTCATCAGACTAAGTTTAAATTGTATATGACTTTTTTTTTTTTTTTTTTTGAGACAGAGTCTTGCTCTGTTGCCCAGGCTGGAGCGCAGTGGCGCGATCTTGGCTCACTGCAACTTCCGCCTCCCGGGTTCAAGCATTTCTCCTGCCTCAGCCTCCTGAGTAGCTGGGATTACAGTTGTGCGCCACCATGGCCGGCTAATTTTTTGTATTTTTAGTAGAGACGAGGTTTCACTGTGCTGGCCAGGCTGGTCTCCAACTCCTGACCTCATGATTCACCCACCTCGGCCTCCCAAAGTGCTGGGATTACAGGCATCGTGATGTATATGACTTTCTAACAAATACTGTAATGATGTTTTTCATCCTTAATAGAAATCCATGGAAGTATTTAAATAATATAATAATGTTAACGATTTCTTATTTTCTGAAATTACTGTGAAAATGGCAAATTAGTAGTAACTCAGTAGAGGAGTATAACTATTAATACAAACTGCATGCCCATGTTTTTAAAACACTTATAAAAGTAACTTTAATAACATTCCTTGTGAGGTTATATCCATTTCTATGACAATAAACAGGCTGTCTTTCAGAATTTTTGTCTGTGATATAAATAAAGCCAGAATATCAATAATTTTTTAACCCACGCTGGAAAAAAAGGCTGAATATTTTTTAAACTTTATGCCCTAGATAATAAAGTAAGGGCTGTGTATACTGCCCACATAATCTGGGTGGCCAATAAAGTTAACTTCCCCAACCTATTCAGTCGCCAAAAGGGTATCCCAATTGCACATCATATTTTGTTATAGTAAGGAAGATTGAGAAACTATAATAGTTTCCTCCTCCCAAATTCAGTTTCTGCTACTACTCCGTGTCACCAACATCTCAGTGTTTAAATACATAAAACCACAGTCAGCCCAAATGTTCAGGGTCTATGTATGATTACAGAATTTATCTTTGTTTATGCTGCTGATTCTATGAAACTCATTTCCTCCTTTAACCTTTTACCATTTCTTTCTGTGAACTAAATTTATACCCACTACACAGATATACATGATCTTCAGATTTTGGGAGTTTTTTGGAGTGGGGGGATATCTCTGAAAGTCAGAAACTTATTTCATTCTTAGATACTTAGCACGAAAACCATGCCCTAATGAAATTTAAAAAAAGTCATTATCCCCAAATTCAGTCCCATTTAGAATCTCCACTAGCCAGGCAGGCTATTTAGCAATATTTTAAAAATACTCTTAAGAAATAGAATTGAAAAGGTTGGGTTTATCTTTAAGAAATTTAGGGAAATCTGTGAAATGATTCTTTTTTAAAAATATACTTTACCCCAATGTGAATTAAATATGAAAAACTAAGGATAAATTTTGGGAAGTTAACAAAACTTTTATCTTTGAAATTGTTACATTCTAAGCAGGTAATTTATTACTTTCACCAAAAGCATTTGTATTTTCTCTCTTGATGAACAGCAAAGAATATTAAGTCTATAGTAACATAAGTATATAAGCAAAATTTAAGCAAAATAAGCAAAATTTATTTAGCTAACATATTAAATAAATTTTGCTTATTCAGGTAAGGAACATTAAAAGAGCATTCTACATATCACAGTAAGTTAAGTCAAAGAAATGTACATATTCAACGAAATAAAGTCTGAGTACTGTCATAATTACCCATATCACACTTTGCAACCTGTAAATTTCTAACATACATGCTATCATTTCATCTTCATACAAAGCACATGAAAAAAATGTTGCACAAATGTAAGTAACTTGCGTAATATAATAAAGATGATCTTGTATCTCTTTTGATCGTTTCTAAGCTTTAAAATTATATCAGGACATACTCTGGAGTTCTGTTTCACCAATACTTTGATTTATCACTCTATATGTGTGAGGCATCAAGTTGAGTGCTTTGTAAGTCACAAATTTATAAAAGATACAACCCCCTCCATCTAGAATTTTATAATTCTGCTGCAGCAGTGAATGAAACGCTATGAAAAATAAAGGCAGTGTGAATGGCATTCATCAACCACTATGAGAAAGTAGATGGGAGCACACGTTCCCTTCTGTCCAAGTGGTCATACAAATCACAGGATGGATGGCCTTTTGGTAAAAGAAAACTAGTAGGGTTCAAAAGACATCTGAGCTGAAGATAGCAAAAATAATGTGGCAGAATAAGAAATGTGCAATAAACATGTTTAAGGAAGGTGCAAACCAAATATTTGATCATGAGATATGCAAGGAACCACGTAGAAATAGGACTTGTCTTATCTTGTGAGCAGAGGTCTTTGTTCAGGGTAATAATAATTTTCTTCAGAAAGTTTTACTTTGCTGTGTAGAATGTATTGGGTAATAAAAACTAAAAGGCAAAAGACCAAATAGAAAGTTACTGCAGTAACTATCTAATAATCAGAAAGTAATAAAGCCTGAATTTGGAAAATGGCAGTGGAAAAACAAAGAAACCAAAACTCATAATTCTTCCTGTTCCAATGAAAATGATTACTGACATAGTCATAATTATGGTTGACTGCAATCAAATGTTAAATATGTAAAGGTATAATATAAAACCAAGAACTTGCCAATAGACTTTTAGGAAAGACTTTGATCACATTTATCATCTCATACTTATCCTACAATGTAATAAACATTATAATGTCCCCTTTGAATGTATTCTAGGGTACCATATACCATAACTTGATATGTTTTTAATTAAATTTTTGTACTATTTTAAAAACATTTATTGTAGTTGACCTAAAAATAAAACTTCGAGAACTACAATTAGACACCACCTGTATAAAATGAAAGCCAATCTATACTTCTGTATACAAAATTACTTTCCAAAACCTTTTGAGCTCTGCCTGATCTATACTAAGATACCAAAATACAATGTATGTCTCCTATATTTTAAAGAAACAGAAGAAATCTTTTATAAATGTACTTCTCAAACTGATTACCAACATAATTTTATTATCCAAATGAAAAAAACACATATTTATACCTATAAGAAAAATTACCTGACCATAATAATAAACCCTATTTTTTGAAAACTTCATATTTACATATTACCTTTCAAAGGGATGTGTATGTCAGTTTGATGAAAAAAACTATTTTCAAATTATTCAAATCATCCAAATATACTGTGATGCTTATAACTTACAATTTTTGTTTTCATTTCCTTTAAATATTCCCTGCCCCAGAAAACCTATACAGGCAAATTTTCAGAAATAAAAAAAAAATGTGTATATTCTCCATGCATTCAATAAATAATTAGTCTATAAACAGGTATGTCCTCCTTCTAGATGCTCAGCCTCAGACTAGCTTCTTCAGATTTATTAGTAATGAATGCAACAGAAATTCTTGCCTTCAGGGAGTCTCAATTTTAGAAAGATTAAACAATAAATAAACTACGCTTTAAAAAGAAACACATATTTCATTGTATTTTTAAAGGTGTTAAATGCTTGGAAAAAGAGAACAGCATAAAGGAGAGAGGAAAAAGATGAGGCTTCCATTTTGAATTGTGTGGTCACCAGGGTGGGCTTCACTGAGAAGATGCCTTTTCAGCTGATGCAAGGACTTTAGTTTTATACCAAGTGACGTGAAGGCTTTTAAGCAGAGGAATGATTTTCATTTCTTACTACCCAATAAGAATGGAGTGTCAAAAAGAGTACCAATTTCATTTAAGAGTGTGGAGGTAGTATTATCAAAAATGTGTTGGGGGTAGGGCTATAAAACAACCACTGTATCCCAGATCTGGGAACTAAAACAAGGACTAAAGTGTGATTATGCCATTTATTTCTCAAAGGGCTATTCCCTCCACAATAAGTTTCCATATTGACTGTTTTCACAGGTCAATAGCCCCTTATCCACATTCCCAATTTTGAATACCAAGAAGCTTTAAAACCCAATTTGGTGGCAAAATCAAACCCACATTAATGTGAGACGGTTTATAGTCTTGATTTATCCCATTTGGCAAAAATAAACATGAAGAAATATTAACCCTCGAAATTTAGTAACCTTTAAATATCCTAAGTAATGAGAAGTCATAGGCACATCTATATGTACACATACAAACTATTTGTAAACTTCCCTATTTTATTGAATATGGTGGAGTTATATCATAAAGCAATTTATCACACTCAATTAAGCCAGCCATGCTTTTAACAAAAGAAAAACACACTTCCCCTAAAAGTAAAATTCTACCTAGTATAATAGAACCCGGAATAAGATGGAAGATATGAAGCTACTGTTAGATTTTGATTTTATAGTTTAAAGATACGTATCTGTCATTCAACATGCCCCCTAAACACTGGCTAATTGATTTATCTGATGTTCAACCAAAGAAAATGCTACTTATTCCAAAATAGAAGGAAAAATAGGATGTTTGAAACTTACTGAAAGATAGTACTTCAGCATTTGACATGGCACCTTTCTATTGGATTTTTAAGGGTAATTTTAACTAGTCATGAACTTTACTAAAGCACTATCTTTTAAAAACCCAAAATGTAACTCTATAGCTGTGCTGTCTAATATAGCAACCACTAGACACATGTGGCTACTGTGCACTTGAAAGATGACTAGTCAGAATTCAGAGAGCTGTGAGTCAAAACACACACCAGCTTTCAAAAATTCAGTGCAGATTTACATTCTTTTTGAATGCAAAATATCTCATAATTTTATATTGATTATTCATTGAAAGGATAACATTTTGCAGATACTAGGTTAAATCAAATATAGTATTAATTTCACCAGTTACTTTTAACCATAGCTACTAGAAACTTTAACATTTAAAATTTAAACTTACATAATGTAGCCCACATTACACTTCTAGTGAACAGCACTGCTCTATAGGAAAGACGTAGAAAAAGATGAATCTTTCAAATACTTACATGCTAGAATGAATAATATCAATTTTAATCGCCAGAATAATAAAAACACAAAGGTCACAAGAAACACTTGTCAGGAATGCGGAAATAAGTGTTTTGTAACTCAAAAGTATCTATTACTTTAAACATTCAAAGAGGTGTCCAAATATTCAACTAATAAAAAAAAGCCTTCAATATATGTTATGTCTGATTTGCTTCAAAATCTACTTTCAGTATTTCAATCATATGATCATAAGTACACAGAGGAGGGTTTTGTGTCCTAGTTTCATTCACTAGGGTTAGAACAAACCCAGGTTTTGTGAGCCAAATACATATTATAATGGAATCAGAAAGTAGGTAACTTATTTTTTAATAGATGGGAAAATTTAAATAACTCCTAAGAAACAACTTTGGAATTTACATTAAGTCAAAGAAAAATAAGTCTCTCTAATTATAAAACCTACCATTAACAAAAGACACACTGATTGACATTTCCTAAATATTCTTAAAAGCACTGTAAGTACCTATTACTCTAAACACATGCACACCCCACCACTCAGCAGTTCCACTCCCGTGCTTACACTGTACTCATGAGAAATGAAGGCTTATTTCTACCAAAAGATCCAAAAAAGTTCACAGCAGCCTTATTTGCAGCCACAAACTCGAAAGAAAACTAAATGTCCATTTACAGTGGAATGGATAAATGGTGGTATAATCATAGAATAGAACATAGACAATTTAGGGGGAAAAAACAAACAACATGCACAACATGGATGACTCTTACAGACATAATGTTGATAAAAAAAGACACTAATGAGTTCATACAACATGGTTTCAACTTCATATAGTTTAAAACAGGCAAAACTAATCTATAGTAAAAGACGCCAAAGACTATTCCTGTTGGGTAGAGGCAGGATCGATTAGAAAATACACAAATACAATAAGCCTTCTAGAGTAGGGTGCTAGTTACTCAGACTATACTTACATAAAAAACAATCAAGCTAGCAAATAAGGGTGTCTATTTGATTACATGAAGTTACACTTCAGGAGGTTTTGTATAAAAATAAGAAACTGCTTCTTAAAAGGACCTTATGCATTATGATTTCTTTTCAAAATAATTACTTAAAACTAATTCCTATCTTGAATATACATGGGAATTTGTCGATTTAATCCTTCAGCTAAACTTTCAATTTCTTTGCAGTTTCTTTTTAATAAAAAAGAATAACCATCAACTCTATTGAAACATACCTTTAATTTTGAGATATAACCTTTCATGAATTGATAATTCATATTAGCATTAAAATTATAACTTCCATCTTTATAGCTAAGTGTGAATGTTTATATGAAATATTTATAATAGTTCATTCTCATCTTTAATTTGAAAAGATAACTCTAAATTCCATAAAATCCAGTTTCTGATCATATAATTTATTTTACTGATAAAGTATATTTTAAATTTAATTTTTTGGGTTCATTTACAAGTTCTTTCACAGACCTAATTTGCTTATTTACATTTCTTACTTGCTTTTGCCTTTCCCCAGTAACCGACAAGAAGAGGAAGAACATGCTGGTTTGCCAATAAACAATAATCTTAAACACAGAGTTTCTATTTTAAAAGTTCAATGCAGCATGCTGGGGAGACTTATTAAAAGACTATATTCGACCAACCCTAGAAATTCACACTGCTTGACAGTGATTAAGAAAATCGGTAAAAACTGATTTTTGTATTATTTCATATGAATAAAAACCATGAATATTCAGCTAATAAAGTTACATCTGTCTTATAGTAAAAGAAGGTGGACAATTCACTACAATCTTAACAAATACATTATTTTATTAAATGTATTTATGCATCCTTCCTTCATCTGTTTCTATTCCAAGCAAGACGGCTGGCAAAAGTTTTTGAGAAGGAAAACACAAGATACAGATGAGGTATAAGGTTGAACATTAAGAAGGATGCCTTGGATATAGATCAAGAAGACTATGTTCACCAGTGACATTAGTCAAATTGGTTGGCATATCCATATGTGGTCTCTGAGGTCTGCTATGGCCTGAATGTAGTGTCTCCCCAGAATTCATAAATTGAAACCATATTTGCAATGTGAGGGTAATTTGGAGGTGGGGCCTTTGGGAAGTGATTAGATCATGAGGGTAATGACCTCATGAACAGGATCAGTACCCTTATAAAACAGGTCCCAATAATTCTCTGGCCACCTCCACCCATGTGAGGTTACAGTGAGAAGTCAGTCATCTACGAGGAACAGGCCCTTACTAGACATTAAATCTGCTGGCACCTTGGTCTTGGACTTCCCAGCCTCCAGAACTGTGAGAAATAAACCTCTGTGGTTTATAAGCCTCCCATCTATACTATTTGTTACAACAGCTCAAATGGACTAAGATAAGGTACAAAAGACAAAGCACAAAGTGAGTAAGTTTCTCAACAGATGATTTTAACATAACCTTCCTTCCTAGTAATATGTCACATGTCCTGACACTCTGGGCCTACAGGCAGATAAATTATTATGCTATACCAATCTATCCACAAATGATAATGCAAAGAGAGAATTTAGCAAATGGATGTTCGGAGGCAAAACCAGGTGGCCTGGCTGAGTCTGTCCATGGACCCTGATGACTGATCCAAATGCAGATGGCAGCTGATTCCTACACTGGAAGGTAGAGCTGTCATAGACAGGAAGAATTTTAAGACTGCCTGAATGTTTCAGGTATACTTCACACTGTCTTATATAAAAAGGAACTTTATGTATCTCATTTTCAAATCAAGACATTCTTTAAAATAGTTCTATAGTAGTAAGGTAAAATGTAAATACCTCAGTGTTTAAAATAGGTAAAACTGGTTTACTCTAAACCAGATGTTTTATTCGCTTACACAAAATTTTGATTTACCAAAATTGAAATAGAACCTTCTTTGTGACAAATGGCAAGGTAGTTTATCCATATCTAAAAGTTAAAGAAAAATAACAAAATGTGGCATAACAGTCGTACTTTTCTACAATTGGAAAGGCTTGATAACATTTTAAAAAGTGGGGCAATGAGACAAAAGACAATACCTTCTGGCTGTGTTTCTCCCAAATGTTAAAATAATGAGTCCTGAGAACAGTTCTGAAATAGCTCACAATCCAAACACTTCCTGAAAATTAAGAGAAATAAGTGTTACTTCAAGTGCACCTTATCTCAAAGAGTTGTTTTACGATGGAATTTTAACTACTAACTAAATCATCTCAAAAAACAACAAAAAAGATGTATTACAAGATAAAAAAAAAAGTATTCATATCCTTCATGATACATGCTTTCTTTGGACATAGTTGTTGACCACATGTAACAAAATAGCTTTCATTACAAAATTATTTGCCAAAATACACTACCCAGTTGTTTTTCTGTTTGTTTGTTTTTTTGAGGTGGAGTCTCCCTCTGTCACCCAGGCTGGAGTGCAGTGGCGTGATCTCGGCTCACTGCAACCTCTGCCTTCCAGTTCCAAGCAATTCTCCCACCTCAGTCTCCCAAGTAGCTGGGATTATAGGTGCCCAGCACCACACCCGGCTAGTTTTTGTATTTTTAGTAGGGACGAGTTTTCTCCATGTTAGCCAGGCCGGCCTCAAACTCCTGACCTCAGGTGATCCACCACTTCGGCCTCCCAAAGTGCTGGGATTACAGGCGTGAGCCAGCGCACCTGGCCCACTACTCATCTGTTTTTATTTTACTGTAAAGATTGTCCCTATTGTCAATGATGTAAAAAGTTAATGTCAAAGATAAAGAGGAATTTCAGTCAAGGATTCTGGGAGAAAACGTATTAGAATTATTTAACAGTCATTGCAGAGTTTGAAACACCTCATTTCTTTTCTGTACCACTAGGAACAGAAAATGTTAAACTCAGAATTAGAACCATACTAGATATAGAATGATGACGTGGAAAAGTTCATACTTTCAGGAGCAAAAGAGTGGATCAAAGTTTTTGGCCAGCAAGAGATGTAGCAAACAGTTTAACATTGTGGTGGCTGAGGAAACTTTATTTTGGTCAACAGGCCAATGGACAGTGAAGCTAGCGGTGATAAGGGAGGTACCATGCAAACTCCCTGATACCACCATAGCAGCATTCCATTTGTACCAGCCACGCCACTTAGATCTGACTTACACTTCTAGAACTCTCAATTCCTAGCCTATAACCTATGATCAGTTCTCACGGACTATAGCTTTGAAAAAAAATAAATCTGTAAACCTGAATTTTAACCTTCCAAAATAAAGTAGCTATTTTTCATTTTCATTTCATTTTACTGGGGGCCCTTCAATCTCCTTAAAACCACATAAAGATAACTAATTGCTTAGATAGTTCCCCAACATCCAGCTCTCCACCACTATACCTGTAGGTCACTTAGTCTGTATCTTGCTTATTGTTATTCTCCCTGTGTCTGTGAGCCTTCAATACCCAGCATGGTGCAAGGTATACAGCTGATACTCAGTAAATGTCTGATAAATGACATCAATTAATCACAGGGCCTTAATCAATTAATATGCCAGGCTTAAGTAAAAATATAAAAGAGAAGACGGTAGTTTTACATGGACCAACTACAATGAAAAATATATGCCTTTAATTACTACACACACATGCACACTCTCTCTCTCATCCACTCACTCACTGTCAGTTCTTCATCAGTAAGACTCCTCCAGTATCTATTTCAATGCTCTCCTAATCCCCCCGGCCCAGACAATCAGCCTGGTTAGGTGGCAGGTGTCCTTTCTACCCAGATGAGTTGGGACTCTAGTGTCACTGTCTGACGTCCTATACCAACCAGCATGGTACTCAGGCATTGATACAAGTCTCTAAGCACATAAAGGCATACCTCAGAGATATAGTGGGTTCCATTCCAGATCACTAAAATAAAACAAATATCGCAATAAAGCAAGTCACACAAGTTTTTTGGTTTCCTAGTGCATATAAAAGTTATGTTTACACTGTACTATAGTCTATTAAGTGTGCAAAAGCATTACGTCAAAACAATGCACATACCTTAATATAAAAATACTTTACTGCTAAAAATGCTAACAATCACGTGACTCTTCAGAGAGTTTTACTCTTCAGTGGTGGACACCTTGCCTCCATGTTGATGGCTGCCGAATGATCAGGCTTGTGGTTGCTGAAGGTTGGGGTCTCTGTAATGATTTCTTAAAACAAGACAACAATGAAGTTTGCCACATTGGCTGATTCCTCCTTTCACGGAATAATTCTCTGTAGCATGTAATGCTGTTTGATAGCATTTTACCCACAGTAGAACATCTTTCAAGATGGGAATCAATCCTCTCAAACCCTGCCACTGTTTTATCAATTACATTTACATGATATTCTAAATCCTTTGTTGTTATTTCAACAATGTTTACAGTATCTTCAATCAGGAGTAGATTCCATCTCTAGTAACTACTTTCTTTGCTCATCTGTAAGGAGCAACTCCTCATCGGTTCATGTTTTCTCATGAGATTATACAAATTCAGTCACATCTTCAGGCTCCACTTCTAATTCTAGTTTTCTTGCAATTTCCACCACATCTGCAGTTACTTCCTCCACTGATGTCTTGAACCCGCTAAAGTTATCCATAAGGGGTGGAAGCAGCTTCTTTCAAACTCCTATTAATGTCAGTATTTTGACCTCCTCCCATTAATCACAAATGTTCTCAATGGCATCTAGAATGGTGAATCCTTTTCAGAAGGTTTACAATTGCCTTTGCCCAGATCCATCAGAGGAATCACTATCTATGGCAACTATAGCTTCACAAGATGTATTTCTTCAATAGTAAGACTTGAAAGTTGAAATTACTCCTTGATCCACAGGCTACAGAATAGATGCTGTATTAGCAGCCATGAAAATTAACATTAACGTCCTTTTACATCTCCATCAGAGCTCTTGAGTGACCAGGTGCGTGGTCAATAAACAGTAATATTTCGATAGGAATCTTTTTTTTTTTTTTTTCTGAGCAGTTGGTCTTAATAGGGGGCCTAAAATATTCAGCAAACCATGCTGTAAACAGATGTTCTGTCATCCAGGCTTCTTCTTCCATTTATACAGCATAGGTAGAAGAGATTTAGTATAATTCTCAAGGGGCTTAGGATTTTTGGAATGGCCAAACATTGGTTTCCACTTCAAGTCACCAGCTGTATTATCCACTAACAAGAAAGTCAGTTTGTCCTTTGAGGTTTTGAGGCCAGGCATTGGTTTCTCCTCTCTAGCTATTAAAGTCCTAGATGGCAGATTCATCCAACAGAAGGCTGTTTCATTTACACTGAAAGTCTGATGTTTAATGTAGCCATCTTCATCAATGATCTTACCTAGATCTTCTGGAAGCTTGCTGTAGCCTTCTACATCAGCATTAGCTGCTTCATCTTGCACTTTTATGTTATCCAGGCAGCTTCTATCCTTAAAATTCATGAACAAACCTCGGCTAGTTTCCAACTTTTCTTCTGCAGTTTCTTCATCTCCTCTCGGCCTTTGTGGAATTAGAGTGAGGGCACTGCTCTGGATTAGGTTTTGGCTTAAGGGAATGTTATGGCTGCTTTGATTTTCTAGGCAGACTACTAAAATATTCTGCATATTAGCAATAAGGCTATTAGTCCATTCTCACGCTGTTATGAAAAAATGCCCAAGACTGGATAATTTATAAAAGAAAGAGGTTTAATTGACTCAGAGTTCTGCATTGTTGGGGAGGTCTCAGGAAACTTACAATCATGGCAGAAGGTGAGGGGAAAGCAAGGCACCTTTTTCACAAGGCAGCAGGAAGGAGAAGTGCCGAGCAAAGGGGGAAAAGCCTCTTATAAAACCATCAGATCTTGGCCGGGCGGGATGGCTCACGCCTGTAATCCCAGCACTTTGGGAGGGCAAGGCAGGCAGATCATGGGGTCAGGAGACGGAGACCATCCTGGCTAACACAGTGAAACCCCATCTCTACTAAAAATCAAAAAATTAGCCAGGCGTGGTGGCGGGCGCCTGTAGTCCCAGCTACTTGGGAGGCTGAGGCGGAAGAATGGCGTGAACCCGGGAGGCGGAGCTTGCAGTGAGCTGAGATTGCACCACTGCACTCCAGCCTGGGCGGCAGAGCGAGACTTCGTCTCAAAAATAAATAAATTAATTAAATTAAATTAAATTAAATTAAATTAAAAAACCATCAGATCTCGTGAGAACTATCATGAGAACAGCATGGGGGTTAACTGCCTCCATGATTCAATTACCTTCCACTGGGTCCCTCCCAGGACACATGGGGAGTATAGGAACTGCAATTCAAGACGAGATTTGGGTGGAGACACAGCCAAACCATATCAGGCTGCCTTGTGTTCTCATCATTCATGTGTTCACCGGAGTAGCACTTTTAATGTCCTTTAAGAACTTTTCCTTTTACATTCACAACTTGGTGAACTGGCACAAGAGGCCTAGCTTTCAGAGCTTGGCTTTAACATGCCTTCCTCACTAAGCTTAACCTTTTCTAGCTCTTGATTTAAATTAAGAGACCTACAACTTTTCCTTGCATTTAAATACTTAGAAGCATTATAGGATTATTAATTGACCTAATTTCAATATTGTTGTGTCTCAAGGAACACAGAATCCCAAAGAAAGCGAGAGGAGACGGGGGAACAGCCAGTCTGTAAAACAGTCACCACACTGAGCAAGTTCGCCGGCTGATATGGGTACAGTTCATGGTACCCCGAAACAATCACAATAGTAACGTCAAAGATCACTGATTACAGATCACCATGACATATATAATAATATGAAAAAGTTTTATATATTGTGAGAATTATCAAAATGTGACCACAAAGACACAAACTGAAAACATGCTGTCAAGAAAATGGTACTTGCTCAGTGCAGGGCTGCCACAAACCTTCAATTTGTAAAAAACAAAATTATCTTCAAAGAGCAATAAAGTGAAGCACAATAAAATGAAGTATGCCTACACATCAGCAACACCAAAGCTACCCTACATCATTAACAGGGTATGTCACCTATGTGTATAAGTCAAAGATACCTAGAATCATAACTACGGGCAGCATGTTCCCAAAATCCTAGTTGACAGAAGGCATCTCCTCAAAATAGAGTTTATAACTATCAGACAAAAACAAACAGAACCTGAAGAGACCTCCAGGTGATTAAGGAAAAATAAAAAAGCATTATCATTTCCTATTAGGACATTACTTTTTTAGGAGCTAAATAAAAACATTACCAAATCATTTTATGTAATAAAATTTAACCTTATTTTGACCTTTCTCATAAAGCAAATAAACCTCTCTATCCAATAAGGTTCCATCTGAACTATGTAAGATGATAAGCAATACCTTAATTGCATTCATTTACATGACTTTGAAACTATTCTGGGCTGAAGTCACTGACTGCAAGGTCACAGAATACAAAAAAGTAGAATGTGTGTAATTTACCAAGGAGAAATGATCCACTTAGACAGTGTGGCAGCACCTTTTCCATCCTTCATTAGGGGATACTAAATGCTTAATGCAATCAACAGGTGTAGACATCTCCATTTAAAATATATCACACAAATACATACACACACACACACGTATTCGTTTTACAAATATATAAATAACACTAAAATATATATTTGAATAAGTCCATCATATATCATGGTTTTCTTCTTAAAATTAATCTGCCTAAATAGAGGTAAAGAACAATTCTATACCCTAATAGCATTTAGAATCAAAATACAATATAGGGCCATTATTTTCCCATTGTCTTGTAAAATCTCTAACACCTAATATTCAGGTTACAAAACTATAGTTTTAGGAAAAGAATTTAAAACACAGGATGCCAAATATGTTAAGAGTACCTGCTTTCATTTTTTATAACCTAAACAAGAATATATTCAACTAATTTGCTTAGAGAAGCATAGTTTACATGTCTCAAATCCAATAATACTATATTAATAAAAGAAAAGAGGTACAATAGATTGACAGATTAACAATCATAGATTACAGGGGATAATGTGTATTCTCCAAAATCTCAAGAGTATATCAACACACACACACAAAAAAGTTAACCCTACAAAATATTTCCCTTTAGCTTTGTAAAATGCAATTGTAACACAAACAAGATATTATTGGCACTCGAAGTTATTGGAGAAAAGGGAAGGAAATCAAAAGAACAGGATTTAGGGTACTTTTTAAATGTTTATAATATTAGTACATATGCAGAATGTGAAGTATTTGTTTCAGGTTTAATACAACATCACCAAAAGATTCATTTAAGCAGTTTCCACCCATGAAATTAGGTAAACCTCTGACATTTAATTTACTATCCAAGCACTTTTATACTACTCAAGTCAATCTTTTGCAACTTACAAATGATTTAATGAAAGAGAAGCAATGATATTATAAAATTTATGCTTCTTCACCTTCTCTCCCTGTAGAGAAGGGCAAAACTTTTTTTACGTAAATCTATATTAGATCCAAATCATTTCAAGAGATGCTACTCCACAAAGAACACACGGATGGACACATATTTAATTAATATATTCCTAAATAAACTTCAATACATGATGTCACTTTGTCCTTTGTAAATGAGAAATAAAATTTCTCAATGTCTTTTTATAAGTTAAGCCAATTCACTTTGGATTAGCTTAGTTTTAAAATAAATGCATACATATACATAATAAAATAATAATTCCTATTATTATCTACATACAACTTTCAGTGACCACATCTTGGTATTTTAATCTTCTTTCTATAAGAAATAATTCAGGGTCAGACATGAAATATATAATCTGTGTAACTAGGTAACAAGCAATTTATGGTTCACATTTTTTGACAAGGATAAGCTATTGAGACCAATCAGAACCTTCCAATGTGTTTCCAATGTTCTTGGCTACATTTCTATTTAAACTCAAACCTCAGGAAGAATATAATCTTCTGTTAAGATAACTTTTGTTTTTCTCAAACATTCTCTCTCTGCTTGTCCCAAAAGAATCAATCAATGCTTTATGTTCCTAAGTTCACTGATTATGAGGACAATTGAGATCTTTCCTTTCCTTGAATTTCAGAATATGTTGGAGCCAATTTCTATAACCACAACATAGTATTTGTGTATCTTCAAATGAGCTACATTCCAGAACTGAAAATGAACTATATTCACGGCATCGCACTTAACAGCTTGCAAGAAAGAAATAGGTTAGAGTCTAAGTTCAAACACACTTCAAACTCATGTGACCATAGTAAATCCTACCCTTGAAGCAAGTACATATGTGTGTATTGTTTATGTTTCTTATTTTCTGTATATTATGATGGTTTTGACTCCTTTCTGGCTGGGAAGAGATTGCCCCTCTAGGGGCCAGCCAATGCTTAGAGAAGGCAAAGGACTCAGAGCACCTTTCACAGGCAAACGAACCAATCCACAGCCATACCTCCTCCACCTGACCCATACACCTAGGAGGCAATATTCCCCTGCCTGGTATCTACCGGGCAAACTAGGGATCACTCTTACAGTTTAGAGCTTGTATACCTACAACTTATTCAAAGCTACTATCCTTATACACCTATAGCTTATTAGTAGTAGTAGCAGTAGCATTTACCTACAGCTAATGCAAACTAGCTAATCCTAAACTTGGTTACCCGCTCTGCCTTGCCTTTCCCACAGATACTCCAGAAAGGGCTGCAGCCTGGTCTCTCTTCTAGCTCCTGCCCCTTTGGCCCCTGGACCAACACTGGGGCTTTCTCATGTGACACTGAATGTCATGCTGTGCCTCCGAGAACTCATGAGTATAATAAACTTTGTTTTCCTGAGCCCCTCCTGTGTCTCCTTTTCACATGCACCTGACTGACCACATAAAAGAACACAGAACTCTGTGTGTGTGTTCGCGTGTGTGTGTGCACGTGCATGTATGTGTGTCATTTTCATTTTATTTTCCCTTGTTCAGGAGGTCAATAAAAAATTATTACACCTTTAAAAAGAGGTACCTAAATAAACAAACCTACCAATTCTGTATGCAAAATTAAATCCGGGACTGGCAGTGTTGCTAAGATAACACTCAGAAAAGAACAATGTGACTGAAACTGTAAAGAACAGGTCAAAAACATTCCATTTAAAATGTGAACACCTGCTACAGAATATGTTAATTCACAAGTCCATCTAGGAAATATTTTTCTTCCTCCCTCACCTGTTCCCCCACCTATCTTGCATTCAACACCATAAACAGCAGTTATCCCCCATTATAAAACAGTTGACGGTTAAAACAATGAGCCAACCAAGAAAGTATAATATTCTATAACTGACATTTACTGCACTGGCCTTGGACTTCTAATCTTTACCAGACGGGCAGGCACACAAATCAATCCATCAGCTCATAAAGGTGTGCTTTTTTAACCTCTAAAACAGATGGGATTGGCCAGAAGTGTCTGGCATGTCAAACTGCTAATCACTGCTGCCCTTTGCACAAAATAACCCACTTAAGTTGAGGCATGGTTGCACTGTAACCGACATTAGTCTGTGGGAAACCCATTTAACTGTCACACACTCCTGCCACTCCTGCTCTCCCTTAATTAAGCCTAATGCCTTATGCTTTGACCTTTTGTTCTAGCCTATTAACCCTATCTAGTACAAGTTCAATTATGTTAAGCTAAAAACTTTGCTGTAAAATATTAAATGCCAAGCTCAAAAAATCATAAGGGACATCCTCTCAGCCCTAAGTTCTATTCACCCTGATGCTCAACACATTCGAAAGTAAAACCTCGCTTTTGAAGTAATGCTGCTACTGAAGCAAGGAGACGTTAACTGACTCACCCATTTCATAGCTTTTCCACGGCAAAGCCTCACTAAAACCTATCTAATCCCTAGCTCCAATTCTTTAATCTCCATGGTGCTTCTGATTAATAGTTAAACCACCCGGAAGTGTGTTAAGGATACTAACATTTTCACCCCAAAGTATTATCCTTCGCCATCCTCTAGAATATGCTATGCAAAGAGGCCTAAAACAAAATAAACTGTGACTTCAGCAGCTGAGAAGTAATGATTCCTTTCCCCTCCCACACATCGAAACTTCCTATCCTATCCCCTCACTACTTCTTTTTTCCTTTTTAAAAGTAACAATGGTCATTGAGAACTACTAAATCCTGCAACACTCACAAGGTAGTATGTACAACCACAATATTCCCCCCGATACTTCACTGACGTATTAAATACAGCTAATGACTTAAACTACAGAAGGTAATTACAACTTGCTACTTATCCTCACCGGACAAATTCACGCAGCATTATCTTTTCAAATACGTCTTTTTTACACCTATATGCATATGAATTGCTGTTCACATTTACCAGAGTTCCAAAAAACAGAACCAAAAACACTTCCTAATTCACTGTAAAATAAAACAAAACGTAGTCCAAACTAACATGCTATCATTAAAGATATTTTAGTTTTACCACAGTGATGTATACTGTTATTTTTCCTTCCATTTACTTCATACAATCAAAAAAAAGGTTCTTACCACTCTCACTGTGACACATAAACAACTTAAAGATCAGTATCATAAAACAAAATTTGAATTTCTGATTGGTATAAAGAAATCCATATTAATGTTAGATTTTCAAAAGATTTAAAGTCAGATTTTAATTTTACTTTTGTTGACTGCCCAAAGGCCCATTTTTACCTATTCTCAATATTAACAAATATTGTCAGCTTTTGCCTTTAGCAACCCTAAACTTTACAGTTTTAAAGTAACATGCCATTAAACAGAATATACAATGATTTTGCAAAAGCAAGATCAGAGTACTGCCAAAACAATGAATAATCTCAATGAGATAATTTATTAAAGGAGGAAAAAAGAGAACGAGAGTTTAAAATTCACAGTGAATGTGTTTGTGTTGTTAGAATGATGCCTGCAAAGGAAAGCATTCCTTGGCATTATCCGGAGGAATACCCATGGATGTGTAAAATGTAAAATAAATAGATCGATGTATGGTCAAAGCTAAGCAAACACTTGTATCAGGGGCAACTACCAGCAACTTTAGTTTTATTCTCCCTTTTCATCGCAAAGGATAATAGTGTTAATATCAATCGGATGTCATGCCTTAGCTACAACTTTTAGTTCATGAAATAGAAATTAAGTTTGGGTGTCTGCTGAGGAAATCAACAGTGGGAAATTCACACTCACAACTAATTTATAGAAATTCACGCATTTCTATAACACACCGACTGACACTAATGAACCATGAGGGAAAAAGTTGTTCAGGAATTCAGGATAAGTAAGCACTGGAGGAAAGTACACAGTAGAACATAGTGCATAAATAGTAAATGTGCTCATTTTTCTGCCCTTTTACTTCATACATTAGTCCATTAGCTTGTTCCTTTTTGCTATGATTTACAAGCAGGCGAATACACAGAAATACAAGCCAAAAGAAATATACTGTCAAACACTCATAAAGTTACCTTTGCTAAAAAAACAAAAAACAAACAACTTTGTCTTCACAAAGCAAGAACCTTGGTTAAAGTTATTTTAAGAGCATCTGTTAAAAATCAATGTTATAAATATATATCCATATAATTTATTTATTTTTATTAGCATTTTAAAATAAATTTCTCGTCTAGAAATCTCTGAGCTCCATTTCAAAATAATTTGATTTTCTGTCTCTTACCAGCAGTTATTAATGTAGTTGAATATGACTCTTAGAAAAGAGTCAGGAAATTCACCTTTAGTGAAGAGCAAATCCTAATTTTTAAAGCATAGAAGGGCTTCATATACTACTTAATCCCATAACTTACCAAGTTCTGAATCATCAATTGTTCTTGATACCCTCTTAACTTTTAAGGTTACTGCACACCAAAGTTAACTCTAGATGTGAAATGTTAAGATTTCCACCTTACCAAGCTGTCAAATCCAAGGCAGTTAAGTGTGCCCAGCTGGTGGGTCCTTTTGACTACAGAAAGTGATGCTAAGGAAACTGCCTAGTAGGCTCCAGAAATATATTTATTCATTTCCTTACAAAAAAAAATGTTGTCCCCAAAGATTTTGCTAAACATGTTTTCTAATATATTATAATTTGTGTATTACTGAAGAAATGTAATATTACAAAACAAATTATTTCAAGTACCAATTAATTATAATGTCACTAACAGTCAGTTTCACTTTTTCCCTCATAATTAGTATGCCTGGAAAGAAGATGATACATTTTAAGGAAAAAATATTATTCCTCCCCGTCTCTACTAAAAAATACAAAAAATTAGCCGGGCGTGGTGGCAGGCGCCTATAGTCCCAGCTACGCGGGAGGCTGAGGCAGGAGAATGGCGTGAACCCAGAAGGCGGAGCTTGCAGTGAGCTGAGATGGCGCCACTGCACTCCAGCCTGGGAGACAGAGCGAGACTCCGTCTCAAAAAAAAAAAAAAAAAAAATTATTCCTTTTAAAAGTCCTAATTTAAATGGACTAAAGAAAAAATGTGGAAGAGCTTCCATTATTCATAAGTTACACATAATAATTAACAACTGCTATGCATAAATACATAAATGTTCTACTGCTGAGCCAAATTTTGCCAGTGGTTGGGACTGGTACAGTTCAATTCAACAAATGCTTATAGACATCCTTCTGTGTGCCAGACACTTACAGGACCAACAGTACACTGATGAATAAGCTCCTATTCATGGAGTTCTACCAAGGAAAACAGCTATAACACAAGTTTAACTTTTACAATCAGGGTGTACACAAAACTGTGAAAGAAAATCGGATCTTGCTAGAGGCGTGGGGACAGAAGTAAGCCTACAAACTCCCTTGCCCACTCTCCCATGAGGGAGAATAGTCCTTTCCAATGTTTCACCAAGGTCAGGAACATGGCCAGTATGTGGTCCATGAAAAGGTCTACATATAGGTTTCTTCTCTCTTGCTCTCTTTTCTAGGGGGGTAGACCAAGGTGCACTTGGTTCATGGCACATTATCACCACTCGTCCACACAGTGCCCCCTCATCTTATTTGTTACCTTTCTCAAGAAAATAGAGGAATGGGGTCCATAACCTTTGAGATATGTTTCCAGTTGAACCAAGAGACCCAACCACCTACATTAATGGTGTTGGAATACTACTCATCAATAAAAAGTAGAGCTGGCCTGTGAGTGTTCTGGTCAACTAAAGGTATCTGACTCTCTTCATCTACAAATAAATAGCGAGTCTCCCTACTTCTTTTTAAATAAAATTCCAAATGTATGTAACATGTAAAACAATGCCACTGCATGAACATGTACATAACTGTACTCTTCTTTTTTTAAATTCTCAGCCTGGAAATTACATTTCAAATACCAGAATATTCAACAAATCCTAAGACTTTTATGAAGACCATGAGAAGAAAATAAGGTACTAGAACAAAAGTGATGCAGCCAGCCATTTCTCATTTCACCTCTCAAGACCCAGTTCTTATTATTATAGATCCCTTCTTGGGGTTAGTTTGGATTTTACTGCAGGATCCATCACCAAAGGTTATTAACTATTCCTTAACACCTGGTACACAAACCCCTCTTTCTGAGACTGCTTTGACAAAAACAAACAAAAAAGTGCGAAATAAATCAAGATTTGACTGATCATCCTAGATCTACCCAACTGCTAGCTGAATGACTTTCAAAATGTGTTTAAATTCTAAAGGACTCGATTTTTTCCTCTGTAAAATGCAGATAGTAACTGTTTTGGACATTTTAACTTAACGGCAAAAACAAAAACTACAGGAAGATAAGTAATTATTGACCCCATTGTATCACATGGATCCCCTGGCAATTAAAAAAAAAAAAGATGAACAAGGTATTAAGAAATACAAAGGAAAATAGAGTAAAGACAAAACAAAAATAGAGAAAGAAGGAAACCCAAGAGGAAAGAAAATGGCACATAAGCACCAAATGGTAGCATTTTATCATTATTTTATTTATAGTCTACACTAACTGTGTGCTCTTCCACACACAAGATGCATCTAAAAACCAACTTGTTTGATAAATGGAGGGAGGACAAGGTGCCTCTAAGATAGGTGTGCTTAAATCCAGAGCAGCCATAGCTTTTATCAAATTCTCTTCCAACCTGAAAAATCTAACGATTCTATGAAATCACTTCAATTCGTGAAAGCCCAAGCAAAAGAAGTTAAAAAAAAAAAAAAAAAAGAAAGAAAGAAAGAAAGAAAGAAAGAAAATGTGACTTTGACTCAGGTCAGTCAAGTATTACCAGGATAGATAAAAGTAGATTTTTAGCAGTACAGTGAACAATAGGTTTTGCCACAATAATAGCAAACATCCAGATATTGGAAAGGAATCAGATGGTAAATTAAAAAAAGACTGTTTTCAATCCTTGTATTTGGCATCACATAGATTCAGTGTATTTTAATTCATTTTTTTTTTTTTTTTAAAGCATGGATCAGTTAAGGAAAGAACGTAAGTTCATTCTGATCTTTAGGAAGACATTCTTCCCCCCATATTGTTCACTTTGACAATTTCTCTTTTTTCTTATTTGGCCAAAATATAATGTATTCTCTAAACAAAACATAGATGTTTCCTTTGCAGCTTTTATACAAATCTCTTGCTTTTCCAACATGATTTGGCAACTCAAAATCCAAAGCACCCTAGAAAATATTATGTTTACGAGTCTTATTATTCATCCTTGTTTCTCCAACATAGTTTCAATTTGACTATACCTTTCAGTGTATAGGGAACCACTCAGCTTGAATCTTTTAGGTTCAAAATTCCGTAAATTTTAAATGAGGCAAGTAAAAGGAGGTGGAGAAGCTCCTAACTCCATTTCTTATGGCTTTAACAATAAAAGCACGTACTCGGTACGTACTTAAAAATGTACTATGTGCTACAAAGCTCCCCAACTCAACAATCTCCCTCCTGACACAGTCTACTCCCAAAATAAAGTCAACTACTCCTCATCTCTCTACTTCCACTTCCTTCCAACTCACAAATGCATTGTTAATTTCCTCTTTGTATTTCAGAGACCAGTTTATCAGCACAGCATAGTCTTTAACACAATTGTTGTGAGTGAAGATAGGGTAATTAAAAAAAAAAACATGTTAAGAACTGTTAATAGTCAAGAGTTGTAACTTTTCAACCAGGAAGAGCTATGGTTCTGAATTTGCTACAACTGCTCCTTGAAGTGGACAAACATAATTAGCCTTGGGAACACTCAGTTTAAGACCATGACAAGCTATTTTAATGAATTATATAAAGAAACATAGTTGCTTTCACTGCCTCAAATAACACTGCAGTAATTCTGTGGTACACGTCACAAGAGTTAGCATTGGAGGGAAAAGAGCCTGTGCGGCAGCCCTTGGTGACTACATTTCCCTCCAGTGCAATGCAGGCAGCAGGACATCAGCGCTTTGAGAACTAGCATAAGCTGCTGCAGAATCATCGACTGGCAACAATGTGCCTTCCCAGAGAGCCTGGTCTTAGAGAATCCAGGCTATGAGGCTTGGAAATGCTGCATGAGTTTTATGGCTACCAGGTTGGGAGCAAGGTTTTTTAACGGCTTCCTGAGAAAAAGATGGTAACTGGTTTTTTCTTCAAACAGTGGCATATTCTTAAAGAAAATCAAATTATCAATGAAAGCCATGTGACTGACCGCAGGCAAGTTAACTACTCTTGCATTTCTCAGACTAGATTTCCTTATCTCTAGAGAAAATGATACCTATATGTCACAGGGGAATTAGAAGGATTAAAAGACAAAATGTATGTAAAGCTTCCAGCACAATGTCTGGCACAAAACGGTTGCCCCAAAAAGTTCAATACTCTTCCTTTCCCTGCTCCCCCTCCCAACAAAACAGGAAAAGGCAACAGGCAAGTAACTAAACAACTTCTTAATATTCCAAGTTTCTACCCAATCATCTCTTCTTTTAAAACCACAGGCTTGAAATCTTTACTGTTTACTGTCAACAACAGCATATACTGCTGTATAGTCAGAATTTTAGAATCTAGAAATCAAATATAACCCCCTTATTCAACAGATGCTGCCAGGGGAGATAAAAGGCTTTCCTTTTATCTGTATCATCTTGATTTAGTAGCAGAACCTAAACTTGAAAAATAAACATGGAAAAACAAAACAGGAATACTTTTAACACGTTTTTCAAAAATCAAACCTGAGCCTACATGACCCATTGTGCAAACAGTCCCTTTAGGAGAAAAACTGCAACTGTGATTAATTTCTCTCAAGAATATTTCTTATTTCCCATCTGGAGAGTTTCACATGTTTCCAAACATATTTTCTTGATGTCCTACATGTTATTGTGTATTCTGTCCTTCCCTTAATTTGTTTCTTTTCCAGTGTATAAATCTATTGCTCTATTATAGATTATTATAATATAAACTCATAAATTCAGGAATTTAAAAAAAATCTTTAAAAGCATGCTTCTCAGAAATCATTACAATCTGTTAAACACTTGCTGTCTCTCAACTTCTAGATAGATTCCTCAAGAGAGAAGTCCTTTTTTCATTCTGAACTTCTAATTCTCAACTTTTGATTATGTCCTGTTAGTTACCAAACACACCATTATACTACTACTCTCACTTCAATATTGTACATAAACAATTTCCCATCTTACTAATGAAATGCTTTTTTAAAGCAGTAACATATTTAACATGTGCACGTTATGAGGAGTATAGGCAAACTCAACTATTAAAAACATGTAACTATAAGGAAAGCCATCTGAGTCACTATATGTGACTACAGCTAAGCTTTTCTCTTAAGTATCTAAAGCAAATCACCAGACCTTTACCTAGTACCCTCACATAGCTAGATAAGAAAGTAAAAGTAAAATAATGAAAGCAGACTCTAAACAGCAGAAGCTCCAAACGCCTTAGTTTCTCTGTTGTGCTCAATCCTTTAGCAAATTACAGGCTTGAAAACAAGGAGTAGCTCAGACTATCACTTAACAAGTGACTAAGGAATGACTTTGTTAATTAGAAGTCCAAGGGTGAGAGGCTCCTTTCCACCAAAGCTCTGAATAAACACCAACATCAGTTCAACCAGAGCTGTCTTGGTCCCAGGAGTAGCTTAAGCTGATGACTCAAATTCCCAGCAGGATTCTAGTTTAATATTTATTGAAAACTCTGAGCTTAGTCACACAGTGACTTGGAATTTAAGGCACATGGGGTCTCTTCTTTCCATCCTTAAAGATATTTTTGCTAAGTGACACAAAGTTAAAGAGGCAAGATGGGTTTTAATTTAGAGTTTTTATTCCCTGAGGTGTAAGAAGTTAAAATTTTATTTTCTGGGGAGAGTGAACCATATTAGCTCTGAATTTCAAACACAACTATTAACCCTGTCAGAGAATTCTATTATCAAGTTTTACAAAACTGTTTATTATTATTTTTTTTTTTGCTACCCCAGCCCTACGTATTGAAAATGGAAAGAAGGAAGGGAGGGAAGGAGGGAAGGAGAGAGGGAGAATGGATGAATGGCTGTATGTCACAATCACCTTTCTAGCCAAAGTTGCAACACATGCTGGAGTTCTTGAAATTATTTCAACCAAAAAAAGAATCATAGGACTCATAATTTGTTTAGCAGGTAATTATTCACCCCATTATCTTCAAGAACAATCTATCTTAAAACTGTATATAGCTTTTTAAAAAATCTTAATACTAAGAGGATCCTTTTTTCATAACCCCAAGGAGTGTTTTCTTCCTCTATTTTGAGTTGCCAGCCTTCTCAATTCTTTAAATCTGATTCACATTATACTACTTTCAGAGTTCTAGGCTAAATGTTTATCCCTAACGTGATTCAAGGTATTAATTTCAACAAAATACTAATATAATGATAAAATGAATCACATTTATTTTTAACTCTTTCCTATTCTTCTGTTTTAAGAACTTAAGGAAGACTATTTTATGTTTCGGGTGCATTTTGATAAGCTAAAATACCACAACTTTTGTAATTCTTCATTTGTAATATTTGCAAGATAGTGTAGGGATCAACTTGCATTTCAAGGTTCATGATATAGAGTATGTACCATAACAGTGAGAAAAGTTAGTATAAATTCCTACTCATCTCAGTTTCTATATTTATCGCAACAAATTAAAACTGCATTTCATAACTCATAGTAAAACAAAAGGAAAGTTCTGTTCTAAATAAACTCCAATCTTCAGAATCCTATACATTCAGTATCCATCAACCTGAACACTAAATTTCAAGAAAAAACAACAGATGGGCATCCATATGATAGTTTGCAAAGAAACCCTGATAAGACTTCAGGAGTTTCTGTGGTCTCTATTTTCCCCTTACCATGAATCATAGGTGATGTGCTTTAAAATAAAGTATTCTTTCTGCAGTTATTTACATGTTTATCTTTATCAGAGATCCTATAAAAGAATTATCCAGTTCACCACCCAAACTTTAGCACTCAGAACATGGTTTTCCCTGTTGATGAAGACCCTTGGAAAATTCCAGATCTTAAAAGATTAAAGAAAATGTGATCTAGCATTAATTCATTTTCCTCCAAAGTGTAACTCCTGATTCCATGCTGGTACCCAATTTTGATCCTCTACTTTAAAGACATCTCAGAGACATTCAAAACAAAGTGTGAACATGCACAAAATGGGAACTTGTTGTCTCTCTCCCTCAAACAACCACTATTTATATAATATTGCTGGCCTCATAAAAGAGAATAGAATCCATTACCATCAGCAATTCATGTCTCTGCTTCAGCATCAGGTGCAAACAGGATACGGAAACTAGATCTCTCTCCTCCATTTACTTTTTGTTCATTCCAACCTCTCGACATAATCTTCAGTTCCATTCCAATGGCCTGTTTCATCATCTGTCACTCCTGGTTTTTACCTTCTCAAGTCTTAGTGACCATACTGGTGTTACATTTCTCTAATTGTTGTGTTATCTAAATACTACAGGATGAGCTTGCTCATTCCCCCTCCCCCAAAAGTCCCTGAAAAAACTACAACTCGAGGAAATGCAACTTGAACGTTTTTAGTTCACAGATTCAAACTCATATCCTGCAAGAACCTAGCATATCTTGTTGAAAATTTTCTTTGACTTTTCAATAGTAGTCAAGACTATTTTAATGAAAATATTTCTCCAGTTGGAAGACATGGGCATAGGACTTTGCTAGAACGGCAAATGCTTTTTCCCAGTCTTTGTCCGTATAACAGTAAATCATTATTAAACAAACACACAAAACAAAACCCACTCTGATTGTGTATCAATCACCTGAAGGGGCACGAAGGGAAAATTACAAGAGCGAAGAAACTTCTCCCCAACCACAGCCAAGAAGAAACGCTGCAACTAAGGCACTTTTCATGGAAGAAAATATCCAAAGATCTAGACACTGTTTATTTTAGAAAAGGGGAAGAAAGTGAGGGAGGGAGGGAAATGGTAGGGAAGGGACTACAACTCCTCTTCTCTTACTAACCTACATTAAAAACTAATTGTATCAAGCAATCTCAAATGCGAAAAGCAAAACTGACCCTATCACAATTTAAAGTGAATAATGCTTTCCCTGATAAAAATTCGGTATTTTAAAGTTATTCTGAGCAAAATTATCTTTTAACCTGATACACCAAACTATTACTGCTTTTCCCAAACAACAGTTAGAACATGAGCTTTTAAGTTTCTTACATTCTTTACGTTTTAAAATTAAAAGCCAAATTCCTTTAACCTCATATATCCTAAGCCACTCTGATTTAAAATTACTTCTATGTCATTGTCTTCTAGCATCGGTCTGCAATAGAATCTGTGCAATTAACAATAATCTTCCCTCTGATCTTTCTAGAGTCAAGGATGGCATATCTCCTTATCTTATTTGTTCCATTAGATTGGCATATTTTGCCTCATCTGTCACCTTCTATCAAACTCTGCTTTCAGATATGCGTTAATTCATTTTTAGTTGTCCTCAATGTTCTAAAATAGTGATGTTCGACAGAATTAATACAGTGCTCTAGTTCTTTCTGTTCAACTAGTAATTAATTAAAGATCTTGGAGGCCATCTTTCTCTCAGGCTACACCACTTAAAGGAGGAACATTACTTCCTCCATGGACAACGTGATAAGCCACATGGCAACAAAGCTGCCTCCCTAAGGTCTCTCATTTAATAGACTGCTTTACCACATGTAAACTACCAGCAAAACAGATTATCACTTTAATTCACATTGATTTTACTTTTCATATCTCTAAACCACAACTCTGTCATGGGCTGCGTTCTCTCTTAACTTCCGAATTTCCAGAATTTCTGTAGTTGTAATGCTCTCCTGTATTTTTGCTTTTGTTTCTTCTGGACTTGAAAAAGTTCTAATGGCATCTGATTTGGAAGATTTCTTGAATCTCTGATAACGACGCAGAAGTCTTTAAGCAATCAGAACTGCCTTGGCGCACAAACTGAAAACTCTGTTTTAAAATCTTTTGAATTAACATCTTCTGGAGAATAGCCCACTCAACTTGATATGTCATAATTTTCCATTCTAAAGGTGGCACGGATAATTTAAATTGGCACTTGCTATTTATTACTTAAATAATTGTTCTCTTGGATGGCCTTTTGAAAGCTAGTACTTCTTAATCATTTTCGACTATATCAGAACTGTAACAGACATGTCAATTTAAGCAAACTTCATGAGCAATAAACTAACAAACAGACTCTAGGTGGTGGTATAGGTTATTTTTTATCATGATGTTTTGCACTTATAACTGCAAGAGTCAGAAAAGCCTTAGTCTCTTCACACACTTCTTTAGTGCAAAGTTAACAATATTTTAGGGTGTTGAAATTAGCAAAATCCAAGTTCTGCAGAGTTTGGAAATGCATGTAAAACAGGCATTAAACCTGGTTTTCAACTAGCTTCCCACAGGCATTAAACCTGGTTTTTCAACTAACTCATTTGAATAAAATCAACAACGAACAGTCCTTTTTTTTCCTCTCTCTTATGTTCTGATGTTTATTTTACTCATACTCCTAGGGCACTTTTAAAGGTAAGTTTGGAAAGAGGTCTTTCTCCACCAGAGGATGAAACAAACTAGAGCAACCAATCCTACAACCTGCAGGGCAGTAGCCGCTCCACTAATTGATTCCCCTTCTTTGTCTCTAGGAACTATGCCTAGGCAGAAAAAAAGTTACTATAGGTGATGAAGCCAGTGCTCCCTGAACCAAATAAACCCTATCGACGTTACGGAACTGCTGGGCAAACTAGAGCAACTCACTCACTTGGAAGGTGAAAAATACTTCAACATACTCCAGGCAGCAACCGACATTTAGGGGCCAGGCAGATGAAACACCATTTGTTTAAAAAGTCTATTATTTCACTGTCTCTTCAACAAAGGTGGAAAACTGATGATTAAACACTGAATAATGCCACCCACTTACTAAACCTATGATTCACTAATAAGCAGGTTCAATGCAATTCATAACTTTAAAGAATGAATTACCGAAGCCCCTTGCTTCACAAATTCCCCCAAGAAACAGAGCATTCATCACATATAACCCGACAACCATTTTTACTATGGACACCTACAGATGGCTTCTCTTCCTCTAAGGACACAATTTCCTTCACAATCCCACATGTAATCATTTACAATACCAGAAACAAACTCCAACTCAGTTCCACCAACTGAGTTTTTAAAAATCCTTGTGCCTAAGAACGTCTTTTTTCCCCAAAGTAAAATGTGCCGTTAAAAAATATTTTTAAAACGCAAAAGCGCTTATCATTCCGTACTTCTTTTACTACCTTCAGCAGCCAATTATTGACGTGATAAAAGGTAGAAACTCCTGGAATGCTTCAGAGATCAACATGTGTCACAGACTCCCAGCCTGTCCGCCTCTAAGACACAGTTGGTTCCTTTGTTCCTTCAGACTGAACACCAACTCCTGATTAAAATTGGGAAACTACTTTGGAAGGGATGGGAGGGTCTGCAGAATACGTCCACGGAAACCTTCATAAAACAATATTCAACAGTAATAAGGTGGACACAGAAGAAGGGAGAAAAGGCAGCCTCCCGACTTCCACCGGCTCACCCTAAATGGGAGCCGGCCCCTGGCTCCTGGTAAAATGATGGCTGAGGCCTCGGGTCCGTGAGCCTCGCCATTGGGAGGGGACGGCGAGTGCGGGCAGAGCGGGCCCGGGGTCGGGTGGGGGCCGGGCGAGCTGTCCCTTTTGCTATTCACTTTCCCAGCCGGGTATCAGCGAGCACGGAGCAGCGAGGCACCCAGGCGAAAGGCGCCGCCCAGGATCCGGCTGGACAGCAGGACCGAGAGCAGCGAGGCGAGCGGTGCCCAGGGTTCGGGACCGAGAGGGCAGGCGAGCGGGGCCAACCCCGACCTGGCCCCCCGAGCCCCCGTGTCCGGCCCCGCGCAGGGGCCACGCGACGGCCGCCCCCTTGCCCAGCACTGGCACGGACGGGCGGGCCGACCCGGGGCCACTCCACAACTTGCCAGCCCGCCGCCCCGGCCCCCCGCGAGAACCCGGAGACTCGAACCAGGCAGCAGAGGCACGATTTCCCCGGAAACGCGCCCTCCCCGCCGCCCCGTGCGCGCCCGTGGCCGGCCGCGCTGCCCCCGCCGCCCCGACGCCCCCGCGGCCCTGCCCGCCAAGCCAGAGCCGACGCGGGCCGCGCTCCCGGGCCGTTTCCGGCGGCGCCGTCGGCCGCTACTCCTGGCGCCCTGGCCGCGGCCGTCACTCACCCCAGGCCGCCGCGGCTCCCAGCCTCCAGCTCCGTCAGGCTCGGTCCGCGAAGGCGCCTGCCGCCCCGTACTGGCCCGGCGCCCCGGCGAGCTCTTCCCTCCGACCAGCGGCGCTCACGGCGCAGCGGCGGACGCGAGGCCACGGCCGGACGGGCGCGCGCGGGTGGCGGGCGGGCGTGGGGCCGGGTCGTCCCTGCGCCTCGCCGCCGCCTCCTCCGCCGCCGCCTCCCGAGTTCGGGGCTCTGCTGCAATGTCTGCGAGGCTGACTTTGAGCGCCTCGCTCACCGCCCGCCCGCCCGCAGCCGCGCTCCTCCCTCCGCCGCCGAGTCCGCCGCGGCCCAGTCCCTCCCCTCGCCGCCCCACGCCATTCAGCTCTTCAGCCAAGTTTCTTAACCCTTTTCTCCCCCTCCCTCCCATTGTCACCCGGTCAGGAGGAAGCCGCGCGGATCCGGGCGGCTCACAGGAGCTGCGGAGCCCCCTCTGTTTCGTGGATTTCCTCCTCCCCTGCTCTCCGGCTGGCCCAGACGGGGCTGCAAGACCCGGAGGCAGCGAGAGGACCGCGTCCCCGAGAGAGGGGCTGCTCGGCGCGCCCGGGCCGTCCCCCGGGCTCCCAGCTCTGTCCAGCCGCCCGCGACCGCTGCAGGCGCCTGGACAGCTCCTCCTGGGGACCCGGGAAAGCGATCTCGGGACCCAGGCCGAATGCTCCCGTTTGGGCACAGCCTGGGGGCCGGGGCGCTCCAGGGTCCCCGCCTAGGTGCTGGCGCCTTAGGCGTCTACCTCCTCCCCTTCGCCCCACAATACGCGCTCCCTGGGCCCCCTTTCACCCACCCACCCCCAATTTCTATCTCCTTGTAATCTGTGTGTCCTGCTTTAATCTTGGGGGGCACGGGCGCGAACTCTGGGTCACTTTGACCCCACGCCCAGCACGTAGTAGGCGCCCAGCACTCGTGTGGAGCGACTCCGGGAGGAAAACTAGGAAGGAGACCTGAGGAGCGCCCCGCTCATCTCCCTGGACAGACGTAGGACCCAGGAGCAGGGTTAATCCTCGGCTGCTTTGTCACTGCGAAGTCTCCAGCGGAGTCTGTCAGCCAATCTGCATCATCCCCGGGAAGGTTCTGACCCAACAAGACAAGGGAAAAGGAGCAGGGCTGCTACTTCAGCAGCTCTCCTCGCTTCGGTCTCCGAATAAGAAATAACAATTACATCACGAGGCCGGGGCGGCAGCGCGGTGGAGCCTCTCGGTTTCCTGCAGCCTAATCTCGCTGAACCCGCCTCTAAATTGGGGGGGCTACAGATTGGTGAAACGAGAAAGTGGAGGGAGGAGAGAGTCATACGAAACCATAATTTCCCCTTATCCTTGTATTTGCTGTTTTAAAAATCGTATCCTCAACGATCCCCAGACATCTCACTAGAACTATTAACACCCCCTCAACACCTCCCCAGATGTCAGGTTTCTTTTTGACTTGAGCATCTAGCATTTAGTAATTCGCCATGAAAAAAAATTACCAGGGGAAACGAGTGTTGCTGAAATTGTTTTTGCTTGACACAAAAAAGCTGAAGTACAGCTTAGTCTCACCCGAAATTCTGAGATGGCATGCATGTGTTAAAACACTTATTACATAAGACAAATGAGACGATGAGGCACTCCAGGCTTATATGTAGGTTTTCATATCCTGAAGAATTTGATAGCATTTGGAAATGGAGTTGCTAATGCGCTTAAAAAACAAAAACTATCCAAGTCATGAAACTGTATTCTATGCCTGTTATGTAATGGCTGTATTGTGTATTGCAAATTTCACTTAACCTTTAAAAATATGAATGAGAGTTTTAGAAGACTGTCACAGTCTGGAAAGTGAAAGCAATTTTTCAAATTAAAGCTTAATAAATTCAGCACCTAGCACAGTGCCGGGCACATAGTGCCAATGTTTTCCTTAGTGGCAATGGCACATTTTAAAACAATTATTTTACATCACCCTAGTGATTCAACTATGCAATGTGTTGCCATTTTATATAGTTAAACCTCATATAATACCATATTATTTGCATATACCACAATTCAAAATCTGCTCTAGGCAAATTAGTAAAGTCTGTTGTTTTTTAGTGCATCATTTATTCAGAATTGATACAAAGCAAACTGTTTCAATTCAATGATGACCAGCATAATTGGAGTTTGGCCCTTAGTGGGGGTCAAACTTTTTTTACGAAAATTCTTTTTAACCATTATACAAAGATTTTTCTACAATGTATTGCAAATGTTTCTCTTAAGCAGTTTATTGAACGTCATTTAGCATTTTCTTGACAATTCAATGTCAATTTTATTAAAAGTAATTATTGTAGTAGGTTGTAGTGGATTCAGTGAATATATCCAGTTCCTACTCTATATTCTTTCTAGGTGTTAGGGTTGCTCCCAGGAGGTACAAAAGCTATCAGTCGCTGCACCAAAGGACTCTAGGATGCTATGACTTAGTGATTATCTCTGCCTTTTGTAATTTCTCTCTCTCCCCCTTCACTAACTGACAATCTGTTGTCCTTACTGTTATTAGCATAGCTGCCACTAACATTCTCCTTATCTTCTGATTGGTAACTTCCAGTCTAGTGCGGACTGGGAATCCAGATAGCCTCACTTGTCACAATTCTGTCTAAAGTAAACTTAATAGGTTCTGGGTAAGGGACTAATGGGCTCACCAAGGAGTAGGGCGCACACACACCTTAGTACATAGACTTTGGGAAAGATATTTGGCCTACTCAAGTCTGTCTTTTAAATACATTCCTCTTACTTCTTAACTAGGTTTTGGACCACAGAGATTGCCCAACGAGCCGAGAATATTCCAGCCCTCCAACATTGGTATTAAAAAGTCCACTGCTATATGTTAGGTGACTTCCCAAAGCTGCTCACTTATTATTATTCTGTTTTCTCTACCTCACAAAAATCCAATCACTGAAATCCTGAACTCTTTTGATAGTGGCATGAGTGTTAAGTAAATTGCACACTTCTTGTGGAATTCATTTTCACTTAATCATGCTAATTATGTGGAGACTATTTTGTTTGTTGTGGTTCTTTGTTTTTTTTTTTTTTTTTTAAATAAATCAATACCTAAATTTCCTGACTAATAGAGTCATTGCAAGGATACTAGGGCATTATATGTAATATAAGAATGTCTATTTGGCAATTTGTACTTTGAAGTCAAGTCTCATTTGAATCACTTGTGATGTGAAAACAATGCTGTTCGGTTTATATACTTAAACACCTAATTATTGTTTTATGTCCAGGGTTCCTGTGGGATCACATGCTTTTAGTTCAGTCTCAGTATACCTCTCCGCCACAAAGATGTAGTCTGGGAGGTGTATGCCTTTGGTATGTTCTCTAAATCTCTCCTGTATAGCATTTTTCAAAACAGTTTTGTGAGTGGGTATTTGCTTGTCTGTACCCCACTGTAGAATGCAAGCAGTACAGGCACAGGGTCCATATCCCTCTCATTCACATTTGGGAACTTCCAGCTACCTATCCCTGTGCCCAGCAAACAATAGACATTCAGTAGCTATTGGCCAATATACTGTCATACCCCAGAGGACAGAATGTATTTTTCCCTTGGGGTCCTGGCTGTGATGTAAGGGAGTTCAGAGAACATTTTGCAAAGAAAATAATGCTTCCACTGGCCATTAAAAGGTTAAAAGAATTAGCCACGCAGGCAAAGTGGGAAAAGGGGTTCTCAGGAGAGGACATAGACTGTTTAACAGTAGAAAGGTATGAGAAAACAAAAATATGCATTGAGAAGTATTGAGCCCATATTTACACTATGGAGTGAACTATGACACCTGAGGGGGGGAAATATGTGTAACGTAATAGATCACAGACAAATGGAACCCCACTGCAGTTACCTTATTAGCCACAGTCCCTTAGCCTCTGGAGCAGCACTGACCAATAAAAACATAAAGTGAACCACAAATGTGAGCCACATATGGAATATTAAATTTTCTGGTAGCTATATTCAAAGGTACAAGGAACAGGTAAAATTAATTATAACAATGCACTTTAACCCAATACATCAAAAATTACCATTTCAGTGTCTATACAACACACAGGATTATTAATTAGATATTTTACAATCTTTTACAGTCTTCAAAATCCAGTGTTTCTTTTACATTTATAGCACATCTTCATTTGGACTAGTCTTGTTCCAGGGCTGAACAGCCACATGTGGCTAACAACTATCATATTAGGTAGTGCATCTCCAGAGAATGTAGGAAATATTTAATAATATAGTTTAAGAAAAGTTTCTTAAGAGGAAAACCTAAATCTTGTTAACTCTAAGAGTTTATGCCGATTATTAATGTTGAATTATGCTAGGTTATAAAGACCACCTTCTTGTGTTTAGACTTTTACACCAATTAGAGAATCAGTAAAGTTTGCATTTTATGTACTGTGTCTTCATTAATGATGCTATAGTTACAACTACTTCTATCTCTATTAACCGTGGTGGTGGACTGTAAATGTAAACTGTCTTTATGGCAGAAATAAAACGCTATAGATTTGGGGTTGACTAAGCTTTAAAAAAAATTCTCTCTACAATATGAAGCTACCTCTTCTATGCAGTTACTGACAAGCATCTTCCTAGCTGTAGAAGTCCAGGGTTTTGCTCTCTAATTCTTTTATGCCCAGTTACTTGTAGATGACAAAAACCACCCCGACCTTTGTTTGAGGCAGTCGCCTACCTGAAACTGCAGTAAGGATTTGCTGCAGCTCCCTGAGTACCAAGAAAGGTCTAAAGAGCTGACATGAAGATGCTTAGACACCCTCTCTGCAGGTTACTGTGCAGCTTTCCCTAATGAGATTGGAGCCCTTTTGGTTTCATTGGGATTTGTGTGCCGAAGACTGGCAAATCCAGGGCACTCATTTTCTACACTAAAATGAATCTTGAAAACTGTATCTTTTTAAAAAAAAGTCTGAGAATGATTGTGCACAAGTAGCCAAACCTGTGCAAGAAAAAGGCAGATACTTTAATGAAATGCATATGTGGTTGATGCCGTCTCATTCCTTCTCAAAACAAGAAAATGTCTAATATAGTTAAAGGGTTAGAAAAGCCAAGAAGTCCCAACGAAGCAAGGAAAACCTGTCAGTTTTAATGATGTGTCAGTTTGATATGTCTAAATGATTGAGAGTAAATATTACATGAAACCTATCCTTTTATGTAGAAATGGCATATGCAGCTCTCATTAGGCAGTCCTGTCGTAAATGCATATGAAAGTTTCCTTTAAGGGATTTCAGAAACATAGGACCATATTATGAATCAATTCAGTAAAAACATGATCCTGTTATTTTTAGAGATATATTTAGATAGACTTCAACTAAAGAAAAGTGCAGTATACATATGTTTTTCCAAATAATGCAGGGTTCTAAAGGGAAGAAAGATACAAAGAAAGCATGATGTATGCTTACTATTTGTATAATTGTTTGGCTCCCAAAAGAAGACATAGACACTGACCTATCTGTTTTAGGTTAGTTTAAGAAACATAAAAATCTCGTGTAATTTTTCTTTTCACAAAGAATTTGAGTGCGCACACACACACACACACAAGATTTCATGCAATTCAATTGTGGAAAGAATCATCTTTTCAACACATGGTGCTAGGATATCTACATGCAGAAGAATGAAATTGGACTCCTTCTTCACATCATATACAAAAATTGACTCAAAATGAAAGATAGACCTAAATGTAAGAACTAAACTGTTAAATTCTTAGAAGAATATATTGCAGTAAATCCTCATGACCTCTGTTAGGCAAAACCTTCTTAGCTATAACACCGAAAGCATGAGTAACAAAAAAATAGAAAAATTGGACTGAAGTCAAACTTAAAATCTTGTGTGTTTCAATGGATACTATCAAGAAAATGAAAAGATAACCCACAGAATAGGAGAAAATATTTGCAAGTCATGTATCAGGTAAGGGACCCATATCTAGACTATATAAAAAATGCTTACAACTCAATAATAAAAAGGCAAATACCCAGTTTTTAAAATGATCAAAGTATCTGAATAGACATTTCTCCAAAGAAAATGTACATCAAGCACATGAAAAGATACTCCATAGGATTAGCCATTAGGGAAGTGCAAATCAAAACCACAGTGTGATGCTACTTCACACTCAAGGCAAATGGCTATAACAGAAAAAAACAAGGTGAAGACAAGTGTTGGTGAGCATGTAGAGTCATTGGAACATTCAATTGTTATTCCTTATTGATGCATAGCAAATCGCTTCAAAATTTAGTGGCTTAAAACAAGAAACACTTATTATCTCATAGCTTCTGGGGGCAAAGAATGCAGGAACAGCCTAGCTGGATGGTTCTGACACAAGGTCTCTCATGTGGCTGCAGTCAGGGTGTTGGCAGGGCCTGTGGTCATGCGAGGCTTGCCTAAGTCTGGAGGATTGAATTGCAAGAAGGCACCCTCACATGGTTGTTGGCAGGAGGCCTCGGCTCCCTGCCACATGGGCCTCTCCTCAGGCTACTTGAGTATCCTCATGATGTGGCAGCTAACTTCCACTAGAGCAAGCTGTCCAAGCAAGGGCAAGAGTGAAGCCTCAGTGTCCTTCCTGACCGGGTCTCCTAATTCACACATGGTTACTGTCATTTTATTCTATTAATTAGAAGTGAGTCCCTAAGCTCATTCCACACTCAAGAGGAAAGTCATCTTGAAGGGAGGAGTAGCAAACAATTTGTGAACAGGTTTTAAAACCACCACAGCAGGCAATTCACATTTTTGCCTGTGGTCTGCCTCTTTGGTTTCCTAAACCAATTTGCATGTCCTTGTTTCCATACACTGAACAGGCTCACCGCCTCCCTCAAGGGAATAAGACTTAGGCGTCTTCTGGTTACTGCATCAAATCTATTGCTTAAGAATTCTGAGTGATATGCAGCACTCCCCAGGACGCCCCAGTGAGGCCCCTTGAAGGCTGGTAAACAGACGTGCTTTCAGCCACAGCAGATTTACATTTTCAACCATGAAGAAGGAACAAGATCATTGCAATAAATCTGTCCACTTGGAAAAGGAAGAATGAGGGACACACATTGGTCACCATTCCACATTAATTATCAAAACCTACTAAGCAGGAATAGCCAGGACTCCTTTCCTTGACAATACAGGAAGTTCCTTGATTGACCAACCTGGTAGCCTCTGATTCTTTCTCCTGAATGTTCTCCCTCGTGCCTTGCCCTCTGCTGTTCCTGCATCTGCCTTTGGAAATTTCATATTTGACAGTTTTCCTCAATAAATGTATCTGAGACAGACATGGGGGAGGCTGTCCTTCTTGGAGAACTCTTGGATTTTGAAATATTTCAACACAGGGGTTATTTTAAAGTTTTAACAGTGAGATTATTGCAGACCAAGTTGGGGGTTTCTTTGGGATGTCAATTTCTTCAGACACTTAGCAGGCTTGATTTGTTTCCATTCCATTCCATGTACAGGTTACCATAGCCAAAAGTCTTGCCCAGACATGGTTTTCAAGGCTGCAGATTCTCAGTTTTTATTTACTGGGCTCTGTACTCTGCACATCCCTCTGGCCCTTAAATTGATGGTGTCTACCTTGACATCATCTGAAATAATAGGTTTAGGTGGGGAGGCAATACAATTTATCACCTCTTGCTAACAATATCACTGCTGCTTTATGACAAAGCACAAGTCTTACCTCCTGCTAAGCCTGCAGTTACATGGCCACAGCTTAAAACTTCTTCAATTTCAAGTACAGAGTAGATGATTTTTTCAACACTGCAAGGCCCATATCACTGGATTCTTCATCAGTTGTTTGCAAGTATCGGCAAAGAATGTCTCCTTTAGAAAATCTTTGCTTCCTTCCACCTCTGTTTTCAGAATGTTTGATTCTAGTCTGAGTTCACCTAACTCAAAAGACTTTACTGAAAATAGCAAAACTATACCACCACTTACTAACACTATGAATTTATCTTCTATTTCCCTTAATATTATGGCCTCAGTCAGCAAAGAGTCTGCTTTTCAAGGTAAGCAGTTGGCAGCTTAACCAAATAGTTTGCTACCACATTAAAAACAGAGCCTTATCACACACTGCCCAAATCTTTCGGTTAAATCAGTGGTACTTGTACCATGCAGCATACCATTTCTGGTACCTACTGGCCATGGTTCCTGGTTACAGAAACAAAATGTACTCTTGCTAGTTTACGCAGAAATGTATTTTTTTTTTTTTGATAACAAAATAGTTTACAACATTTCTTCTAGGACCCAGAAACCAGGCTTGGGTAATACATGAGAGAAACATCCAGTTGCATAAAGGGACTGCCGTGTGGAAATTCCACTCACCTACCACCTGCCACGTTGAACCAATAAGGATACAGACTAAATACTAGAACCTTCATTAAAACTCTACAGAATCACCATACACTTCAACCAACCACTTTACTTGCCAAACAGCCCTATAGATTCTGCCTTACAATGTTCATATCCGGCTTCCATGTCTTATGCAGGTGCATTTGGTTGGTGGAGACCAGGTCACATGTGAAACCTTAGCTTCACCTGAGTCTGAGAAATGTCACATTCAGCCTTCCAGTAACCTGGAAAGTATACTAGGAAGAGAATAGAGTAGTATTTAGTGTGTGTCATTCTGCAGTATCTGGTACAGCGGCCAAAGGTATATTTTTGAGTTTTCATTATATTTTAACTGACATACTAAAATTGAGGAAAATGATGATAACGTATATAGTAAAATTAATAAATAGCATGAATTACATTGACTTACTATGTTCCCTTTTCTCTGTAGGATTCTTCTTGGTTTTAGCATTTGTATTAGTCGGTTTTGTGTCACTATAACAGAATACCTGAGGCTGGGTAATTTATAAAGGAAAGGTGTTTATTTAGCTCACAATTCTGTAGGCTGGGAAGTTCAAGGGCATGGCCCTGGCTTCTGGAGAGGGCTTTCATGCTGCGTCATAACATGGCAGAGGTCAAAGGAAAAGCAAAAACGTGTGAAGAGAGAAAACCTGAGGAGCTTCTGACCTTTATAACAAAGCACTCTCTTGGGGACTAATTCATTCCCAGGAGGACTAATCCAGTCCTACCAGAGGGAAAACTCACTACCAAAAGAATGGCACCAAGCCATTCAAGAGGGACTTGCTGCCATGAGCCAAACATCTCCTATTAGGCCCCGCTTCCCAGCACCACCACACTGGGGATCAAATTTCTCTTCTCTTCTCTTCTCTTCTCTTCTCTTCTCTTCTCTTCTCTTCTCTTCTCTTCTCTTCTCTTCTCTTCTCTCCTCTCTCTTCTCCTCTCCTCTCCTCTCTCTTCTCCTCTCCTCTCCTCTCTCTTCTCCTCTCCTCTCCTCTCCTCTCTCTTCTCCTCTCCTCTCCTCTCCTCTCCTCTCCTCTCCTCTCCTCTCCTCTCTGCTCTGCTCTTCTCTCTTCTCTTCTCCTCTCCTCTCGTCTCTTCTCTTCTTTCTTTCTCTTTCTTTCTTTCCCCTTCCTTCCTTCCTTCCTTCCTTCCTTCCTTCCTTTTTTTTTTTTTTTTGATACAGGGTCTCACTTTATCACCCAGGATGGAGTGCAATGGCACACAGTTCACTGAAGCCTCGACCTCTGGGGCTCAGGCAATCCTCTCACCTCAGCCCCACAAGTAGCTAAGATACAGGCGCATGCCACCACACCCAGCTAACTTTTTTGTATTTTTTGTAGAGATGAGGTTTTGCTACATTGCCCAAGCTGGTCTTGAACTCCTGGGTACAAGCTATCTGCCCACCTTAGCCTCCCAAAGTGCTGGCATTATAAGCATGAACCACCTTGCCTGGCCTAGAGATCAAATTTCAACATGAGTTTTGATAGGGACAAACTTAAACCTTATCTAAGCCATAGCAGCATTCTTGCTGTTGTAGTTTGTTTGGCCTACCTGTCTATTTTAAAGCCACTAATAGGATTCCAGAAATGTTTGATATATATCTCCATATGCAGATAAATCAATAACTGCTCAGTTCATCTCCACAATTTTTCATAGTCAGGTGCACGTCTTTGTTCCAGGCCCTTCCCTGGTGAAGACACAGAAATGGAACATGGTTGTGGGGCAATAGTGAACAGTGAAGTGTGGCAATAATTATGCCTGAGGATCAGAACTGTTCAGTGGTGAGAGAAAAATATCAGCTGGAGCTAAAAGTGGCATGAAATTAAGGGAGCAGGAAAGGTCAAATACCCAGTAGAGAGCAAAACCCAAGTTTCTGAAGCACAGGAAATATTGTAGATTATAAAATGAATAATAACTCACTCAATGATCATTAAATTTGGGTAAACTTTGCATTAATTGTATTTCACTGTATTCTAGTTCTTGGAAAGTTGGCTAACACTGTTAACCGGTATATCATATGTTGATTTTGTTGGGATACAAAAAATGTGCTTACTCTTGGATAAGTGGATAAAACACTTTTGGTTGTAAGGAAAAGCGACTTATGCCAATTAACTTGAGAGAAAAAGAACTTCTAATTCATAAAATCCAAGGAAGTGCTGTCCCATCAATCCTCAGGAGACCATAGTTCTTCATCCTGGTGCTCCACCAATAATGTGCCTTTTTTCTCCACTTAATTAGTCACTATTGGTCTGATTCCCCAAAAAGAAAATTTGATTGACTTTTGGCCAGCCAATGGACTACTCCTTTTATGTTCAGGTGTCCAGCCCTTGTCTAACCAGTGATACTGAATGGAGGTGAGGGCAAGTTCACTTAATTCAAAGGATTGACATTCCCAAGCCTGTGAATAGGGCTGGTAAAACTAGCAGGGTAAGACGAGTGCAGTAGATCAATAAACTAATGACTCTAGTACAGTTATTATCTTTTACACCACATAAATTAAGACTTGTAATATTGTAACAGCATCACTAATCTTATTTACAAACTGCTTGCAAATTAATGCTTGTGATTCTTACATACAAAATACATTAAACATATTCATTCTTTCACTAATTATTTACTGGTGCCTACAAGTACCCTGTGGCACAGTGTATCAAGTTCTCTTGATGCCAAATGAACAAACCATGGATACATTCTTGGTTTACATCAGCACCACAGGAGGAGACAGCTAATATTTACTGTGATGTATTTTTTAATACAGGCATAAAGATGAATATTATAGGGAAATGAGGCATTGGTTCATATATGGGGGATTGAAGGGAAGGTTCCTTCCTTCAAGGAAATGATTTTTGAACTAGATCATGAATGATGAATTTACCAGTGTGCTTTTTTCTTATGGTCATTGCTGATTAGCGTTTATATACTTACTATAACATCTTATTATCAAATCATATTTTACAGGGGGTATTTCCCTTTTGGGAAGTTTTGTTGATTCTCAATGTGTCAATATATAGAACTAGAACTGTATTTTGTCAATTGAAAGTAAATTCAGATTCCCATACGTGGGGTAAAATTGTTCTATTTTTCTTTCTTCTTGTAATTTTCTTTCCCTTTTCATAGGCATTGAAAAATAGTTTTCTAATAACGTAGCTTTCATGAACGTGAGCATTTTTCAGGTGTCCCTAGTAGTGGTGGTGATTGTCATTTCCATGGTCTCTTCCTTGGTATCAAGGCCAGCCTTAAATAATGTTGTGAAATGTGCCAACCATACCTTTGGTACCAATACATGCCCTTTCTCTAACGCACTTTTAGTGCAATGCCCAGTAACTGCATAGTAACATTGTATATTTAGGGACCAAATCTTTTTCCTCTAATGCACCATCAATTGTTTCATGTACTGTTAAGAAAGAAGATTGTAACAAACCAAATAATGGCACAATGCTTTCTTATGACATAGAATTCTAATTTTATACCTATTGAAAGGGCCCTTTTAAACTTATTTATCCATAGATTTTTAATCCTCTATCAGTCATATATATAAATAAAAGGACAATATAAGTGAATCACATTCTTTAAGATATTCCTAAAAATGTTCACATTGAGTTTGTCCCACAAGAATCACTTTTTGACTTCATCGTCAATGTTTATTTTTAACCAAACACAATTTACTCTTTTGTGCCATCAAGCAGTGTTGTCGATGGAGCATGCCTTAAAAGAGTGCCCCGCTACTATGTCTGTAAATTTTTTTCCAAGCTGCTGATCTCCATTGTACAGGCTTTGACATAAATGCACTAGCAAATGACACCCACAGCCCGTAACACAAAGACACGTTCCCATTTCCCAGACGTTAAAATATCAAATGATGAATCAATGGCATATGACATACAGAGATATGACACTACCTGATAACTTCCAAAGTATTAGTGCAGACTTTATGTTTCTTTATCATTATCATAATGTAAGACAAGTTAAGTAGTCGTTGGTTCTTGTTTTACAGACAAAGTACTGGATGTCCCCCAAATTAAGTAATCTGCTGCCAATGACACAAAGATAACAAATAGTAGATTTGGTACTATGCTTGATGGCACTGGGGTATTCTATTTATAATCCAAGGCGTTTTCCACCAATTCATGCTATTTCTGCCACAAAAGTAACGTGCACTAACCAATTGCGCCCTTGGAGCACCCCAGTTTATGCTATTTCCCATCATATTTCTTAGATATTCATAAACCTACACTGTAACTCTCAATCTCTCTACCTGTCACTTATCCTTGCTGATTGAAAAATTTAATCCAACAGTTCACAAACTATGTCCCCCAAAATACTGTTGTTTCAAGATTTTCTGTTTTTAAATCAAGTAACAGTCATCTTTTCTCAATTTGCAGGAAAAATTCAACTATCCAATGGTCTTCTAAATCAAATTTTTTCCATATTTTTTGTTTAGTCCTAGTTTCTGCTATCGTTTGATGATACTAGAATGTTGTTTCGTATGATATTGAATTTACACAAAACATGATCATTTTTAGTTTACCATAGCAACATTTCAAGGTATTATAAAAAATTTTCCACGAGTGTTACATTTCTTGAACAAATATGAAAACCCTTGATTTTATTCATTCTTCTGGAAGCCTGCCCTCTTCCAGATGCACAGATACACTAATGGTTCAATTACACGAATCCATGCTATTTAATTGGCAAGTTACTTTGTTAGACTCTTTAGAAGAGTCCTTAGAAAATTCATACAGAGTGAATTGAAGATTGGGAATTTGAGACAGTTCATAAGACAAAGGAGTCATTTTTTGCCAGTCAGCCTTTTTCAAATTTCTTTAATTACATAATGTGAACAAGATATTCTAATTTCAGGACAGCCTTACCTGTGACCAACACTTTTTCCAGCTAATTTTGGGGGGAGTAGCTCAATCCTGCATCAAAGAATCAAATTTACAGCTTCTTTCTAACCAGGAAAGAGCTGATGCACTTAATTAATCTTTCCAGGAAGCCAGGCTGACGCTCATTATTTCAACGCATTGTATGCTTAAAGCATGTATAATTTAATCCTGTTTGAAAGATATGTGAAAGAGAATTGACATAAAATAGCAAGAAAGCTCTGAAGTGAACTGAGCTATATAATTTGGGCATAAGCATTCTTAATATCACCTTTAAAAGAACTTGAAATATATTTGATGGCAGGAGAAATTTTAGTATAGATTTGAAAAGTATCAAACAGCATCTGTTGCCTTCTCCATTTTGATTAAAACATGCTCACAGGGAAAATAGTGGTTTGTCTGTTAAGTCAAACACTAATGAAACATTTGCTAAAATAATCTCTTTAAGTTGGACAACATTTGGCAATAAAGTGCACTCATTGGATCATTTGCCTGTATTCTGAGGCTTCCGAGTTAACTGAGCACAGCTAAGTCTAATATGGTAACAGGCTCTTTGTTAAAACCTGGACATATGCATTTCTCATGCTCGGTTGTGTTCTCCTCTGGTGAAGGGAGATAAGAAACGTTATTGTGATGGCATTAAAGGTTTCTCATTGACATATCTAAATACCATGAGCCTGAACTGTCTCATTTCATCATGTCTCATTTCTGTATATCTTGTGAATGAAAGGTACTATGGCCATATGGCTCAGGTGAAGAATGAGGATTAGTGGTATTAGTCAAGTCACCAAAAGCAGAGTTAGTAATTAATGTACAAGAACTGTAGAAATGCTTTTTGATTAGCCTATGGGAGTTCATGTGAAACATAATATTGCTAGCATGTAAAACAAAATTAATCCAGCAGGTAATATCAGTAGAAAATAGAAATAACTTATCACTACATACTATTGTTTTACAGAAATTAGACTGTTTTCAAATTCAAATTGGTTCTTGTTTCTAAATTACTGTTTTAAATTTTATGTACATGTGTGTTTGCAAATATATGTATACAGTACAATACGCACACACACACACACAGCACTCTTGCACTCCACACACATAATGTGCTTCGTGTTAACATTTACTACTCATAGTCAATTAGGCAAGTAACTAGTGGACATACACACACATACACAAAGTATACCTTCATCTTTGTCTTGCATCCTGCAAAACCAAAGCCTTAGTTGTCCATGTAAACTTGGAAGAACTGACCTGAAATGCCCTTCCAGAAGACATATGTGTCTAGATCATTATGTTGCAACCCTTCATTAGTTTTGAGTTTTTCCACTATAAAAAGAACAGCAAAGTGATGACCTTTTTAGTCTCCTATTCCATTACCATAGCTCAAGATGGGCTTCCTTTTATTCTTTGTCTATAAAAATATTCTTATCTATCTGGAGAGTCAGGCCAAATACCACTCTCTACATAAAACTTTTCTTCCGGTATGATATTTCCCTTATACTTCTTTGTTAGTGTTTCATCCAGGCTTGAATATGGTCACATTTCTAGATGCCCTTTACTCGGTTGGACTGTAAGGTCCTGGAAGGCAGGGACTTTTGACAAATCTGCTAAAGAGGCAGTGTCAGTAGAGGTGGCATTTGAGGTGCCGACCCATGACAGGAGGAGCACGGGCTACAGCAGAGGACACACTGCTAGCAGCCATAACAGTGGCAGGGGTCGAACAAGCAGAAAAGATGTAATAGATGTGAAGTCAGAGGAGTAGTCAGCAGCATTGGCCTGGGTCCTTCTGTGAGGAGCAGACTCGAATGCTAAAATGCATTCCCATGCCTCTTCCCACAGCACTGCCACCACCTAGAATTAAATTTTTGACAGTAACAGCAATTGTGTGTTTTTAGGATGTATTCTTTATTAGTAAACTTTATTATTTAATATTACTTCTTGGGGTAAATCCTTCCTCATCCCTAACACTGAATTCTAGGAAAATAGTTTCCCAGGAATCTTCTTAGTTGAGGGTCAGGAACTCTAGCAGATTGCTATCAAACAAGTAAAACGTAAGTGAATATCCTTACACATCAGTTCATTGTTAACAGACTATTTCTCTCCTTTTAACCAAGTATTCTCAGTGATTAGCACAGTTCCCACCACACATATAGGTGTCAATAAATATTTAAATGAGTGACTAACAATAAGTAGTATTTACTTGGGGCTTATATATGTCGACATGGTACAAAATACTTTACAGATACTGTGTCATTTAATAGTACTCTTATTCCTATTTGATAGACAAGTAAACTGGACCTTGAGAGAGTAAATAATTTGTTCTAAGTTACATAGTTAGTAGGTGGTAAAATTAGGATTTGAACCAAAAAAACCTACATGCAGTGCCATAACTCTTAACCTGTATACTACATTATCTCCCAATACTGAAAACATGCAGGAATCAATGACTGAATGTCCCATACTTCATAAGAGACAATCATTCTCTAGGTTAATCGTGCATCGAGAATAAAAAACTAATTAGGAGTACAAAGATGCAGGGAACTGCCCATTCTTGTAAACAATTTGTTTTGGTAACAGTAACTAATTTTTACTTATTTTTGTACTTGAAATGGGATGGAATGCACTATCAATTTTTTAAACATTATTTTTAAACCTAACATATCTACATGATAAAAAGAAACTTAAGATGACGACTACTTCAGCAAAGAATGATAAGTGAAGCACCAGATGCTACACATTTTCAACTGCAAAAATATCATGGGAAGCCAGCTGTATCTTCTAAAATTTCATGATGTCATTGTACGGCTTCAGGATCTATTTAGCTGCTTTATAATCTTATTAGCTTATCTCTGCTTCCAGTCATGCACTAGGCCTTAATTGCATAGGTTTGTTTATAATATTGTTAGTGTTCTGGTCTCATATTTCAAGCAAGAAGCATTTTGCTTACAGGCTAGTGCACAACAACTTGCCACCCTGAGCAAAACCTAGTGATCCATTGCAAACTGATATATATCACTGTCCCATTTTTCTGAAGAGGTCATCGTTTCCTGGCATTGAGCTATCATGCTAGTGACTCAGAGTTTTTTATTTTATTCAACTTTTCCCAAAAGTTCAAGTCTAGGATGATGATTTCAAAGTGTGATGGAAGCGAAGTGTTTCAGTTCAGGGAGTTTCAATGTCACAGTGAAATTTACCACGTTTTCCAGGAATCAGTTACACTGCCAGGTCAAGAGAGATTTCAGTTATATTAGGGATGGAAATAATTTTGGATTTCTTACAGTTCTACTCTGAATTTCACTGTCCCATCTTTTTGCCCCCCAAATTTATTCATCATTTTATTGTCTCCAATCTACATTCTTTTACAGGTTAATATTTTCTTGTTACAGAATTTTAGATAAGCTATTGTCAGATATTTTCTTGGAGATCTCATACAAATAATTGAGCTGTACCACTTTCAAAAGTTTCAAAAGTGGAACCACTGGTATTTCCTGCCCAATAAGAGAGGATGCTCCTCATGGGCCTACCAGAACTAACTTGGGTCTTCATAGAGAATGGGTGGCAAATTATCTCCATAAGACACTATCTCTACCTATATCTACTGGTTAGTTGGGCAAAAATGAGACCATCTTTCTTTCCCTCATTGCTTTCTGTGAGTAAAACCTATTAATTAAGACTCTTCTATATACAACCAAACAAGTCAAACTGGTCTGGATGTTTGGGGAATGGGAATTGAACTGATTTGCTTCCGTAAGTGAGAAGTCTAGGAGCTTCCGGGACGCCTTCAGGTGGGGCTGGTTTAGGCAAGAGCCCCAGCAGTGCCCTGGTTTTGCTTCCTCTCAGTCCTCTTCATGGTAGACTTAGCTCTCCACCCTTGGTATGTTAGCATCATTCTGAGCTTCATTCACAGAGACAAGTGGCAGAAATCTCCAGCCTTTAAATCCCCCAAATTCCTAGACCAGCAGAAAAGGACAAATGATATTCCTCGTAAGGACAATATAAGATTCCCCCAAAATCAATGTCACTGGCTTTGATTGGCCTGACTTGGCCATGAGCTCACTGGGAAGCAATTACTGTGGCCAGGAAAGTGTGATGCTCTGATTGGCCAGTTCTGGATTACAGGCCACCTCTGGAGTCATGGTAGTGTCTTCTCCACAGGGGCCATGAGAACTGAAACTGGAGGAGCCAGTTCCCAAATAGATCAGTTAGAAACAGTTATGAGAATAGGATGAATGGATAGTGGCATCTACTAAACAGCACCATTTCAGTTATTCATCCTACTTATTCATATGTTTGGATATTTTCTCTTTCTCTTTCTAGTTCTTTTAACAAGCATATTAAACAGCCGGTCTCTGTTTTTCTTTGGGCCTGTTTGCTTCGAAGCTGTCATCTTACATCTGGATTTTTTGTATTTACTCTTGGGTCATGCCTACATTTTGCTTTGTCCTTTTTACATATTATTAAATTTTATTATCATTGTTTTCTTTGGTTACTGTCCTGAAACATCTAATTTCAACATCTGCTAATGTATTCATTTCTTCATATTATATTGCCTGGATTGGGGGATAAATATTGAAAAGTTGAATGAGTGGCCAGTTAGCATCTAAGTACTCCTTTATGCAGACAATAGTTTTTTTTTTTGATAGCAAAGGAGAAAAGTCAGTGTTTTGTAGTAAGTAGAGGGCACAGATGTGAAAGAATTAGGAATGAAAAGAAAAAAATAAAAATATTGAAACATCTTACTCTACTCAAACTTTTCTTCATAAAGCCTTTTTATTTGTGCAATTAATAACAAATAAATTTATTTGAATTTTGCCTCCTCTTTACGACCATGCCCACTGAAGCTGTTAATGAGTAGGAAAATGATTAAGAGGCAGGTGGCAGAGGAGCTAAGGATGTGAATCAAAGAGGCTAGATAACACACAAGCTCAATAGTGAGTGCTAAATAATTGATACACAGGTGTATACGATACACAAACAGGACACTGATACACACAGCAAAACACTATTGTTACTAATGGTCTCAGGTTAGCAGCTGCCATTCACCAATAATGACTTTTTATAATCAATTCTTACAATAATACAGTCCATGTTTTTGAGCCAGCAGATTCTAAAATAACTTCTTCTGGAAGCCTTTGGATATATATTTTTCACTTGATAAAATACCCGTTAGACAACAATAGAATGGATACTAAAATCTGTCATGTATTTACTTCAACAAAACCATCATATATACCTATTGTTAGTAGAATGCAGTTTTTGAAACCCGTAATGTCTGCATATGGTGCTACATTCAAGAGATAGACCAGGCATACAGGGAAGGTAAGTCTCTCTCTGTCCTTCAGCTACCCAGTTCTCCTTTCCAGAAAAAATTGCTATTACCTGTTTCTTATGTATCTACTACAGACAATGTTAGCATTTGCAAACATGTGTACCTCTGCAAACATAAATGAATTTTTATATACATACCTAGTAACACATTATTAAGCACCTTACTTTTTCACTTATTAACATATGTCAGAGTTTTCTAATGATTAAATTACAAACAAGGATGTTGAGGACCAGGTTTCTAATATAAATTCTGACATTTTGAAGAGTAGTATTGTAATTGCTACGATAGTAGGCATAAAATAAGCCAAAACACCCCCTTGGCCCCCGGAATAAACATATGAAAAGAAATGTAAATTCAAATTCGAATGAGAAAATCATTGTTACCTATCAAATAAGCAAATAATAACAACGATGAAATAGTTGTTATCTCAATATAAAATCAGTAATGCCTATGGCCAATTGCTGAAGCCAGAAACCTCAGAATCATTTCTGATTTCTTTCTCTGCTTCATCCATATTTAATCTTTCACTAAGGCCTCCCATGTCATCCTCTAAAATATACGTATTAAATTTCTCCAGATGACATAGCTGAGTTGCACTCAGAAACTGTAAGATAATAATATTTGCTGTTTTAACCCACCATGCTTTGAGCTAATTTGTTTCACTATGATATGTAACCAATACACCTTTAATAGCACCTTGTTTTTTATAGTTATGGTACTTTTTAAACTCTGTCATTGATTGGTTGTGATATTTATTATCTCCTTTTTAAATGCATGCCCCAGAGAGTAAGAATCTTGTGTATCTGGTCCCCAAAATATCTGTGACTTTTATTATAGTCCTGAAATTCAGTTGTTGAATAAAAGAATAAATAAATGAATTGATATTCTGGATTTACTGCCTATGGGAAGATGTAAAAATGGGAAGGTGTAAACTCACTGTCTGTAAGTGAGTTTATCACTTTTATATCAAAGATCTTAACTTTGCCAACTCTTTGACCCAGCAATTTCATTGTTAGAAACTTATGCTGGAATATGAAAATTTAGCTAGAATAGAGTTATTGTAACTGTGTTTATAATAACAGAATAGTGTAAACGATGTGTCCCACAATAGAGTATTCAATTATGGTGCATGCTATGTATCCATTAAAAACAATGGTATAGAAAAATATTCATTAACATAGAGCATATTCACTATATGTGACTGAGTGGTGCAAGCAAGTTACAAATCAGAAATATAACAATAGGTCCTGTTTACTGAGTGTTTAGTGTATGCCAACTGTGATACACACCTTACGTGTGTGATGTCATATGTATAGCATATCCAGAGGTGTGTGATCTACATACTTGGAATATGTATATAGAAGGTTATGTCACTAAAATGCTTGCAGTGATTATCTCCAAAAGGAAAGATGGGATTTGTATTTTTGCTTATTGTTTCTTTCCCTCATTTTTCTACAGTGAGAAGGAACCTCAGGCCAAAATGCCAAAAAAGGAAAGTTGCCAAATGATAAGGGTTACAGATACCAAACCTAGAAAAAGGAGCCAGAGAGACAAAGAGCAGAACAGTAGATCAGGGGTTGGGCAGGAATCCAGGACATGCCTAGAATAAGGAGCTATTGTTAATGGTTCTGCTGGGATATGCTGTCACTTCTCTAAGATAATAGGGATCCTGTAAAGTCTGGGAAAGATTCTGGGTAGTACCTCTGCTGGGCACTGACATAATTAGGCATTTATGTGCTGCTCAAACTGAATGGTCTCAGTCAGCTGCAGTATGGCCCGACTGGAGAGAAGGTTGCCAGGTCAGAGGAGCTTTTAAAGAGGTGTCTGTTCTACTGAGCCCTGCTGGTTTGTGTGACCTGGTATCTTCTTGGTGCTGACGGCTTAGGACTGAGACCTTCTGTAGGTTGAAGCATTTGAAGAACATAGCCCATTTCACCTATGTATTCTGGTTGGTTTGGCTCTCCTAGTCTGCAGTGTTTAGATGGCTTGTCATCACTTGCCTGAAGACCTGACTGAAATTTGGAATCAATTGCCAGAATTGTCTATTCCTTGAGGAGTATTGATTTCAAGTGAAACAAAGTTTCTAGAGCTGTGGGCATGGAGATTTTGTTTGCTAGGATGCTCTTTAGGTATCAGCTGCAAGGGTGATATCAACATAAGAATCAGAATTTTCAACTGTTAGGATGCTATAGGTTCATTCATGAACCAGATTACTCATTTTAATTCCTGAGATCTTTATTGGGGCGGTCAGAGTGAAAATGTACGGCATGAACCACTGTTTGTATGTAGAAAATCATAGAAATTGTTAAACATCCTTGATCATCCTTCCTTTCCATGATACTTGTGTTTCTAGAAATTCCACCTCAAAACTTAATATGTTTTATTGGCATTAGTGTAGAGATTGTATATTCATATTATGTTTAGAACAGTCCTGATGTTTAGAATTGCACTCATATGTATCAAGAAGATGCCAACATTTATTATTCTGTTTGGTTCAGAATCTGTAGAATCGCCTCTTGGGACACTTAATGGAATTATAGTGCATTCAAAAGTTTGGAAAACTGTTGTCCATTTGCCATGCTCTCATATCAAGTGTTTAGCCTGCAAAGACTCAAGAGTCAGATGGAGTCAGATGATCCCAACCTCTATAAAGATAATCCTGGTATAGGTGAGGATCCTCAAAGAGGATCTCATAATGGTTTGGCAGACATAGAAAACAAACAGATTTTTCTGTTCTCTTTCAAAAGGGGTACCATGGGGCCTAATGAGTTTTCAATACAGAATACGTCTCTATATAATCTTGAGTACCTAGAAAGTGAAGATACTTGCTGAACAGGCACTTGTATATGGGCAAAAGAACCTGCATAGAGTTGTCCTGATTCCCAGTTTGTGTTACCAGGTTTTCCACCTTGGACCCTGCAAGATATTGCCTATCACATGGGAATGGATTGGTTTTGGAACAGTTGCTAGATCTACTGGATCAGTGTTTGGCAAAAGCAGTTATCTGATGCCTTTCACTCTATCAAGGATCAGAATAGGATGCAACTCCACTCCACCTTTAATTCCACAGGGTGCAGAACATTTGCCTCCCCCCCACCACACCCCCATCCAGAATATAAACAAGGCCTAGCCTGCTCTCTTCTTCAGCGGGCTGGGTGGCTCTTAGATTGGGCCCCTGCATACAAAGATGCCCATGATCATAGTTTTACCCCTTCTACCTTAGACACTGCGTGCAGCCAGCACTCTTTAACCTTTCAATTTTGTCATCTAGTGCCACAGTCCATAGGTACCAGGCACAAAGACTGGCTATGACCTCAGGTATCTTGGAAGGCTGGGGAGAGGGTAGGTCAGCAAGGTTCAGTGGTTGTGGACAGAATGGGTGATGATGCTCACACAGGATTGGCAGAGATGTTTAACCCAACTGTTAATTTAAGTGTTATTTATGTCAACAACGGGTTGCTAGTTAAGCATTCAGTCAAGTTCTTCAACCATTTCAGGAGATAATACCACTCAGTGTAAATTGCATTTAAGTACAAAAGAGCAGGTCAACAGACCCCCTGAATTATATATTTTAATCTGAGCTCAAACTGGAAGCAAAAAATCATCTGTAAGTACAAGTGTTTATTTTCATAAATGTATTTTTTCATAAAACACTTCAGTAGCTAAAAGCTAACAGTTTACTTACAAAGCTATTAAAAGTTAAATAACTTTTCTATAGAAAATTAGTGCATCAGAAATAGACTTGAAACTAAACCCCCAAATATCCAATATTGAGTCTTTTACCTGGCTAGATTATTGACCATCATATGGCTTAAATGTAGCTCATTGATCTACTAAGATAAAAAGAGATGAAATTCCCTGGAAAAAGGATGGCTATTTCTTTAGTATCAATATTTTTATTTGACATCTGTCAAGTCAAACCCATATTTGTTTTTAGTCAGTCTAAGTTATTAAAAACTATTGTTTTATGCTATCATTTTGGAATGCAAAACCATCAGTCTTTCTGGGAAAATTACAGTTAGGCATGTTTGATCACCCTTTTCCATGACCCAGCTCTATCCATCTTGGAGGTAAAAAAAAAAAAAAAAAAAAAAAAAACTATAGAAAAGATGTAGGTCATTATTAAGAAAAATGGTTCTTCAAAGCTCTATTGATTGCCAAAAAAACTATTACTGTGAAAAGAGAAATCTTCAACTACTCCTAAAATAATTGACTGGACGTACGTTATATGTGACCCAATGGCACAAAAAATAATTTCATTTAATCAACAAAACAGATCTTTCACATAAAAGTTGGCCTCTTATAATGACATACAGTAGTCACCAATTTTATGGTGGGCTCCAATATTAAAGAAGCCCTTCTGAAAGCAATTGACTTTAAAGTGGTCTCTGTTTTAACATCATGAGATTCACCTACTGTCCAAACTAAATTGTCTCGGTCAGTTGCACTGTGGACTGGATGGATGGCCAGAAGGTCCCCAGGTTAGAAGGTCTTTCAGAGAGGCGTCTATTCCAATAAGCCCTGTTGGTTTACGTGATTGTGGCATCTGCTTGGTGCTGACTGCCCAGGATTTCGTATGCAAATTGAACAAAATGGATAGGCAACCACAGTTTTTTAAATGGATTTTTTTTTTTTTTTTTTTAAAAAAGAGTAGATTGAGATTTAGAAATTATTGGCCACAATCTGAGAAGGCCACTTTTTTTACTCTTGGTTTTTTAATCTAGAAAAATGAGGAGGGAATTGAATTAATAATGTCTAATTCCTTTCTTACCTCTAAGATGCTGTGATTTTGTTAATGCATACTAATGCTCGTTAATATGTTGCTGATGACAGTAGTTCATGTGTGTTCACCTGTTGAGGCATTTTCTTTCTCATACAAGGTGAGATCATTTCATCATGACTTTCAGCCTGTTTCATTTATGAATAACTATTTTGACTCAGTTTTGGCTAATGTAATCTTTCACTTAAAGTTGGCAGAAATGAAAATTTTGTGAACAAAAATTATTTCAATGTCAATAAAAGTAAAATAATGTAGGGCAATAGTTTTTCCCTTATTTACAGGAAATTTTTGAATACATGGCATTTGTGACCCAGCTGAGAATTCTCCTGGTTTATGTAGTGAGGGAGGGAAGAGAGGAGAGATGCTATTTGCTCAGAAGTAATTAGCAACCTGCAACCACTCATCAGTGAAGAAATGAAACTAAAGCCACCTGTCAAAATTAGAACATAAAAATACATTAACTACCATTAAGTATTATAAATAAATAGCCAGTTTAAAATAAAGTAGTTGCTATATTGAAAAATCAGGATTGTCTGTTCTTGTTCCCAAGCATATTTAAATGGGTATTACACAAGTATTCCCTTGATTTTCTCATTATCTTCATCTTGAAATTGATTCTGTGTCTACATGTGGCTATTGGATCAATTACTTTTAGTCAAATCTCTTTTTAGGCCATCTTGATCATTCAGTTATGCCCAGCTAATCACATTGGTAACTTATTCAACATGAATGACTCAGTGAAAAGACCATGAAATCTCAAAGTCAGCTGTTTTCCCCATGGGTCTTCCTTCATATAAACACAGGACAAAGGTACACTTGGCATCCATTCATTTTAAATTACCAAAATGTCTCTGGTTTTCATGACTGCAGACTATAGAGTACAGATTTCAGGTAAGCTAGTTTTCTCTCAGATTGCCAAAGAAATGCAAAATTGCCTTTACTATTACATTACATTCAACCATTCAATCTATCTCTAACTTCATTTCTTTCTTACATACATATGTTTAAAGTTATTTAAAGTAGTATCTGCACAACTGATACGGTTTGGCTGTGTCCTCACCCAAACCTCATCTTGAATTGTAGTTCCCGTAATCCTCACGTGTCATGGTTTCCCCCCTGCTGTTCTCATGATAGTGAGTGAGTTCTCACGAGATCTGACGGCTTTATAAGTGTCTGGCATTTCCCATGCTGGCACGTACTCTCTCCTGTCACCTTGAGAAGAAGTTTCCTGCTTCTGCTTTGCCTTCCGCCATGATTGTAAGTTTTCTGAGGCCTCCCCAGCCATGCAGAACTGTGAGTAAATTAAATCTCTTTTCTTTATAAATTGCTCAGTCTCAGGTATTCCTTTATTGCAGCGTGAGAACAGACTAATACAACAACTGTATACAAATTTGGGGAAAAATTAAAAAAAAAAACAAAATTTACTTGTAATCATAAAATAACCATTAATATTTTACTTTGTTTTTTATCCTAACCTTTTTCTAACACATAAATATATTCACACACATGTAAATACAAACAAACATCTCTTATCTATCACGTTTCTCTATCCATTTTATCTGTTCGCATATATGGATATGTATGTGCATGTATATGCATTTTATTATGAATATAGTTTATTATTTTTCTTTTACTCCTTTAAAAAAATTTCAACACAGTGTCATGGGCATGTCCCTATATTTATTAAGTAGTCTTCAAAAATCTAATTATATAGTCTGTGTAATATCATCAAAGTATGCACGATTTTTTTAACATATTTATTATCAAATATTAGCATTTTCATTTAGAATTTACATCATTTTTGAAGACTGCTCCAGAGTTACATATCTGATAATTCTGCAGCCATAACCAAATATTTACATCCTAATCTTCATATTTATTATATTTAACGGCTCTATGGTCTCCTTAATTGTAGTCATCTGGTCAGGACCACAGTGAGGGGACTTTCTAATGTCATTTCATTTTGATGACTCTATATATCGGTAAGAAAACAACTCTTCTTTCCAAGCAAAATGTTCTTTTCTCTTTAGTGCCCAACAAAGAATCTTCAATCTGCATATACTATACAAGAGAGAAGTAAGTGGATTGACCCATAAAAGGAAAAAAGAATTAGCATTTTCCTTTACTGTTACCTGGTTTATAGAACATTAAAAAATCTGCCAAAGGCTATGATAGTTTAGTCTATTTTAATATGGAAGTAGGATATATATATATACACATATATATGTATGTATATATATGGCTTTGTCTTTTTCTGCATTAGAAAAATGAAATGTGGTGGTTCTTTTCTCGGACTGTTGTTGGAGGTTTAATCCCTCCCTCCCCTCAAGAGAAGGAAAACTCAATTTCTCAGTTTCTTATGATCTGGTATCTGAGTTTAACGAATCATCAGGTTACATTGTACAAGGGTTGGGAAGACATGGGAAGATGGGAATTTTTATACACCATTGGAAGAATATAAATTGGTACAACAGCTTTGGAAGTTAACGATGTCTATTCGAGTTAAAGGTATACATTCTTTATAACCATCAATCCTGTTCTCAGTCAGGTACAAAAGGAGCCAAATATATTAATGGTGTTCATCTCAGCACTGTATAATAAATAATAGCAAATAATAAAAAAGATTGCAAATAATAAATAAGAAATACAATAACAATAGCAAATAACAAATAAAAAATTGAAAAAATAGCAAAAAATAAATAATAGCAAAATTTGGAAAACTTAAGTAACTACAAATGAGAGAATAGACTAATTATGATGTGTTTGTATGATAGAATTCCATACAGCAGTTACAAGGTATAAACTAGATGTGTAGGCAACACACATCTAGTTTGGACAAAACTAGTTTGGACAACACACATTTAGTTTGGACAAAACTAAAAAGTCGTGATGAATGATAATGGTAAATCGCAGAAGTATATATGCACAGTGATTCCATTCATGTAATGTTTAAAAACAATACCACTTCTGGATTATGGTATGTAAAAACAATACCACTTCTGGATTCTGAGGAGGTAGGGAGGGAAGCACAGAGGGATGGGAATAGAATGAGGGATGATATAAAGAGGTGTCAATAATATCTCTAACATTCTAGTTCTTAAAAAGAAAACAATTTCAGAAGCACATTTGGCAAAATATTAACATTTGTTATATCTGGGTGGTGGGTAAACAAATATTTGTTATATTCATCTCTGTAGTTTTCTGTATGTTTGAAATGTTTTATGATTTTAAAATGCTTAAATATTATTTAAAAGTTCTACTGCAAATGTCAGGGAGAAGAGACTTAAGCATTTGTTTTGGGGTGCCGGGGGAAGGTAGGAAGGTGGAAATTGAGAAAACTTGGGAAATGGTGGGGAAAAGCTTTACTGTCTGTCACAGGAAATGGCATTTCTTCAGGAATGGAGAGTACGTATGTACTGACACTTTCACTTGTCAGAAGCCAGGTGTGAATGACACGGACTTTGCTTAGTCTTTGTCTGACTATGCCAGGTGGACATCTCCCATAGTGCCCCAGGATGGCCAGAAATAGAAAGGCCCAGGTTGTTTCGTGCAAATGCTATTGGAAATTACATTCTTCTGTGTCCTAAGACACCTATTTTCAAACCTGTTACCACTGGCACACATGCCCACACAAAGTTAGCAAAGAATATGAGACAAATGTTATTTGTTGGCAAAAAAGAAGTTGCCCATTTTATGCGCAATGTTGGCAACAGTGGTAAAACTGGCACTTTGCTCACTACGAGTGGGATTGCAAATTGGGACAATTTGCCAATAAGTGTCATGAACCTTAAAAGCACAAAACTTTCTGACCTTGTGATTCCTTATTCTAAAGAATCAGAAATGTGAAGTTGTTCACAACAGTGCTATTCATAATACAGACTATTAGAACAGCTTAAATGTCCAACAATATTGAAATGAACAAATTATTGTCATTACTGCAATACAATGGAACATTCTACCATCGTTAAAAATAATATAATACTTTGCAGCCATTAACAATTATAGTATTGGGCTGGGTGTGGTGGCTCATACCTATAATCCCAGTGCTTTGGGAGGCAAACGTAGGGGGATCACTTGAGACCAGGAGCTTGAGAGCAGCCTGGGCAACACAGTGAGACCACCATCCTCACAAGGAAACGTTAACAAATAGCTAGGTGTGATGGCATGTACCTGTAGTGCTAGCTACTCAGGAGGCTGAGGCAGGGGGACGGCTTGAGCCCAGGACTTTGAGGTTGCAGCGAACTGTGACAGCACCATTGCACTTTAACCTGGGTGATGGAGTGAAAACTTGTCTCTTAAAAAAACTAGAAGGCGGCCGGGCGCCATGGCTCACGCTTGTAATCCCAGCACTTTGGGAGGCCGAGGCAGGCAGATCACGAGCTCAGGAGGTCGAGACCACGGTGAAACCCTGTCTCTACTAAAAATACAAAAAAATTAGCCAGGCGTGGTGGCGGGCGCCTGTAGTCCCAGCTACTCGGAGAGGCTGAGGCAGGAGAATGGCGTGAACCTGGCAGGCAGAGCTTGCAGTGAGCCAAGATTGCGCCACTGCACTCCAGCCTGGGTGACAGAGCGAGACTCCGTCTTAAAAAAAAAAAAACTAGAAGGCATAATATTGAAACATATTTATTTACATGAGGAAAATATTCACAATACATTTTGTTCAAGAAAAAAATCACAATACAAAATGGAATATACACAACAATGAAAATTTAACAAAATATATATGCATATTTATATGCACAAATGACAGAGGAAATATTTCAAAAAGTTATTACCTTATGATTTTTATTTATTCTTCATTTATTTATATTTTGCATGTGTCCTACAATAAACACGTTTTAATAAAAAAATTTAGAAGACAATTGGACACTAAAATAATAAACATTTTGTAGTCCTCCACTCACTTTTATAACAGACATTTTATGTAGAAAGAGAATTGGTCTGGGAGTCCAAATACGAGATCTTTTCTTTCTTGTAGCATTTGCTTTGTATGTCTCTCTGGTCCCAAAACTTGTCATTTGTAAAACTGAGCCGTAATACATACCCTACCTAGTGAGTTAATATGCTAGATTAGCACTCAGCATATGAAGGCCTTTGAAATCTGTGCTTATTTCTTGTTTTAGGCTTGCTCTCCTTCAAATCCCTCCACTGCAGCCCACTGGGCTGCCTTTTCCATGAACTTCATTCACCTATTCTTTTTCCTGCAACCCTCTTCCAGCTATGTAAAAAGCACAGTCTCCTCTTTCACAGCACTTGCCTTTGGTATTGCAATATATTTTTCCCATCACATCCACTAGCACAATTCCTGACACATCATCAGTAAATATTTGTTGAGTGCATAAGCAAAAGAGAATATGTATTGTAAAAGCAATTTGCAAACTGCAAAGTGCTGTAAAGTATTCCTTATTTCACATGTGCAAAGATCTCAGCATTAAGCATGTATTAGCAATGCAATGCAATATGCAGGAATTGAGTAACAAACTCAAGATTATAATGAGCATTTGTAAATTTGTAAATTTGACTAAATCTTCTGGAGGTGTTAAGATGAACAAGAAATTTTCCTAGGCTGCACTACAAGGAGAAGTCAAAAAAACAGTATTTTTGAGATATGGTTAAAAAGAAACCAGCTAGATAGAGATGAGCAATATCAATACTACTTGGTGAGAAAGGCTTAGCTGGTGCCACTATGATGATATCATGATTGTTAAGCATCCTCACAATACAGGTGTACCGATTATAGCAAGCCACAGAATAGGGTCATTGGTGCCAGTCTACTGTTATGAAAGCTAATATAACATGGGGATCTACTACCAAGCATAACATCCTGCAGTGGCCAGCAAGCCATCTAGAAGCTCAAACTAAGCCAGGTCCACAGAAGGCTTTGTCCCATTTGGGGCTCTATATTTTTTAAGTGATTTGGAAAGTTGGAAATGAACCAGGGAAGAGCAACAAAAATAATTAGTGTTGGCAAATGGACCTATGGGGAACAAAAGAGAAAAGAACTTGGAATTATTTGAGCTGAAGAAGAAATTGCTGCAGGGTGACCTCATAATCACTTTCAATGGATAAAAGGGTAGCATAAGGATAATAGGTGCTGGGGTTTGAGGGAGCCAATTCGTTATTTGTCTCCTGACTTCTGGTTTCCAAATTTCTAGAACCAAATTCAAAATGGGTCAAAGCAACCAGGTGAGAAATCAAGGATATAATCAACTTTCCTCCCCCAAAGAGTCATGGTTTCTATGTTAGAGGGTGCAACTTGGGCCTGAGATCCAAGTAAGGTTTCCTGTTACTTTGCTTATTTCCTTTTCTCCACTCACAGCTCTGCTTCTGCTACTCAACTCCACAAATCTTAATACAGGAGCCAATCAAGGAGAGAGCTGGGTCTAGCAGGTGAGATGCTTACCCACTGGCCCATGCATTCTTGTAGTCTGCCTCACATGTGGTTCAAGGAATGGAAAGAACCAAGAGAGCAGCTCAGGAGCAAGCAGTGATTTTGCCCCAGTCTTAACAATAAGAAAAGTAGTAAAAAAGAGAGAGATACGAAGTGAGCTTCTTCCACAGCAGAGGAGCTCAGCTGTTTTGCTACCTACAGAAATAATGGGGAGCTGTGTAACAAGCATCACCCTCCCTCCAAAACAGGAGCCAGGGGATCTCCGTTTTCTCAGTCATAAACCAGTTTTCCAAAAGGAAGATTTCTCTTGAAAACAAAAATAATGCTGAATGTTTCTGAGAGAATGACATAGCTCTCTGAAGGACAATCTAAAACTTCCTGCGGAGAGTTCTGGCAATTACAATCATTGGACCAACATTGTTCAAAGTGGTTCCATGGAATGTTAACAGGGATCACATGAAAAACAGGGTTCTGTGGTCAAATCCTTTTGTGAAACACTAGGTTAAACCAAGTTAAATCATTTTCTATACTAAAGGTCATAATAAAACTTTTAATATTATAATATTTATTGTGAAGCTCCGTGTTTTCCAGAATCTTCCTTCTTTTTGGCAGAGTATCTCATTTGGCTTGTGTTTCATAAAATATACTTTGGAAAATGTAGCCTTGGATGGTTTCATTCACTTAACATGGAGACAGAAAAGTTGGATCTCGTCTACAAGCCTCTCCTAGCTCTACTATTTCATGACTAAGTTTGGTGCAGTGACTCATTAGAAACTGTAATCAACACCTTTCACCAAGCTTAAACCTCCAAGTGATTGGTGCAACTTTTTTAATGGAACCGAGACTTGGACTCAGCTGACTACATCTCATTGGGAGACAATGCAGCTTTGTATTAACAGCTTATACTGACGAAACCATGAAAAAACACAATCCACATTTATTTACAATTTTTTTATTTGTTTATCTGTACTTAGCAGCAACATGGTTGTTTCTCGGAAGGTCACAGTAGGGTGCTCATGAACTTAAGTTTAATATTGGGCATTGTTACTTTATTTTTGGCCATTTACGATTGTACTATGCCTTTACTTAGGAGGGCACACATTCAAGAGTGTGGATAGAACACAGGAAACTCGTGGTTCCTTATGCGTAACAAATAACATGGCTTTTCTTACAGTAACATCACACCATGCTAGAGAAGAAAAAAGATTTTTCTCTCAGAAGAAAAGGATATCATTAACCCGAAAGGGCCTGTGGTATCTTCTGTTTTGTGTTAAATAAAAGCCTCATGTCAATTTTCAGATTCCGAAAATGTTCCCTTTAAAGTTTTCTGTTCTTATGGATAATAATGAAGTGGCATCTGAAACAACACACTCCATTCAGTTTGGTGCTTTGGCAGGAAGTAGCTGAAAGAAATTGCTTCCATAGGCAGAGAAACCTGCTGAGGCTGCAGGACAATTGTGGAAGGAGGATTCTCTCAGCTGCTTTAAGGGTTTTGCAGCTTGGTTGGTTAGTCCAGAAGATGGTAATTAAAAGATCCCTTCAAGGGAAAGAATAGCTTCAAGAAAAGCGAGATTTATGAGTAAATTAGGAGAGCTTCAGGATTCAGGTGCCACATGCTGTATGTAGCTGGGAGTGCAGGCTCTTCTGGGACTCACAGGCATACCTGAGTGCTTCAGAGACAAACCAGTCTCATTTTATTTCTGGTGCAGAGCTCCAAGTTTCTTAAAATTTGCTCCACTGTCAGCGCATGTGTGTACCACCTTTTGCAAGACAGCATGGAGAAAGAGAGAGCATATTATATTTCCAGCTCTGATGTACTTGTCTTAGCTCTATTGTTTTGAATCTGGCATTTAGACCGAATATTTATCAGCCACGTTGTTAGTTATGTCAGTAAGAGAGCGGGTATGAAGCCCATCTTGAATGAAATGATGAGAATGAGGCATCTGACAGATAAATGAAAATTCAAGTGTGACTATAGGCACAGGAACAAGCAGTGGTTTTGCCCCAGTCTTAACAATAAGAAAAGTAGTAACAAAGACACAGAGTGAGAGATAAGAAGTGAGCTTCTTCCCCAGAAGAGGGGCTCAACTGTTTTGCTGTTGATAATGAAATTAAATGAAAATTCAAGTGTGATTATAGGCACAGATTTTCATTTATTTCACAGATAAACAAAATTCAAGTGTGATTATAGGCCCAGGTAAAGGCTGGCCACACGTTGCTAGGAGCTGAGATAGCCAGGTCTGTGATCTGAAGTTTGCCAGAACAAACAGAGCTAAATATACACATATTTCTCTTGCCCCTATAACCCTCAAGCCTTCACCTACTTTGCTGAGGAACTTAATACTTTCAAACAAAGCTATAGACCTGAAGCATAACCCATGTCTACACAAATACTAAACTTTCTACAGAACTAGAATTCATCTAGTTACCAATGACCTGGAATAAATGAAAAGTACTGGGTCATGCAATGTCTTCTACACAGTCTGTTTGCAACTAACTGACAGTACCGAAGACCACCAGGCTGGGAATGGATCAAGGAAATATTCACCGCTTATTCTAGGACTTCAGGGAAAGAAATTATTTTTCTGTTGTACTATAAATACATAGTCAGATAAATAAGAAATATAATGTTAAAAACAGCAAATAATCCTTTTCTTCCCAAAAGTGTTGTAATCTATTCATGACTACTGGTACAGAGCAAGTCTCCACAGCCAAGGGAAGCAAAAATCATTTTCACCCAAACAAGCTGTGCCAATAGGAGGGTTTGCAGGGCCCTCAGTGAAAGAATAAACATGGTTGAAAAGACAGCAATTGGCCAATGGCGCCATGTGTAAGGAGTGATGAGAACACAAGGTAACATCAAGCAAGACAAACGTAGGAATCACAGTATCCTTCAGGCTCATCAAATAACCATCACTGTGGGTCTTCATGGTACTGTAAAATTAAGGTGGCCCAGAGAAAACTATGTAAACGAAATGAGTAGGCATTTTACAGATTAGAAAATCTAAATGGCCAACAAATTTGGGAAAATATATTTCATGAAGCAAATTAGTAGTAAGGGAGATGAAAAACAAAGTAACAATGAGATATCACTACTCACTCATCAAATTATAAAAACAAATGGTTTATGGCCAGTTGCCAGTTGGGTTGTGGGAAAAGGACACACTTAGACATTGCTGTAGACATGTGAACTGCTTCGGTTATCTTGGGAAACACTTTGGCACTATGAATTCACATCAAATGTATGTGTTTTTAGACCTACATGTATGAACTTCTCACTCAATAATTCTACTTTGAGACACTTTGCTGTATGAACTTCTTAATAATCCTACTTTGAGAACTTTGCTATAAAAATGAAAGCACTGGCCGGGAGTAGTGGCTGATGCCTGTAATCCCAGCACTTTGGGAGGCCAAGGCGAGATCACTTGAGGCCAGGAGTTTGAGACCAGCCTGGCCAACATGGCAAAACCCGTCTATACTAATAATACAAAAATTAGCTGGGTGTGGTGGTGCCAGCCTGTAATCCCAGCTACTTGGGAGGTTGCAGTGGGAAATCACTTGAACCAGGGAGGTAGAGGTTGCAGTGAGTCGAGATTGTGCCACTGCACTGCAGCCTGAGCGACAACGTGAAATTGTGTCTCAAAATAAATAAATAAATACAATAAAATAAAAATGAAATGAAAGCACCAACAAATAAAGGTATTGATTGCATCATTGTTTTTGGTGGCAAGTGAGCATGTTTATATACTTGCAAGTATATATATTTGCAAATGTTTAATTAAGAGAAAGATGTGGAAAAAAGGAAGAAGGAAAAGGGAGGGGAGGTAAATAATATCTAAAAATAAAATTGTTCATGAAATTTAAAAAATCATGTGACTATGATCATATTTAAATAATAGCATATAGGTAGGTCTATATAAACACAGAAATGTTAGGAGATGGTTACCGAAATGTTCATGGGTTTCCAAGAGGTGCAACCTTAGGTAAATTTTTTTCTTTTTCTCACGTTTTTGTATTTTTTTTTTTTTTACAATCAGCACATTATTTTTACATCAGAAGAATAGAGAAAGGTATGTTTTTGATTAGCTAAAAATTTTAACATAAAATTCTAATATTGTGTCTATAAAATGCTTTATATGGATTAGTATGAATTGTGCAAATTGCCAATGAAGGCAGTGGAAGAGGGCCTGGGGAGAGGAGTGTTTTAGCCAGAGTTTGCATTCTTTTTATTTCCTGCACTCTAGATCTATTCAAATCTCGTCTCCTGCCGAGGGATTCAGTGCAGAACTAAAATATGATGACTTACTTGGCAACAGCAAAAAAAAGAGCATTTACTCAAATGCAATAAAGATAAGCAATAACTTTCAGTGATGCATATAGTATGTTCTCTGCTCGCCTGCTTGTTCTTTCTTCTCTCAGCAGAAGTTCAACTGAAAATAAGCTCAAACAGCAATTTGCCAAATTAGCTAGTCACCTCACTTGTGACCAAATCACATCCTACAGAGATGCTGAACCCCAAGTTTTTGCTCTCTGGAATATACATAATTTGAAGATTCTTTTCACTTAGTAAATGAACGGGGAACCTGGTAAGTTCAAGTTACTTTGAGATGAGATGTAGAAATAATACTTGTGTATGATATCCACAGATAATTCCCAAGTTACTGCTCCGAAATCTACCACCCTTCCAAAAACAGTCATGCAAAAAATATACATTTTTCCCTTTCTCTGTCCTTTTCCCAACCTCACAAGGAAGTAAACTGATAAATGCTTATTGAAATCCTAAAAAGCAAATTGCAGGAAAAAAATTTAAAAAGAGAACATAATTTAGATGAAGCAGTGGATAGATAATTAAGAATTCGATATATGATGCCATCAACCTTTACCCAACAGAGACTAAGGATATTTCTCTTTTGTTTACGTGCTTCTTCTCTCTTTCTGATCAATCCCCTGGCTGACAGTGTTTTGCCACTCTAAATAACTCTGAACCAATCTCCATGCACAGAAGTCACTCTGTGTAGAAGTCTGGGGCGTTCTGATTGGCCAGCATGAACCTATGTGTCAACCCTTTGGCAGAAGAGACTGTGTCTGTAAGCTGTGCCGTCAGGGAGACGGGCAGCTCCCAAAAAGAAAAAAAAAGAAAGTGCTACGCAAATCAAAAGTATTAGCTGTTCCCTGTGTTGAGGTATATTGAGAAGTAATTTTCTAGGTGTTACCACCAATGTAATAACTTTCTTATTCTATCTTTTAGCATATTTGACAAGTACAAACAATATATAAATGTAAAAGAGTTGATTTTTTTCATAGGGATCCAGAGTGAAGTTTTATCCCATGCCCTCATTTTGAAAAGTGATTTCTAGTGGTAATCCCTATTGTTATTCTTGTTGGCCACTGATAGCACAGCCATCTATCTTCAGAAGGGTTGACACTTGATTTTTATAATGAATGGTCTTTGTATTATGCTGTTAGGAAAATCAAAATATTGCCCTTTAGTACTCCTATTTATGGATTAAAATTCCCCTATAAGATTTCTCTCCATGTGAACCCAAAAGTGTCCTTTCTTTTTGAAAATCCATCCCAGCAATTAGAACAGTTATCCTTTCCAGATATCAAGCCACCCCTCAGACTGCCTGTATTAGTTACTACTGCTGTGTAACAAATTATCATAATCTCAACAGCTTAAAACAATTCCTATCTATTATCTCACATTTATAAAGCTCAGTAGTCTAGGTAGACTCTGTTAGGTTCTCTGTTTGGTTGGTTTCCAAAGCTGAAATCAAGGTGTTGACTGGCTTGGCTGTTACGTGGAGTCTTTGGGCAAGAATCCACTTCCAAGCTCATGCAGGTTGCTGACAAAATCTAGTTCTTGTGGTTGTGGGACTCAGGTCTCCATTTCTCCAGTTCTCTTTGCAGCTGGGAGCTACTCTAGTTCCTTGAGACTGTTCCAGATTTTTTCTCATGTGCTTCCCTCCATCACAGAGCCAGCAATGCTGCAATGAGTTAGTTCTCATGTTTTGAATCTCTCTGACCTTTTTAAGTGCCACTTCTTGGAGAAGGTGCTTTAGTTTTAAGGGCTCATGTGGTTAGATCAAGCTTACCCAGATCATCTCCCTTCCTTGTCAACTGTGCCATATCATATAGCATAATCATGGGAGTGAAATCTCATTTCCTTTCTAGAGATGAAGACAGGGTATCTTTGGGGACCATTTTAGATATTCTGCTTATCACCTGCCTACTACTACTACTACTACTGCTACTACTATAAGCCAGCATTGATTCAGGGCTTGTTAAGTGCTTGCTAGGTGCTTTGTATGGATTATCTTATTTAACATCTATAGTATTTTTAAAGTGGGTGCTGTTGTGAGTTCCATGTTTGGATAAGGAATCAGGCTTAGGGCAATTAAATCCTTGTCCAAGATGAGAAGGACAAGGATTTAATTTACTAAATTTATTAAATTTAATTAATCCTGGAAGTGGTACCAGGATATGAACCCAGGCCTGGCTCTCAGGATTTTACTCTTAATTGCCTCCCTTGTTGGTCATTGTATCTTTTATCTCCCAAGAGTAACCTTTAAAATTATCAAATTATAAACTTACATAAAAATGTCAATTACATTTTGTTAATATGTAATATGTTATTATTATTAGTTATATTATCTCGAATGGACAAATATAATAGATTTAAATAGTAATAAACCCCAAAATTTATCTTAATTTTCAATAATAAGTAAAATTTGCCATATTTTCAATGCAAAGGAGAAGGTGTTGTTATTTTTATGACATGCATTTTTGAACTGTGTTTCTATTAGAAATGACTATTTGCATCCATTCAAGGCCATGATTGGCAAAATATCTTTGCGTATGCATTATTAAAGGCACCACATTTGACCTATGCACAGATCATTCAGAGCAAGAGGGCCTCTCCAGGTGGATGAATTAGAACTTGCCTTCTGGGCTGACACTTGGATAGTAAAATGTGGATGGCTTTCATCACCTGCTACATACCCTTGATAGGCTGCCTCATGCATGCAAAGCCACTCTGAGCTGTGCATATTCTCCAAACTTCACCTTGCAAACAACAGCATTCATTTACAAAACTTAGATACATGCTGCAGTGTCTTGCTGTGAGCCTAAAAGTTTTGGTCATTGCAGGATCCAATGTCCACTTACTTCCATTAGATCAAATACTAAGAAGACTGGCCCAAGATACCAACAAAAATGTTTCACAAATTAAACTGTAGCTAACGAAATGAATTTTATGGGTATCAATTTAGGAAGACTTTTGTGCTGTATCTTTGATTAGACTTCACATTAATATTTTCCATTTTATTATATAAATATAGAAAAACAGAGATGGGAAAAAACAAAACTACTCCTTTGAGGACTTCTAAATTGCCCAGTTTACATTTTCATAACGAAGACTAAGAATTAAAACCCAAAAGACAGGAATAAAAGATTTACTGTTATACAAGTCCAGTATTATAAACACTGTCATTCAAAAGTTGGGCTGCATTTTTGCATTTAATGAGGAATTATTAACTCTCATAGATCATTCATCTTTCACTTAGCACTCTTTTGAGTACTAAAACATTTGTTTTAATGTGGCTTATTGACATATGAGGCAGTAATAACAAAGGAAACACACAAAAAAATCCTCGAACTTGAAAAAGTCATTGCCTCCAAAAACACATCTCTTTTCTTCAACACCCTCAGTTTGTGACTTTCATTTATGGTATTTCTCTTTTAATCTCAAACTTTACTATTAACAGTTATACATATGGTGTATGAGTCTTCGGGAGCCTAGGTCAACATCTAGGCCAACAGATTGGTCCACCTGTCCCATGGGCCACAACAAAAACTCAGTGCTTTGTCACAACATTCAGTGTTTACACCTACTTTTAAATAGGTGCTTTAATCTGAGTTCAAGCTCTTTCCAGACTAACCTTTTAGTGACACGAAAATTTCTAATTTGATTTTTAAATTTTGTTTATTTTATAGTTACTCTTTAGAAGCATGTGGCTCATTATTTCTTATTGATTACATTTTAAAATACCATAACAGGCTGGGCACGGTGGCTCATGCCTGTAATCCCAGCACTTTGGGAGGCCGAGGTGGGCAGATCACGAGGTCAGGAGATCGAGACCATCCTGGCTAACACGGTGAAACCCCGTCTCTACTAAAAATACAAAAAATTAACCAGGCGTGGTGGTGGGCGCCTGTAGTCCCAGCTACTCAGGAGGCTGAGGCAGGAGAATGGCGTGAACTCGGGAGGCGGAGCTTGCAGTGAGCTGAGATGGTGCCACTGCACTCCAGCCTGGGCAACAGAGAGAGACTCCGTCTCAAAAACAAACAAACAAAAAAATACCATAACACTTATCACAGATGACACTATCAGCCAAAGCTATTTCACTGCTTACTCATTAAACAGCCCCAACACTGAAACAATGCCAAAGATTCATCCATTGAAATAGAAGGCACCCAACATATCATTTTAGGGTTAAAAAGCACACAGTTGATTAATTAGAACTCTTAGGAGGAGTTTGTATCCTAGACTTGACAGGTAAAACAAGCTGTTTTGAACGATTTATTTTTTAAGCCCCTCCAGTGAGGCCATATCAGTCATATACTGTGATCAGTCCATAGTTAGATTAATCTTCCACATCTTCATTTGTTGTGGTAGGTGTTCAATAAATATTGATGCTCAGAATAGTGATGCAAAAGTGCTGCCAACTAAGCACCATCAAAGAAAGGCTCAAGAATCCATGAGTCCAGAGAGCAAATAAAGTGGAATAACCCATTATATGAGCATCTCACTTGACGAAGGGGTCAAATTCGTTGATTGTTTTCCTTTAGACCAGGTGAAGTGAAAATTTTGCAGATTTCCAGGCAATAAGCAGCTTAGCCAAGAGCCACTGGACTCATTTAGATTATGTGTCTATGCTGATTTAATTCATCAACTAAATGCCAATTATCCACATTGTACTATGTGTGGTTGTGGGCTCGATCTTCAGTGTATAAGGTGCATTCCTTAATGTCATTCATTGGCCTTTAAGAGACGGCAGGTAGTGGAAACAGGGTATAATACAATTTTCCTTTCTCCTTTTCTTAGCATGGGTTTTCCTGTCTTTTTTTTTATCCTAGAAAACACTTCAGGAAACTTTCTCCAGATTATACATTACATTTTCTAAGGCTGTAAAGGGGAAAACGGAAATCAATTTGTTATAGCTTTTGGTTTTCATACTAAACTGGCAAAAAGAGAAATGAGACACATCACTGTACAACCTAAATTGAAGATCACACTAATATTTGGATAACTCAAGAGTGACTACTGGTAGGCCAATGTTTCTAAATCCAGTGAGAAATTATGCGATTTCTTGCTTTCGTATTTTAAAGCTCTGTGAACTCGGGTTTATGAAATTATGCTAGGTCATCATTGCGCTTATGAATACGTTGTTTTTGTTTATTGTTGCATTTAGGATTGTTTTTAAAAGTCCACAAGTTGATTTATTATGTGTCATAAAATATTAAACTCTAAAAAGAAAATCGGCAAACTGATATGAATCTCCGAGGATAGAAAAAGTGTGATGTGAAATTGAGCTGTGACTTGAAAAAGTATCAGGTAGGAAGCACTGAAGCTAATTATTAAGCCAACAGGTAGACCAGGTTCCAAAATGAATAGTGTTTTTTAAATAGCAAAAAAAAAGTATGTTGAATATAATTGTTTGGGTTTGAGTGGATACTTATTTTTCTTTCATACAGAGAGAAAGTAGAACACCAAAATGAAAAAAAAAAAGATATACTGACAGTAAGAGGGTTACAGATGCTACCAAAAGATTATTGAAAAGTTGACTTCGATGGTATGTAGTGAGGTAAATAACATAAAGGAATTTGTTGCAGAAAAAATATATAGCATTTGCGGTTTCTGGGTTTTGTCACCAAATCATTTTATTTTCAAGAAAGATTCCACTGAACGATTATTCTATTTCATTATGTAGCATGCAAGTGACCAGGGATTAAAACAAAAGAAAAAAAAATATGTATTGAAAAATATGTAGTAATGTCCGGTTTTGACAGTCAAGTCCAAAGCTAATCAGTTATCTCAATATTAGACCAAGCATGCAGATATAATCGGTATGGAAAAAAATTAACTACAGTCATGATTCCAAGCAACTTACTTTAATGACACATAAGTGGGCAATATTTAAAAAAATCGCTTCAAAGGAAATGTTCCTATATTAATTATCAATTGTAAAGGTGAGAAAATTTTAATTCTGTCTAGTGTTTAGAAAAATGTTGAGAAATTTAAAAAGCGTGACAGCAATCGCTTTTGCACACGACTCTACCACTTTCTTTTTTCTTATTGTTAGCTTATGTATTTATTTACTTTTCTTATTGTTTGGGGATTGTCAAAATTACAGTGGTTACACCACCACCGCTTCTGACAGATGGAACACAACTTGTTTGTCTGACATAATGGTCACCGGGAAAGGATCACCCTAAAGATAGCAGAGAAACTTGGAGCTCACACTTGAGTCTGACTGCTAGACATTACAGCTATGTGAATTCTGGGAAAGTTTGAAAAATCTTCTGTGCCTCAGTTTGCTCATCTCTAAAATGGGAATAGTAATTGTACATACACTTAGTGTTAATGAGATGATTAAATACAGATATAAAAAGCACTTAAAGTGCTTGGCACCTAGAAAGTAATATATGTGTTGTTACCTATTATTATGGTTGTTAATATGATAAAAGAATTTGAGGAAGCCACTAAATTTCTGCTTTAAAATGTGGGTAATATAATATTAATAGCTTTGTGTACGAGCTCCCTACAATGCAACGAGAGCAAAATTAATTACGGATAAATTCCAATGAAGCTAAGAACTCCAAACCAATGCAAATGTAGGTTCCCCCTAATTTAGAAATTCCTCTTTCACATGGACTTACCAGCGATCTCTCACTCATTTACTCACTCAACAAATATCTATTGACCACCTAATATATGCCAGGGGATATAATAGTGAATAAACATTCTCTGAAAGAACGGGCCTTTTAATCAATCGGCAGGCAATATTTTTCCATGGAGCATGTTGTTCTTGAGGACAAATCTGTCCAGCTTTCGTTAAGGTGGGTCTCATGGAACTGCGAGGGTGCAAGTGCCTGAAAACCGAAAACCGAAGTTATCAATGTGCGGGCAAAGGCTGCCACACGGGCAGTGGGAGGAGGTCAAAGGTGAACTTCCTTATTTTCAAAATGTCCTCAGGCCTGTAATATATTAATAGATGGGAATACACTTTCCCTTTTTCACTCCCTCTTCTTCCTCTTCCCTCTTCATCCCGGAACCCAAACCACATTTATGTAAAATGATTCCCGTGATTCTGTTCGAGGTGGACTAAATAGGCATCCACAGAATGCCTGAGGGCCCTAAACGATGACATTGAACATTATCTCTATTATAAGTGTTAATACTCTAAACAAACCTACTTGCAAATAAAATTTTAGAGCACAATCCATTTGTTGGAGTCTGTATTTTTATTATTGCTGTGATAATTTTCTGGCTCTGATAATGAGTGCCATGAATGCAGTAGAACAGATGTTGAAATTTTCGTTTTCTTTTTGTATCCGACGCTTACTTTTTCCTGGGTAGTTATTACATAGGTTAAACCTAGTAACTTTGTTTTCCATAGTGAGTTCCAAAACAACTTAAAGGAGAACAAAAGGGACAGATGGGTGGTTTATATTTGAAAATAGATTAATTTGCTTGAATAGTACGTGCCTTCAAATTGGAGTGACGAGGTTTGCGTATAATCGAAAGCAGAGAATAAAACAGAGGAATAGTCTATTCCTTTCTCCTTAATTTGCTACCACAGTGGGTCAGTACATGGCAATACTTTCAAATGCAATCTTTGTCACATTCAGAAGAAAAATGCCAAGGAACAATGAAACATAAAAGGATATTTTTTATTCCAGGAGGAAAAAGAATTTTCTGGAAAATCTTGATTGGCAAATTTGTATTTTTATTATTGTTTTTTATTGATAGAGATGGGGTTTCACCATCTTGCCCAGGCTGGTCTTGAACTCCTGGTCTAATGTAATCCACCCACCTTGGCCTCCCAAAGTGCTGGGATTATAGGCCTGAGCCACCGCGCCTGGCCAGCAAATTTGTTTTGATTCAACAATGTTGTTACTCTAATTTTAGCCTTTACCAGGTTCTACTACTGTCTGAAATGACTATGCAAGTAGTTGGAAATAAAAATATTGTGCAATTCTCATAAACAAAACAAATATATATCACGAAATGCTCAGTTGATGATGTTAAAATAATGATATCTGAGAAAGCAGTAGTATGTAATGGCCATTGTTATCTAATTACTCTAAACTAAACCACCAATAAAGTAAAATAAAATCTTCCTATTTAAGAACTTACTTTAAAAATATTTTGATGCCCTCCTTAACTTCGGCTTCCTATAGGATTTCCCCAGGTCTGTTTGGCGTTTGGCTTCTGCTACTAGCCTTATCCTCACTATGTATCTTTGAACTAATTTCGTGAAAGAGACTGAGATCACATACTGGTCTTTTTGTGTGCTTGCTTCCAGAACATGCACATTAGCATTGCAAAACTTTGCATGTCCAGATGTCTCCTAGACTTTTCATTTGATTTGTGGCTGAAGGGTCGGAAAAATTACAGAAATGAGCTGCCATGTTCCCACGTTTCCTGTTCTTCTGGTGTCTGATGGGGGAGTGTGGACAGTGAGATGGATTAGATAACCACCACCTCTATTCAAAAATATCTTCTCTGCCCTGTTTTAGGGAATTATGCTTTTCACTACTTTAATCAGTGTAGTCAGATTCTTCTTCCTATAGATTTACTTGAACACTGAGGAACTGGAGATGGGAAAAAAGGAAGGAGGGAGAATTATGTGTGTGTGTGTGTGTGTGTGTGTGTGTGTGTGTGTGAAGGGGGAGAGAACATGAATGCATGGCGCAGTGAAGGTATTTAACAGCCAGAGGAAAGTATTAAGTAATAAAATATTTTGAGTTGAGAGGTGTAGGTTCCACAAGAGATAGGAGAGAAGTTGAAAAGAAAAAGGAAACCATCAGACTGTCAATGATCACTTGTTTCTTTGATGCTTTATCTAGGCCCCTGTGGCAGTAACAGCCACTGCAAACCAGACTTCCAAGTACCTTTGCATGAAATGTCCTCAGATCAAACTGGTTCTAATGTGTGTTATTGGGGAAATACCCCAGAGATCAGAGAAGATGGATGTAGACTGCATTTTACCAGTGCCAAATAAAGTAGTCAAAATGTTCTTGACAAGATGGAAATAATCAAATAACCACCTTTGATTGATTTTAAATGAACTGACTGTCTTGCATGGTGCACATGAATATTTATATTCTGTGGTTCCAGACATCTGTATAAAATGTGATGAACTACTTATTAGCTATGTGCTGACTTTCTCCATGATCTCATCTTCATATTCCAACTAAAATTTCTCCAGCTATGACTTACAGAAATGCTTGCTCATGTGCTCTGTCATTCTTGGTCTTTATTTCAACACAAATTGACTGGGCACCTACTGTGTTTTAGAGAATTCACCAGGTGCTAGTGATACAGTGGTGAACACAAGGGTGTGCCTTTTAAAATTTAGTCTGGGAAGGGCAAATTAAACCTTATGTTACACCAGTGGAATTATGTAATAGCCATTGTGATGGACCAGAAGAAGAAATGTGAAATACCTTGAGAACATACGGCAGTGGCAAACAAAGTTAATTTGGGGAGACAAGGAATACTTTTCTGGCGAAGGTCAAAGGGTGAGGCAAGGGACTGATGGTCCGAGCAGAGGGGAAAACATGCGTGAAGACCCTGATTCATTAAGATAAAAACAGTTAATTTTGAAATAAGTATCGACTTACAGGAGGTGACAAAAATAGTACATAGAGTACTGTGAACTCTTCACCAGTTTCTCCCAATGGTGGCATCTTCTATGACTAAGGTATAGTATCAAAACCAGAAAGTTGACATTGGTACAATTCTAGTAACTAGACCACAGTCTTACCAGTTTTAATCAGCTTTTACATGCAATGTGCTTGTGTGTGTGTGTGTGTGTGTGTGTGCACGTGCATGTGTTTTTATAGTTCTATACAGTTTGACCTCTTGTAGAGGTTCACATAACCACCACTACAATCAGGGTACAGAACTGTTTCGTCACTACAAAAGATCTCCCTTATGCTTTTTTTTTGGAGAAGCACCAACCCCTCATTCTTGTTCCTATCCCCCAGTAAGCACGAATCTGTTCTCTATCATAGAGATGGAGTTTTGTCATTTGGAGAATGTTATATCAATGGAATCATACAGTATGTCACCTTTTGAGACTGGCTTCTTTCACTAAGAGTAATGTCCTTGACACCCATCCAAGTTGTTGTGTATTATCAATAGTTTGTTCCTTTTTTATTGCTGAGTGGTATTCCATTGCATGGGTGCCTTCGTGTTTAACTCATTTCTGGACATTTGGGCTATTTTTGGTTTAGGGCTATTACAGATAAAGCTGACATTAACACTTTTGTACCCTAATGCATTTTAAGGAATGGGAAAAAAGGCACACAAAATGAGGCTTGTTGAGGGCCAAATTATGCAAAGCCACAAATCCTTTCTGGGTATACACTATAAAAGTACAAAAATGAATGAATAAATAAGAGGAAACTGAATGTAAACATGGAGTGTTTTAAGGACTCTGACTTTTGGTGTTATATCAGTATCCAGATGGCTGCCTTTTATTTTCCATTTTTTAATCTAACTGTTTGCACATAATGAGGTGGTCAGATTTGAATACTAGTTTGCAGATGGATTGGGGGTACTCTATACTTGAGACAGCTAATTAAAACATAATTCTAAAAACAGGCTTGTAAAAACTTTTCTTCCCTCTGTTCACTTAGAAAAGACTTATATTTAGCATAAGAATGTTATTGGAAGCACCAAATTGAAAACTGTCAGCTCAGATTCTGCAGTCTAAGGAAGATTCTGCCTACTGGTGTGTTGATGAAGAACGTAGAAAAACAAATCAAGAAAGCATGAGTGTACTGGGTTTTCTTTAAATCAGCAGACATATAGCATAATGGGCTGTAAGAACTCTGATCCAAGTCACAGGTCTGCCACCAAATGCAAGGTGTGAGTTCCACGTTATGTGAAGTGAAAGGGGGAAACCACCAAGGCGATTTTAGAATAAAATCAGCCCTATCCGATTTAACCCAACTTATCAATACAGTTTTTCCTAAAGGATATTATACTCATTTGAACCTTTGGACCTCTGCCTATGCTTTTCCTGTTCCTAGTTTGCTGTCTCAGTTCCTTTTTGCTAATCAGAATCCTATAAATCCTTCAAGGTATAATCTAGAGCTTATTCTTCTTTGAAACTTGCTCTCACACTGATACATTTCTTGACTGATTTCCTGTCATAGAGCTAGGGTGGTACAGTACCCTTAATACTTACTGGCTGTGCAATTACTGCATTCCTTAATCATAGATGCCCAACCAAATTTCTTCCACTTAAATGTAAAAGTAAAATAACAAAATATAAAGCTTGAAAAGTGGGGGGGGGTGGTGGGGTGGAAAAACGCATAATATCATTAACCATATATTTTCCTCCAAAAACTCCTCAATGTAATAAATATGCTCAATCCTTAGAGGGTTCAGGTGAAATAAACATGGTGATACCGTCTTGATAGGTATTTTAATTGAGACTAATCTTTGAAGAAAGCCATTCAGACTCTTAAAAGAAAGATTTTTTATTTTTTATTTTTTATTTTTTTTGAGATGGTGTGTTACTGTGTCACCCAGGCTGGAGTGCAGTGGCACAATCTCCGCTCACTGGAACCCCCATCTCCTGGGCTCAAATGATTCTCCTGCCTCAGCCTCCTGAGTAGCTGGGAACACAGGTGTGTGCCACCACACTCAGCTAATTTTTGAATTTTCGGTAGAGATAGGGTTTTACCATATTGGCCAGGCTGGTCTCGAACTCCTGACCTTGAGCGATCTGCCTGCCTTGGTCATCCAAAGTGCTGGGATTACAGGTGTGAGCCACCGCACCCAGCCTCTTAAGAGTTTTATATATCCTTGGAACCAATAAGCCCACTTCTAGGAATCTCTGCTAAAATATTCACTAGAGATGTAGACAAAAAGTTACATACAGGATTATTCTTTGCTGCATTATTTATGAGACAGAAAAATGGAAATTATCTGAAGTGGAATTTAATAAATTAATAAATTTCTTTGCAGGCATTAAAATTAAATATTGAGGTAATATTTAACAACATCAGAAATTACTCATGTTGTAATAAAAAATGGGAGCGCAGAAGACCCACAACAGTTCTTACCCTGTTTAAATCAGACTGTGGAATCCTGGCTTTTTTCTGCTCCTTCTCCCTTCCTGCATCTGTTAGTGTTTTTGCAATAAACTGTTTGCATATGGGAAAATGGGGGATTGTTTTGGAAATTCACATCCTGGGCTCCAAATCTAATGTACACTTATGATTAATTTCTAATAATTAGAACAAAATACATGGAATACCAAATACCTGTAAATCTAAAAACTAGGAAGAACAGCAGTTAATGTTTTATCAGCTATATAACCCAATTATTACTGTGCTAGTTAGAAGAGATTTCCACTGGTAAAGTAATAAATTAGCCAGCTTTATTGTACTAGGGTCAACATTGTATTGTATATAAAGCTGCATTATTCCTGCATTTCCTGCATGTTGCCTTGAAAATCATGGCATATCTGTAGTTGTTATAGCTCGTGTACTTCCTGGACACAGTTTTCTCACATTAGAAAGTCTTTTTAGCTTTCTGGATCTCTGTCTTCTTAACTGCGAAATGAACATAAGTGGCTTGTCATCTTCCAATGACTGTTTATGTGTTTGTTGAGTTCATAAGATGTAAGTTTTTAATACTATATTAAAAATTTGAAGCATATGACCTCTAAGGACCTTTCAAGATATATTTTTTGACTGTGAGACTTCATGACATATAATTTGTCTCCTGCTATATTGCATATCCTTTTGTAATTGGTGACATGTCTTCTGCTGAACTCTGTCCAGGTTGTTTTAGTGAGCAAAAATGCTTGTGGATAAAATGAGATCCTATCAGACTGGCAAAGGTTTAAGAGTTTGAGAGCATTCGGTGTTGCAAAGCATGTGAGGAAACAGGCATTGTCAAATACTGTTGGTGGGAATGGAAATTGGTTCAACTCTTTTGGAAGGCAATTAGGTAATAATATACCAAAATTTAAAATGCATATAGCCTGTCTTTAGCCATTCTACTGCTGAAAATATCCCACAATTATACTTGTAATGTGAACAGATTTATGTATAAGGATGTTCTTTGTAACATTCTTTATAATAGAGAAAAATAATTGCAACTTAAAATGGATACTAGATGCATAAACTGTGGTGTGGCCATGTAATGGAAAACTATTTAGTCATTCAAAAGAAATAATTAGGTCTGTATGTACTGAAATGGAAAGATGTCTAAGATATTATGGTAAGTGAAAATAACAAATTGAAGAACAATCTGTATGGAGTGAGCTTGAGTGAAAAGCAATGTGTGTTCACCTAGATCTGAATAGAAAAAGATGGACTCCTTTTACGTCTTTCTTACACTGTTTTCTCAGTCTATGTCTGAGAGAATCATGGAGCCTCAGATGATAATTCTACACACTACTATGATGAAATACAATACAAAACAAAAACGTTTCTCCAGAGACCATAAAAAAATGCAAAGTAGAGTCTACATTGCTCTAGAAAACTATGAAGGTATGAATAAGTTTTCATTGACAGTTGGGAAGCAAAGCAGTGATATGAATACCTACTATTTTGACAGATGATTAAAAACACATTCGTCTTTCCTCTATAAAAAATCACGACTGGTGATGTTTGAGTGAAGGCCATGTGCTGACTCATGGAACTGAGAAAGGTACTAAATACAAAATGGTTAATACATACTAGCTTCAATTTCTAAATTTATTTATCAAAATGGGCAAGAAAAGTTTTGCAAATTAGTTGTAGGATTATTTTGTCTCAGAAACCTGCAGTTATTTCCCTAAAATATATGAGATTTTCAAAAGAAAGAAAAATAGTTGTATTTGGGAGTAGGGCTAGCCAATGGGACGACTGGCAGTGGGGTCTGAATAAGGAGATCCCTTCTAAAAGTTAGTCAAAATAATAGCTAAACAATGAGAGAAAGAATCAATCCCTAGAGTCTGAAGTTCATAGTATACAATACGGTTTACTAACATAGAAAGAATTGGAGGTATAGCCCATCTGAATATATACAAATTCCATTTGTTAGGAAGTCGACATATAAAAATCCAGAATTTCTTACTATAATTTAAGAGATGATTGACCTCCAAAAAGCTTCACCACATTATCAACTCTATGCTCCCTATATTTTGTTTAATTCATAAGCAGTACATTTTATTCGTGGCATAATCACTTCTTCCTCTATTCCAAATGCTTTCTTTTCTTTGTTTCCTATCATTTTACATATAATATGCAAATACACTAAAATTGAAATATAGCTTGGCAGTTTGTAATACTGTAAAACCATAAAGTGTAATATATGACTACAAAATATTTTGGTTTAATGGGCCTGGTGTTCTACTATATATTTATTTTAACTCACTCTTAAAATGTCAAATAAAACTCAAAAATCTGTTTTAGTTCCAAATGTAGAACTATTAATTTTATGGCTTAATATCTGATTAAATTTAACTATGCTTCTAAGAGCACATAGGTTCCACTCATTAGATGAGCTGACTGTTTAATCCCATCATTTTAAGTGGAATTGAACCCCGTCTTGCCAAATATGCTAATATCCTGAGGGAGAGAGAGAGGGAAGAATGGAACAACAGAAGATGTTTGAAGGCACTGTGAATTTGTGTTCTTCACTTGGGAGGCTAACCAAAACATTTCAATACCTCCAGTATCCACATTCTGGAGTAGAGAATATAAAAGTCAAAAGAGAAGTGTTTTCAGTGATTTCTGTGGCATCGATAAACCTGTATAAATGTGAGTAGACTTAATTAAAACAGAATGTCTGGGTACCCAGGTATATAGGCTGCCAGCTGGGCCCTGAGGCTGTATCACTTCTATTTCCCAATTGCTAGCTTTTGAGGTAACAGCACTCCTCATCTGAGAAAACGGGCACAGACAACCTTACTCTCGTGATTCTCAAGAATCCTGCTGACTTGTTCATTCAACAGAACTGGCAACTGACTCCTAAGATAAAAATTCTCGATAGCTTTCCAAACAGAAGGAAGGATGCTGAGAGACACATATAAATATATAAGTGAGAAGTAAGGGTGAGCTCCAATGGCAGTGACGTTTTCGGGAGCAGTTTATGGAAGAGGTACTTGTTGTAAGACACTACATTGTATTCTGGAGAATTTGTTCACCACTAAGCAGCAAGTGAGACCTCCCTACCAGAATATCCAAAAGGAATTGTAGATGTCCTTTAAAACTTTTGAAAATAGTGTGGTCTTAGAAATGGCTCATTCTACTGGACTACTTGCATATGTTTGTATTTTTTAGTTCAACTACTGGCTTCATCTATACTACAGAGACTTTGGGAAAATTTCTTGAAGACCCTTCTTAAATGGGAATAACTACTTCCATCATTTTATCTCTGGGTATTCTGTGAGTATCTGTTGTCTCAATAAGTATTTCTATATCATGTATGTTATGTATATTTAAAAAAACCCTTGAGTTCTTCAGATGAAATCTATAATGCAAATAAATGATATTCAAAATTTAGCTATTCTAAAGATCTTAACTTCTAAGGTAAAGGTAACTTTAACTAAGATTAAACGTAACTTCTAAGCAGTGACTACCATTTTTCTATTTTTTTCAGAATAAATTCATCTCAAAATCTACATTACAATAAATTATCTCAATAATCCGTTTTCCTATTGTTATTCAATTACATAATTAAAAAACATTTTAGTTAGACATTTGAAGAGATAAAAAATATTGTAATAAACCCTATGTTTTCTCAGTTTTTAAAAAATCAATATGAATTGTTAGTATTAAAAATGTTTGGAATGTATACTTTGAAATAAATTTTTTTGAAAAAAAGTATTGACATATAATGTTTAAAAGTCAAACTTTCTGTGGAAGTAACATTAACATCCATAATAAATCATTAATACTATGATAGTGAAACTTATTTTTATTTAACAACATTTAATCTTTGTTGTCTGCCACCAAATTCTGCATTTTAGCTCTTTTCACTAAACATTATTATGTTTTTAATAAAAGCATTATAGTTTGGTTACTAGTAATTGTCATAATTTTATTATCTTTCCAATAGGTATATATCATATGTAAAAAAACCCGTCTTTGAAATAATCTCGTTTCTGAAAGATAATTTAAAATGATTTCTAATTGCTTTTGCAAATTCATATGTTTTCAATAAAATTTTTCATTAAAATATGTTAAAATATTTTTCTTTTATAATTTAAAGAAGAAACAATAATCATGTTGTATGTTTCAATTCCTTTTGACAATGGTTCTCACAAACTCTTCCATGTTTCTCTAAGTATAGAAAATAACTGGCTTAATAAATTAAATTTTAAATGATCCTAATGGAGCATTTACATAAACTGAAAATGACTATAACTGAGCCAAAAAGTAATTAAAGCTTCATAAATGCAGAGTGACATCATCCAATCGGCTATTTACACTTGTGTAGTTCAAAGTAAGAGGACCTGGGAAAGCCCTAATTCATGTGGGGAGAGCAAATAGAAAGAATAGAAAAAAAAGAAGACAGCTTTAGGGAAAAAAATAACATTAGTGGATAAGGTTAGAGGAACAGCTTTAAGAATAATTTCTCCTTAAGACAGAAAGAATATGAGAAATATGATGTTTATAAAATATTTATGACAGAAGTAATTTTCTTTTAATAGTAACAATAAAAATTATAAACTGAGACAGATATCACCATATCAAAACTGTAACAACTCAATATATATGGGAGCAAATTGTTTTCATCAAGTCTCACATTAATGTGTAAAATATTTTTCTAAAAATATATTTTACTCTTTGGGTGGCCAAGATTGGTGGCACTTGAGGTCAGGAGTTCAAGACCAGCCTGGCCAACATGGTGAAACCCTGTCTCTATTAAAAACACAAAAATTGGCGGGGCGCGGTGGCTCACGCTTGTAATCCCAGCACTTTGGGAGGCTGAGGCAGGCGGATCACGAGGTCAGGAGATCGAGACCATGGTGAAACCCCGTCTCTACTAAAAAATACAAAAAATTAGCCAGGCGTGGTGGCGGGCGCCTGTAGTCCCAGCTACTTGGAGAGGCTGAGGCAGGAGAATGGCGTGAACCTGGGAGGCGGAGCTTGCAGTGAGCCGAGATTGCGCCACTGCACTCCAGCCTGGGTGACAGAGTGAGTGAGACTCCATCTCAAATATATATATATGTGTGTGTGTGTGTGTGTGTGTGTGTTTGTGTGTGTGTGTGTGTGTGCGTGTGTGTGTATGAAGTAATAAAATATATATTTTAGAAAAAGTTGCAAACAGTGGAACATTTTTACTTTCTTTAATAACTGATAGCCAAAAGAGAAGGGACAGAAAGGGAAGTAGGAAAAAGATAAAGGGAGGAAGGGAGGAAGGAAGGGAGGAAGGAAGCTGGGAAGAAGGAAGAAAGGGAGGGAGGAAAGGAGGAAGGAGAGTGGAAGAGAACCACATAACTCAATAAAAGGCAATATGTGTACTGTCTATGTTTTTGTCTTACTAAATCTCATACTGTTGATGGCAAACCATCTTTAGCCATATACACAATCTCTTAGTGGGCATTTCTACTAAGCTCCAGCTCAATGACTTCGAAGTCGTCAGCATACTCCTAAACTAACTCCTTACCCCTCCTGCTCCCTCCTTGCCCTTCTGTATCGTCTATTGCAAGCACCATTTTTCAGACCTAGTAACCCAAATACGTAGGTGCACTTCCTGACACCCATCTTTGCTTCAAACAATACTTTCTATAGGTTCAAAGTGATGATTGCTTCATCATCCCACAGTGTCAAATGTCATGCTGCTAAGTTCTCTGTCGAAAAGTAATTTGGTCATGCCAATCTCTGATATAGAAAACTTACTATAAGCAGAGATTAGTTGTCTCCTTTCACACACTTGACTTGGAGATGAAATTGGCAAAAACTCTTCCTCTCCCTCAATTCCATGGCTTGCTCATGACCAAAATCTTCCCCAGGCTTCTAAATACACCTGTAGGAGTGGAGAGATAATTACTCTTAAAATAGCCTTCCTTTTCCCTTACACCGTGGACATTCACTATTCTTGTTTATGAACCTACTTCTTGCTTCTCTTTATCTTGTTGGTCTTCCCTGTATTTCATTTCTCTGTTTCTGATCTCCTTCCTAAATAAGAACTCCCAATTCTTCTCCTATATTTCAGAGTAATTCAGCTAAACCTCTCTCCTGCCTCTTGTACAACAAAGCCCATCCAATGTGTACAATAAAGCCCATCAAGGCCCAAAGTGGCTCTCCATTTGATTTGCTCCTCTGTCTATAGAAAGCAGATGTAGTCGTAAAAAAGAGAACATTCATGAATTTAAAAATAAATACTATAAAAATAAACAACGGCAATGATTCCTATCAGATAAAACCCAGACTCCTTAGTTTGTTCTGTAAAAATGTACTTTTTGGCCGGGTGCGGTGGCTCATGACTGTAATCCTAGCACTTTTGAGAGGCCAAGACGGGCAGATCACCTGAGGTCGGGAGTTCGAGACCAGCCTGACCAACGTGGTAAAACTCTCTCTACTAAAAATACAAAATTAGCTGGGCATGGTGGCACATGCCTGTAATCTCAGCTACTTGGGAGGCTGAGGCAGGAGAATCGCTTGAAGCTGGGAGGTGAAGGTTGCGGTGAGCCGAGATTGCAACACTGCACTCCAGCCTGGACAACAAGAGTGAAACTGTGTCTTTAAAAAAAAAAAAAAAAAAAGACTCCTCACCACTTTGGCCAGGTATGGTTACAGCAAAAAGATGGTTGTCTCACCAGACACGGAATCTGCTGATGTCTTGAGCTTGGACTCCCCAGTCTCCTAAATTGTGATCAATAAATTTCTGTTGTTTGTAAGCTGTCCAGTGTATTGTATTTTGCTATAACAGTGTAAACAGGCTTACAGACCAAGATATGTGACATAACCCCAGATTTAGTTTCCAGAATCTCGGTCTCTTGAAAGAAAACCATTAAATTTTTTATTCAAATGTTGTATTCTTTCTGTGGAAGAATTGTATGCTATCTTGGAGGTCATCTTCTTCAGAGCCTCTCAACCTCTTTATATCTTGTAACACACCTGAAGGTTAACACGTTTGTGCCACATACTTTCTCTGGCTGTTGCAGCTCATGATAAAAGATATAACCTAGGGGTTTGGCACTGCACTTTGTGCCAGAACTGGAATGCCATACTCTGCCCTGTGACATGCCAGATGGAACTGACGGTTGCTGCTCTGGTCCAATCCCCCAATTTTACTGAAAGAGAACTGAGACAGAAGAGGTTAGCTGACTTGGCTTCTGTCATCCAGCTCATTAGAAAGTAGCAAAACTTGATCTAGAACTCCAGTGTTTTGAGATGTAAGCTTTTAGATAAGGCAGAGAGACCTGTGATGGGTGTCAAGGAAACCCTTACCTCCACTGTTTCAGGTGATTGCACTTAGTCACTTACATGTTCTGAATTAAAGCCTGTCTACTTCTGTGGTGCTATCTTCACATGAAAACTGTCTTGGTTGAATTTAGCCTATAAAAAGTAGAATTCATGAAAACATATTTTTTCCAGACATGATGCGAAATTAAGGCTTTGATAATTTTTTATTTTTACTTTGTAATTAGTTGTTTCAGATTTACATAGGCTTAAGGCAAGATGCTGTGAACCAGAAACTTCAAAGAACATAGGAGAATATTCGCTATCTTTGGTGTTAAGGCAGCTGTGTTTGTGGCAATGACTTTCAGCTGAGATGATAGGTACTTGGCTAGTGCTCTGAAATAAACATGGAAAATAGGCTGGGCACAGTGGCTCACACCTGTAATCCCAGCACTTTGGGAGGCTGAAGCCGGAGGACCACTTGAGGCCTAGACTTTGAGACCAGCCTGGACAACATAGAGAGACCCTGTCTCTACACAGAAATTTAGAAATTAGCCAGGTTTGGTGTTACGCACCTGTGGTCCTAGGTATTTGGGAGGCTGAGGCGGGAAGATTGCTTAATGCTGGGAGGTTGAGGCCACAGTGAGCCATGATTGCGCTATTGTGCTCCAGCCTGGGCAACAGACTGATATCCTGTCTCTAAAATAATAATAATAATAATAATAAACAAACAAAAAACAAAAACTAACAAACTACGTAGAAAGTAGTTGGGGCTCCAGCTACAAAGGCAAACTTGTGGATCACAAATAATTATTTAAAGGAGATCTGTTTGTTCACAAAAAAAGCATAGTAACGCTATAATAGCTCAGGAACAGTTAGTGTCTCTGCACTACTCCCTGTAGACAGTGGGGATGTTGTACAAAACAAAGGTTTATAATCAGACTTTTTGCAGATCAATCAACCTAGCATTTGGGTATCTTCTAGCTAGAAGATAAAAGCAGGAACAAGCCACAAGTATGGTGAAATTTACTCATTTATTTCAACTAAACACTGTAATATTTTAATGAGACATTGAAAATAAGACATACAACCTCAAAAATAAAGGCAGAAAAATATTTTTAGTTGATGCTCATGGGTTGAATTTTTAGGTCAGAATACACGAGCTGGTAAAATGAATTGCTTGCTTTAAACTGAATAGTTTAACAAAAAATGGCTAGGCACAGTGGCTCATGCCTATAATTTCAGCACTTTGGGAGGCCAAGGTGGGCAAATCCATTGAGCCCAGGAGTTTGACCCCATCTCTACAAAAAATACGAAAATGAGCCAGCACAGTGGCGTGTGCCTATAGCCCCAGTTACTCGGGAGGCTAAGATGGGAGTATTACTTGAGCCTGGGAAGTAAAGCCTGCAGTGAGCCATGATTGTGCCACTGCACTCCAGCCTGGGTGAAAGAGCAAGACCCCGTCTGAAAAAAAAATGAATGCTTGGGAGGCCGAGGTGGGTAGATCATGAGGTCAGGAGTTCGAGACCAGCCTGAGCAACATGGTGAAATCCTGTCTCTACTAAAAATACAAAAATTAGCCGGGCATGGTGGTGTGCACCTGTAATCCCAGCTACTGAGGAGGCTGAGGCAGGAGAATCGCTTGAACTCAAGAGGCAGAGGTTGGTTAGCCAAGATTCCACCACTGCACTCCAGCCTAGGCAACAGAGCGAGACTCCATCTCAAAAAAAAAAAAAAAAAAAAGGATGCACACCTTTGTATCAGCACCAACTTGCAAATATGATTAAAACAAAACAAAACACTGTTAGAAATCACTGGCTTGGTTGAGAAATAGATTTCTGAGTTGTCATAGGCATGAAACCAATACTGTGCCAGTGAATAGATCTACCCCCAAGCAACCTTGGTGAACTGAGCAAGATCAAGGCCAGATTCTAGTCCCTTGAAGCATTGATGATAAGCACACTATGGTTAAAGGGCACGAATTACCCTTGGAATCATAATGCAGGTACATACACTGAATGTAAGAATAATGTGATTGAAACTAATTTAGGACTGTGCCAAGCAGGAAGAGAAAGTCCTTTGGGCATTCAAAAAGAACATTTAGACAAAGCAAAACAAGAAGGAGGATTTGTGGTTTGCAGGAAGCTGCTGCTCATTTATATTTTATCAAAGATTTAAAATGTTGGGCAAAAGAGTGTGGCTGTAGCAAGCAGAAAGAAATTTGGAATGTGTGTGGTTTATAACTGAAATAATCAACTAGAAGAAACAATAAGCATCAGGAGGATTGTTTTTTTAAAGTGTTCTCTTTCGTTTCCTAAAATTATGTATTTTGGAAACTCAGATGGGTTAGAAATATCAACAGAGATTTCTCGGGTATCTCATTATGATGTCTCATATGACTTACACTCTTCTATGTTAATCAAGTGAATCTCTTCCAATTATACAGATTGCTATGAAAAATCATGAGACATCACATTTTACTAAGTGGGAAATACTATTGATCTAACAAGATCCATTGAATAATGAAAGGGATCCATTTTTATATGTTACTCCCTCTAGCAAGGTTGAATAAATATGCCAGTGAAACATGGAAGAATGGATTTTTATAGTTTCAGATACTTACATAGTTTTAGATATACACATAGTTTTAGACAATTTGTTAGTAGACTCAGAAATAATGTTTTAATTGCCTATATTCCCATAGTACAGTGCTAGACAATGTTTAGGATATGTTTAACAAATTATTAATTCTTCTTTTTAGGAGTTTAAAATAAGGGGTTAATGACAATGATACAGACAAATGCATGAAAATGTTGTAAACCACAAATAAAATAATGTTCAAATATAAGTACTTTTGGTCCATTACAAATGTGGAAGATATATACTTATAATGAGGGGATAGAAAGAAAATACCTTAACTCTTATTATGAAGTAAGTTCTCGATGCTAACATAATATATTGAAAAATTCTTAAATATATATGAAAAGTGAATCTATCTATCTATCATCTATCTATCTATCATCATCTATCTATCTATCTATCTATCTATCTATCTATCTATCTATCTATCTATCTAATGGGAGAAGATATAAAGCGAAATGGCCATAGGAAGAGGGTAGTAAGCGTAAATGGAATTGTACATCAGGAGACGTGACTGTGATTCTTTCAGAGGGTATTCAAGAAGAAGGGAGAAAATGGTTTATTGTAGGGCATTAAAAATATTATAATGGAATACTTTGCAATGAGTGAGAGAATCTAAGCTATGAATTATAGGACAAATTAAAAAAATTATATGGCCTCAAAAAAACTGGCATACACAAAATGACAGGGGAAAAAGATAACTTTGGCAGAAGAACTGAACACTTACAGGAAATAAATGCTGTAACGTGGGATTCTAGGGAGATTCATATCCAAACAGGGAATGAGGATTACACATAAACCATCATAAGATAAAATTCACAGTTTATCAAGTCAAATTATAATGTTACATTGAAATAATACATTGCCTTACTTCCAATTATATCCTCCAAGTTAGTATGATTTGTCATGAAAATGACAAAAAATAAACAGGCAATGAAACAACAAATTCACTTGTTGGACCACCTTAATGATCAAATTAAGAAACAATACACGAATTCCTTTGTTTGTGCAGCTATCACTTAACAAATATTAATTGGCTACTCTTTGCTATACACCAGAGCCAATAGTTACCATACAAAATACCAATTGAACACAGAGTACTTTAAAAAAATATTCTGCACAAATATTTCAAAAATCCATCAAAGTGTTGAAAAGAAGGCAAGTCAGATTCAAAAAATGTCATGAGTGAAAAAAACAGATTTAATTGGGAACTGTAAATAGAAATTGAAAAATAACCAAGCATCATGAGGAGTTTTATTTGGGAGCTTCATTATTTATGTGTTCTTTGCCGACACATAGAAGTTGGAGGTGGAAAAAGGTAGACAGATGATACATTTCTGTGTAATAGGAGTTGGTCATGCAACTTGTCTCACAGCCAGATGCAAGTGTAGGTCTGAAGTGAATATAGAAATTGACCTATGAGATATGTGCATTCATTCAACTTTTTTTTTGAGTCCATGCTGTTTTGCAAACACTGTCTAGACAATGGGGTTCTAACATGAGTGAAGCATGGCCTCTGCAGTCAGTGAGGCAGCCATGCAGGAAACAGCTAAGTGGCAAGGCAATGGGGTAGCCCCATGGAAAGTGGAAGCCCAATGGAATGAGGGGTGGAAGGGCCTCTAAAGCACATGAGATGAGAGGCAGAGACTAAATGAGGAAAGAGGCTCAGAAGCCAAGAAGAGAGAGTTGTATAATTGGTTATCAGCCGTGTCAAATTCTGTACATAGGTCAAGGAGCATCAAGATGGAGAAGTGCCATTGCATTTTGGCAGTGAGTATGTTACTGGAGACCTTGGCAAGGCTGGCTTCTGGGAAGTGGCGTGGGTTAGAGCAGGACTGGATCAGGTTCAGGAGCATTTTCACTGAGGAACTGAATGCATCTGGTGCACTCTAGGAGTTGGGAGAGGAAGGGTGGGGAAACAGTTGTTAGAGGATGTAGGGATTTCTTGAGACCCAGGGATATCTGAGACTCAGCAGGATCCAAACACAGACTTTTTAGCTCTATTTTGTGAAAAATACAGCTTTTCCCAGCAACAAGGAAACAGCATTTACATCTTGAAGCAGGCTTTGTTGAGCTTGTTTGTTCTATCTGGCAATGAGTCACTGTAACACTGACCCTGCCATTGAAGTCAGCAGATTCTATTTGGAGAGCTTTGTGATTGTGGGGGGAAGTTGTTTAAAAAGTTAACAAAACATCGACTCTCCCTGATCTGCTAAACACCTGTGTGTGTTAGTTTTGATGACTATTAGCTCAAGAGCATGGGAATGCTATTTTTGAGTCAAAAAAGGGAAGTCTCATCAGAAGAAGTTAAATGTACATGACACAGGAAAAAGTTATAATATTTTCTATTTTGGTTTCTACTCATTTGAAAAGAGTTTTAAAGAGAAAAGTGTAATAGTTCTGCCGACCGCCAACCTCAATTAAAATGCTAAGTACAAGTCGCAGTTTCCCTACCTCTGCCAGAGGGAATATGTCCAAAGTGACCAGCCACCTGTTTCCTTTTGTAAGAGCTCAAGGCTGCTGCCCCATCCAGCATACTCCTCACTGACACTAAATATCAGTGTGATGATGAATCAAAAGTCAACAGCAGCAGAGCTTTATTTACCAAGAAATGACACTTAGTAAGGTCATCTCTTTTCGAGAGGACATTGCAATCATTTAAGTTGATAAAGATACCGGTGATTTATCAACCTCAAATAAGGCATGAGGAACGTGCACGCTAAGGGGTACCCAACTTGGGTGTTTCCAACTTGCTTAAATATATATGCCCACAGGCTGGCTGATGTTTGAGATGTTTGAGGGATAGTAATAGCACATGGTCTGTGATGGCTTAGCTAGGCACAGTGAAGGTCATAGAACTAGAAACTGAAGAATCAATTATGAAACAGGTTAAAGTTGCAGTCTATAAGAGAGCGGCTTTGGAGGCAGTAAGACTTGGGTTTTGATGATAGCTGTGCCATTTACTAGCTGTGGGACATCAATCAAATAACTTAAATTTCGAAGGCTTGGTTTTCTCATCTATAATATAAAATAGAAATAATACTAGTGCCTCAGGGCTGTTTTAAGGATTAAATGATAGCACGTGGAGCATAACCCAGGACCAGGCATACAGTAAATGCTTCATAAAATGAGAGCTATTATATGTCTTAAATCAAGCATCCTCAATTCCTTGTTGATAAGAAAAATACCAACCGCTAGCATTTGGTTAAAACCATGAGAGCTCATGTGGAAATGGATGTATTAAATAGCTTGCCATAAAAATGCTACATTTTTTCAAACAATTGAGATATGTCTAAAAGAAAAGGAGTGAGCACCATAAAACTGCACCTAATCTAAAGGGACGGAAGGAACAGCATTTTAAACAGCAAATAGAACCCACAAAGAAAATCCTAAAGTTATAAAAGTTTTATTCACTTCTAAAATTTAATAAGATTCTGATTTTTCTAACATTAAAAAATAAAATCATCTCTATTAAATGTAAAATTAGCTTTATTATACATATAAAGAGTCTCACTGCTCTTGTTCAAATTAATAGTAAAAAATTATTCCAAGTAGGTTCTATGGGACATATTAGCAATATTCAGATAATAATCAGTGCCCTTCTCTGCAAGTATAAAATGCCCTACTTCATTTTTAGAATAACTTGATGGCTGAAGCTCTTCACCACATTATCTCTTTTATAGTTCCTAGTTCACCATTTAGTATGGAGGCCCTAGAGCCCTCTCTTCCATCAGTTTCAGGCTTTCTGCCAGTTCTCAGATTCCATGTTTAATCAGAATCCTGGGCTCTCCAACCTCAGTCCGTATTATCCATTTTTCCAGTTCTTAGGGGAAATTTGCCACTTCGAAACATGTTATCTGCAAATAGAACCCAGAAACAAAGATCTTAAAGTTATAAAGAAAACATTGGTAATGTTTTAAGGAATGAATGATAAATAACGAAAGCCCTTTGAATCTCAGCAAACACTGGGCTTCAGTTACACCCTTAAGGAGAACCCATAAATTCATCCTGCTGGCCCCCGAATGGACTTGCTGAGGAAAAAGTGGACTGTTTTTTTTTTTTTTTTTTTTTTTAAACCACATATAAGCTCTATTTTTCTAGATAAGAAAGAAAACTGCAAAGGCAAGGTAGCGTGGTGAACTTCCCACTCACTGGGGCAGGTTGACGGAAATTCAACTTGACAAAGCCTTTCTTAGCTAAACCACCCCAACGTGGCCTCTCCCTCCACTCGTTTGTTACTTACCATTGTTTTGCCATTTGTGTTCATGCGTCCTCAGATGCATGAACGGAGGGTAAGCTGGGTAAACAGAGGTAAGACGGTAACAGAGGGTAAGCCTCCACTAAAGCTACATCTTATGAAGACTTTCTCTCTCTTTCTCCCTTACTTCAGAGTCTAAGCCAGATCTCACTCTTCCTAAAAGTCCGGAAGTCCAGGAGACAGGGAAGAAAGAGGGGGAAGGGAATTTGGGGTTCCTCTTCTTGCCTTTGTCAACCTCCTGTAAGTCACTCAGCCTCACTTGTAGTTATTCTTTTGTATAATGGAGATAATTATAGGCACTGGTTTGAGAAGTACTTTGATATCCTCAGATAAAAGAGGCTCTAAAAGGGCAGAGGATAATTATTATTAGCAGCTCAATGGTTCATAGGTTTTTCCATATGCGGCTTCCTCCAGGGAAGCTAAATCCATCAAAATAAAACCAGTTTGAGAGAAAAGGTACAATAGAAACTATTTAAACAAGGAAAATGACTTCAAAAAGATGAGCCAGATGAAACATAAAAGTGAAATAAAAAATTAAAGTGATGACATGCTTCTAAAAAAATCTCTGCAGTCTTGTCATGAATGAACTTAACATCACACAAAAGTCGTGCTGGTAATAACGGCATCTTGCATTTGTATAATGTCTTTCCCAATAACTTTACAACACTTTTGTGACATAAAATGATACTTAGTAAATCTTCAAATTGCTATCAGGCTCGTTTTTAGGTGAGATCATTGAAGGCTGAGCCACCCCACTCTTCTATAATGAACGGTGAGAATTAGAATCCAGTTTCCCCAGTTCTTCAACACAGAAGAAAGACACTGGAGTATCTTCCACCTCATGGAAACTATAGAGAATTTCCTTGTTGGAATCTGGTCAGCTAAAGCATGCAGATGGGATTTTCAGCATTTGTCCTGGTTTTTGTCTTACTAAGTAAGATACTTGTCTTTAGCAAGTATTGAAAAAACAATTACGTATGAAGGGCCTCCCAGGCAGCTAATCCTTGCTAAGAGAATAAAAGATAGGGAATAGAAACACAAGTATTATATCAGTCTCCAGCCACAAGAAGATTATGGTGTAGTTGAGAAGATAAGACATACACACAAAATAATTAGTGGTCAAAATATTATTTTATGCTTTAGTATTAAACGCTATCTTCTCTGAAGAGCTTTCCATAATTATGCTAATGAAAAGTAATCTTTCTTTTTTTTTAAAATTCCTGTAGTACTACTAGAACTATGTTTCTTATAGAATTTATAAGAGGCATATATCATGTCATATCTTCTCTTTGGTATCAGAGTTTGAGCTCATCAAAAGTAGAAATCATGTTTTATTTTATCTTGGATTTCATTTGGTGCTTTACATTGTTTTGGACATAAAGGAAGGGCTCAGCAATATTTGTTGAAATGACATAGTGATATAATAATTTCAAAATACAGGCAATTAACATATAAGGACAATATGTGCAATAGCATTGCTGAGCATGTTTTCACTGATAATTCAAATCCATTACGCTCTAAACAATTAGGAAGTAATCACACCAATCTGATATTCTTTTAGTGCCCTGGTAGCATTTACAAATTAGATTATAGTTGAAAAGTTCTTTACAATTATTTTTTGCTATTCTTCAAAACCATTTGAGTGGCTGGGCACAGTGGCTCACGCCTGTAATTCCAGCACTTTGGGAGGCAGAGGCGGGTTGATCACCCGAGGTCAGGAGTTCGAGACCAGCCTGGGCAACATGGTGAACTCTGTCTCTACTAAACATATGAATATTAGCAGGGCATGGTATCTCATGGCTGTAGTCCCAGCTACTTGGGAGGCTGAGGCAGGAGAATTGCTTGAACCCAGGAGGCAGAAGTTATAGCGAGCTAAGATCGTACCACTGCACTCTCGCCTGGGTGATAGAGAGAGACTCTGTCTCAAACAACAACAACAACAACCACAACAACAACCACAACAACAACAACAACCACCACCACCACCACCCACAATTTAGTTTTCTTTCCTCAAGAAACATAAAAAATAAAGTAAGAAACTTGCATGACCATCCTACCCTCAGGATTTTCTTGTCATCTTCGCAGCCCCTAACTTCTTACTTTAGGTTTTCTTTGGGGCTCCAGGTAAAGAAAATAGTTAATCTAGAAGTGCTGAGACCTGGATAACGGAGCCAGCTGCCACAGAGATAAGGGGAGAGAGAGGAGAGGCTAGGAGAGGGGATTTAGGAATTCCAGAATGTACTTGGGAAGGACAGCCTTGTATCCCACTTAATTTCTCCTGCAGACACAAATGGAAAGGCTGGCTGTCTATGTGCCCCTGAAATAAGGCCAGGGTCAAAAGTGGGGCCGTGGCCTGGAGCAGAATTGCAGGACGGCTTTTCCTCCCCACCAAAAGAAAGAAAAGGAAATAATTGGGTGATAGCTTACTGCTCCCTTTCATCATTTCTTTCCTCTAATAGTCTGTCCTTTATGGAAAAATAGCACATACTTTCCATTCATGGAAATATCACATGTTTATATAAAATGACTCAAAATTAAATTTAATTTTCTTTTTACTCATTGGGTACAAAATAATTTATATTCACATACTGAATACTGACCTAGTTAGAGAGGTATCCATACACGGTTAGGTATATAATTCTCTTCTTTTAAGATGCTCTCAATCTCAGAAAGATTATTTAACAGGGACACCCAGGCCTTTCCCAGAGAACTACACCAGTAATTAAACTGATTTTTAAAAGGATCAGGATGTTTTTTTCACATTATGCATCAGCTTAGGAGCAACTTTGCCACCTCACTTATCTCACCAACCTCTTTCACTTTTGAGAGAGGGAGAAAAAAGAAAAAAGAAGTAAAGATTTTTCCTCCTAACAGGATACGAAGTTACTTTGCTTGAGAGGTTCTAGATGTATTTTGGCTATCTAGTGCCATGCCCTTTGCAGGCAATACTCCACGTTGTTTTTTGATAACTTCCTAAGAGAAGTCACCATGCCCAGGCTACCAGGGGTCAGACAAGGTCAGCTCCTGTTCCCACTGTAGGGAGGGAGACACAGGAGTTGGCTTTGCCCAAAAATAGCCTGTGTCCATGCTGCGGAATTAGCTTGGTATCACCAAGTCCAAAACTTAGAGCCAGAAGTCCTGCTTTCAGAAGGACTTCCAGCCCTTGAACATTGCTGCTACTCAAGTTTTTTAATTAGTTGTGAGGTCACTGGTAGCACTGGGACAGTACCATGATGAACAGGGCGGGTGCCTCGGGAGGAAGCCAAAAGGATGAAGACACTACCTTTATGAGAATATTTTCTTTTTACCAGTCCTGAAGGGAATCTAAGTAACAAGATCTTGGATTTCTACTGGTAAAGGGTCATTTGCCCTAAATCCCTATAGTTTACCATAATTTGTTCTGTCATTTCCACCTTCCTTATTTTACAAAAAGCTGATCATTTCAACAACTTAATCCAAGTCATGACAAATTTGATTGATAGACAAAACCTCCATTAGGCAGATGGACTTTATACTTTGAGCCTTCTCTGGCACTGAGTACATGCATCAAAATTGAGTAGATGAAATTTTATCTGTAGGAGAAGAGATAAAATTCAGTCTACTATGGACAGAATGCTTATTATTCTCCTGAATTTGTATTCAGTAAATATCTTATTTTTTAAAAATACATTTGCTAAACTATTAGTGTGCCATAAATAATGATTTATAAATGTTGTCTAATAAATCACTTCCCTGGCTCACAGCTAAATATTCGTATCTCTTTTGTTTTTACAGATGGACAAAATGAAAGTCATAGATTAAATTAATGGAAGGAAAGTGAACTACAAACCATGCTTACTTCTACTTTGGCAAAGTGAATTATTCATGAAAACACTGTTGCAAGCATACAGTGCCAAAGGTAGCCCTCAGGATGATTGTTCTCAGCCTCTGGGCTCAGAGAGTAATTGCAAAGTGGGTAGCAATTACTTTTGGCATCTTTCCACTTCATGTCCAGTGTTCTTCTCTCAACTACTTTTCTGGAACCAAGTATGTGGTAACCCTATCAAAGCCTTATGGCTTTCCAAACTCTTCTCAGAGTAATCCTACTCATTTCTCTGCACTGAATGACCTGGGGTTGTTATAATTGGTATATAGGTCTATAGTTGTTATATTCAGCTGCATAAACACACACACACACACACACACACACACACACACACACACACACACAACACACACACACACACACACACACACACACACACACACACACACACACAATGGAAGGAAGGCTTTCGTATTATAGGCCCAAGATCATTTATGCTAAAATTTCTGGATGTTAAGAGAAGTTTGTTCATTAAAATGAACTTTAAATGGGTGTGACATGTGGAGGAGACAGTTTCACTTCCTTGTCCCCTTGTTTGTGCCCTACTGTCCCCATGTCTAACTCACCTTCCAAACAATACTAAGAAGAATTAGTTGGCAATGGGTATTCTGCTTCTGAATGCTTTCTTTATCCCTATTCATGAGAATATAGACCTTAACGAAACTCTGCAGACCTCAGGCATTCTTAAAACAATCTCCTAAAATATGGTGTGAAGAAGTGCTAAGAATTTAACTCCCTGCCCCCTGACTCTTGGTAGGCAATAAAGTATAGGAATTTAGAACAAAGACCTTTGGGTCCAACTTCTGGAGTATGAATTCTGGTTCTGCTACTTGCCAGCTGTATGACCCTAGACAATTTCCTTAACCTCTTTGTAAAATGGGGATATGGTTTAATAGATTCACAGTTCCTCATGGCTGGGGAGGTCTCACAATCACAGCAGAAGGTGAAAGGCATGTCACAAGGTGGCAGACAAGATAGAATGAGAGCCAAGTGAAAGGAGTTTTCCCTTATAAAACCTTCAGATCTTGTGAGACTACCACAAGAACAGTATGGGGGAAACCACTCCCACGATTCAATTATCTCCCACTTCATCCCTCCCACAACACATGGGAATTATGGGAACTATAATTCAAGATGAGATTTGGGTGGAGACACAGCCAAACCATATCAGGATCCTCATGCTGTTACCTCATCACATGGTTTTAAGGATTCATTGACCTAATAAGTATACAGTGCAGGACATGGCATAAATTAAGTATTTGTTATTACTGCAGGTGTAGCAGTTACTATGCACTATACCAACATCTAATGGAGAATCCCCGTGTGGGTAGCTTCAGTGCTTACCTGTGGTCACATCTCTCTCTGAGTATCCTGGCTTTAGTACTTCATCTCATTTTTCTGTCTGTAGTTATTTATGTGGGAATATTGTGCATCAGGCACTATGCTAGGACCTAGAAATTGCCACAAGCTACACAAATAAGACTCCCATCCTGAAAAAGCTTTCTGTGCAGAAGGGATAACAGAGAGAACTAATTACAAAAGCAATTTCAATGATGACAAATGATGATAAGTTCTGTAGAAAAAACAGGTGTTATGGAAGCATACATGGTTTAGGGGGAGGAAGACTACAAGAATTAGGAAAAAAAAATCACCTTGAAAGATGAGTAGGAATGAGATAGTGCAGGGTTGGGGATGTGGAGTAGAAGACAAGTAGATGTAAAAATGGTAAAATAATCCATGTGAATAGATGGAAGGAAGCCAGTGTGGTTGAAGAACAAGAGAGCAGTGGATGTGATTGGGGCATATTGGGGGAGTGGTGCAGAATTCGGCTGGAGGCAGGGCAGGGTCCAGTTAGATCAATTATTCTCAATCAGGGCGGACATTTGGCAATGCTTGGTTGAGATTTTTGGTTGTCACAACTGGGAGTGGAGGGTTCTATTAGCATCTAGTGGGTCAAGACCAGGAATGCTGCTAAGCTTCCTGCAATGGAGAAGACAGCCCACACAACAAAGAATTATCACACTAAAAATGCCAACAGAGCTGAGGTTGAGAAGCCCTGGGATAGATAGATCATGCAGGATCTTGAAGGGCTGATTAAATGCATTTTGCTTTACTATAAAAACAAGGGGAATCCAGGGGATGGTTGTAAGAACAGCTGTGATGTGATTACATTTGCAGCTGGTAGATCTTTGCAAACGTCAGGTGAGAGATGAGGTTGGCTTGGACCAGGCTTGCATTAAAATGTATACCCCAACAATTCCTAAACTTTTAGCTGAGAAGGGAATTAAATAGATGGTGGAGAGGAAGCAGAAAAAATAATTGAACTCCAGAGAAAGACAGTTGTGTTTTTTTCAGGATTCTCTGGCTCTTGTAAATGCACCTCCTCTTTTCTTTCCTGGTATGCAGGAGTCACCGCTGACTCTGTGTTGGTTGGTAGTTACCAGACAGGCCTCAACACCTCTTCCACCTTCTCCACCACCTTTCTACCTCCATTCTGCACTCAGTATTGAGAATCGGCCCTTGTGGGCTCCTCCGCCCAGGGACACTCATGTTGGAAACGTGTGCTAATCACTGCTCAGTGGATCTGCAGAGCCCTTCCCCCACCCAGAGTGAACTCTTACATCTGTCAATTGTGTCAAATGCTTTGAAAATGGAACATTTGTTTCCTCCTTCAAAACTGGGTGTCTAACAAATTCCACAAAACAGCAGTCCCCTGTGCCTGACTTCTGCCATGCACCTGGTACCAATATGGCCAGGATTTTTTGAAGATGATAAGATTTATATATCATCTGATGGTTTTAAATGAAAATAATTCATCATCAATTTTATAACTTCATCTAGTAGCCATCTTCAATCCTTTCTGGGAAAAAAAAGACAAGGTGGAAGTACATCTAATTGTGATTTGAATTTTAAATTTGTAAAGTTTTCTTCCAGTACATAAATACATAAATCAGAAGTACTGATTGGGGAGTGAGAAACAAGGTAGTTGCACTGATGAGTCATATTCTTCCTCCAGGGGAACAACAGAACAAACAGTCTGGCATCCATATATGGAGACTTCTAGAGTTGGATGTCCCAAGTTGCCCATATCAACCAGGTATAAATCAGACCAGAGTCTATCACATTCAGGGCCAAAAAGAATAGAAAAAGTAAACTTGTAAAGCAGCCAGATTAAGAGAATAGAAAGTGCTGGAATCTACTGGGAACCAGATATGTCCACCTAAAATTGTTCCAATTAAAAACATTTTTTTAAAGCAATGAGCGAGTGTCTGTTGGCCAATAGCTGCCAGTTTGCAAATTCTAGTTAAGGAAAAAATAAAATCAAAGGCCTAAAGAGCTCCATTGGAAACTTTAAATGCAGTTAAAGAGAAAAATTGCTAAAATATTAAAAGATGAAACTAATGAAGGTGTGGTTCAGACATAGCAGACACATTTTAAAACTTTCTTCTTTTTCCCCTTTCAATGTTGTATTATTTATGGGGATCATATAAGTACAAAATAATTTATCTTGCCCTCTTTCCCTCACCATCTCCTTACCATCTCTCTCTTTATACCTCATACACAACACATCACCATAACAGCAGGGGTGTGAGGGTCAAATCAACGTAAGCAAGGAAATTCACAACCCTTGCCGAACTGCTGTCCTTAATGTGTGCAGCAGCATCTGTGAGCTCTGCAAAGTAGGTCATCAGAATCTGAAGGGACATATTATCTGTAATTCCTGGTGCATAATAGGGCACATTAAAGAGAAACTTTCAGCCTTAATTCTTAATCTCTTTTCCAGCTTTGGTAGATTTAAAAATCTGATATTCTGAGCACAGCATTATTCTTCCCAGGGCTACAGCTGTGCATTGCTTTCTATCTTGGGAGGAGATGTTTTTGCACAGGTCTAAGGAAATGCAACACAAGGGAAATGCCATTTTAACAAATTTCAAGGGAGGGGGAAGATTGCTCTTCTTTTTGCTGCAACAGAATTTTGCTGGTGGAAACGTTGTAAAAGTGGAATCTTCAATATAAGGAAACTTGTAGTTTAACATTTATAAAGTGCCATTTATTCCTTAAGAACTCAAAGACCTTTACATATGTTAGGCACTGTCCTGATCCCACAGTTCACATTTTGGGCATGTCCAGACCACATTCTCTTACATTTTCTCAGCCCTGCTCTGTGTTAGGTAAAGACAGTGAAAGAGAGTCAAAATGGAGGGAACAGACTTTTATTGTTTTTGTTTGTACATTTGTTTGGTGGTGATATCATTTGGATATTTGTCCCCTTCCAATCTCGCATTGAAATTTGATCCCCATTGTTAGAGGTGGGGCCTAGTGGAAGGTGTTTGTGTCATGGGGGCATATTTCTCATGAATGTCTTAGTTCCCTCCCAGGAGTAATGGGTGAGTTCTCACTCTATTAGTTTATGTGAGAACTGATTGTTATAAAAAGCCTGGTACTTCCTCCCCTGTCTCTTGCTCTCTCTCTTTCACAATGTGACATGCCAGCTTTCCTTGTCTTTTGCCGTAAGTAAAATCTCCCTGAGCCCCTCACCAGAAGCAGATGCTGGTGCCATGCTTCTTGTAGAGCCTGCAGAACTGTGAACTAAATAAACCTCTTTTCTTGATAAATCACCCAATCTCAGGTAATCCTTTATGGCAATACAAAACTGACTAATACAGGTGGCAACAAATGACTTTTGCAGTGACTAAAAGATGATAAAAGTATATATAGTGTATATATGTTGCGGCCCCTTTCTGTAACATTCAGATCCGCTGAACATTTCTTGGGTTCCCTAAATCCTATATTCAATGCCTGTTGGTTAGGCCAGGCACTATTCTAACTACTGCAAGTGGAGTAGTGATTATGAAAGACAAGGTTCTTGTTCTCATGAAGCTGACCTGACAGAGAAGAAGACAGCCAAGAAGCAAATAAACCAGAAATATGACACGTACGCTATGCAGAGAATTAGCTGAAAGTCTAGATGGCTCTGTAGATTACGTGGTCAGAGAAGATGACACCTAGAGACAAGAATGACAAAGAGGAGCTAAAGATTCCAGGGAAAGGGCATTCTAGGTACTAGAAACAGCTAGTGGAAAGACCCTAAGGTGACAAAAGACCCTGTTCGCTAACTATGGCTGCTGTAACAAATTCCTACAAACTTGACGGCTTAAAACAACACAACTTTATTATATTGGAGTCGTGAAGACCAGCAGTACAAAACTGAGTTTCACTGGGCTAAGATTAAAGCGTTAGCAGGGCTACCTTCCTTTCAGATGCTGTAGGGCAGAGTCTGTTTCCTTGCTTTTCCAGGTTCTAGAGGCCACCTGCAACCTGCATTCCTTTGGCTCATGGCCCCTTCCTGAATCTTCAAAGCCACAGTACAGCATTTTCAGTTCTCTCTCTGAGCCTGACAGTACCGTTTCTCTCTCTAACCTAGAAGAACACTTATGATTACACATTTGCCCCACCCGGATAATCCAGAATAATCTCCCTGTTTAAGAACCTTAATTAATTATACCTGCAAAGACTCTTTTGCCATGTAAGATAACATATTCACAGGTTCTGAGGATGAGGGTGTGAACGGCTAAGGAGCTATTGTTTTGTCTACCGTGGTGGAAATGAGGTTTTCTGTTTGAGGGACAGAAAGAGCCAGTGTGGCAGCAAAGTAGTAGTGAAAGAGAGTTTGATGGGATAAGTTCTGACTTTCCAGAGGCAGTGGTAAATGCCATCGCCATCATCACGCCATTCACTGTTCAGCTGGACTTCCCCAAACTTCTGATACTGGCACAGGATCTGTGAGGACATTCAACCTTTGGAGTTTCTGAGCTCCGTTGATTAATAGTAAATCGGTGTTGCAATTCCTTAGTCTAATTTTCTAGTTTTAAGTACAGCAAAGTTTTAGCATTTATTATAAACACTTTTATATTCTGATTCCTCAAATCATAGAAATTCAAATCTCAAGAAAATGTACAAAATTACCTATTTGGGCTTTTAGTTTTTACAAAAAACAAAACAAACAGACAAAAACAAAAACAAAAAACAACAACAAAAAAACGGACATTGAGACAAGAGAAGTTACATGTCTTTCTTAGGAAGATGGACTTGAGACCAAAACCTCACCGTGCAGTGTCCCCATCCATTTCTCTTGTGCATTACTACATTTTAGGTGTGTGTTATTTTTCCTAATTGCAGCTGCCTCGTGTGGGTGTAGGGTGTTACGATGGTCTGGATGTTCCCCAGGCCAAGCGTGCATTGTTTTGCTTGCACAGAAGAGTATATGGTAAATAATACATGTTGATTGATGGGCTGATTCAGTCCATTGCCCTTTCTTGCCCCCCTCCCCCAGAACAGATATGGTAAAATAGAAACTTTTGATTTACAGGATGTCTGAAAGGTATGCAATATTTTTATCAATTGCAAAATACTCTAAAAAGCTATCCTGTCATTTGATAAGTCCATCATTTGTGGACATACTTGGGACTTTGCCAAGAACACTCAGGTGAGGGTACTAACCAAAACTTGCTACCAAAACATTATCCATCTGGAATCTATGAGCCATTCAGATTAATTTATTTTGAGGTTTTTCTTACCTCTGTAATAGATTTTTGATGTAAATGTTTCTGTATTTCAGAGAAGTTTCGGACTTTCTAATCCTATCAACCATCTCCACCGCCCTCTAAATTTATCCAATAGCAGAGGATATGTAGATAAAAACAGCAAAAGAAACTCAAAACACCGTGAAATAAAGGAAATTGCCTCGATGATTAATAGAAATTTGGTTATATAGATTAGAAAGACTGACACTAGCGGGTAAATTTTACACTTTAGTTTTTGGCTCTGGGCTTTGTAGATAACTACCAGCTACTTCCAACTTGTTCCTAAAAATAATCTATTGAAATAACTTCTGAAAAACACAGGAAATGGCGAGACAAATAATCCTTATAAAGAGGAACAAAAGAGTTTCTTACAGCCTGTCCTGGGTAAGAAAGCTGGTTGGGGCAGGTCCCAGAGGCAGAGCTGGGTGTGTCTCTTGGGTGCAGACCAAGTCTATAAAGTTCAGGCAGGAAAGTTTGCTAATCTCTAAGCAGGTGGGTCAAGACTCATCTACATTCTGGACTTTCTATGCCACTGCCCTGCGCTTTTCCCAAGATTCCCACAGCAGAAATAAAAATATTTCTAGATACTTCTTTAAAGGGTGTAAGGTAGCCCGCACTTTAAATCGTTAATGTATATCTTAGCAAATGTGATGTATTATCTTGCTTGTGCTGTGTAAATTACTATATTGGACCAAAAGCAAACCACGAGTTATTTATATATGAGACCAGCTCCCAGAACATTCAGTTAATTCATTTCACTTCAGTGACAGGAGGGAAACATGCATGGGGAGCATTTTTTATGATAATCATAGGGCTTTTTGCATTGGTCAAAGGAATGGAAAAGTGTGTTTCCAGTGTTTGTTAATTCTAGGCTTAGAAAGTTTTTATAACATATAAATTCATATTTTCGGTATTTGAAAAACAGTTTATTAGAGTTGCCATATTACAATGTTATATTTTCTGTGGTAACTGCCCTACACATAATTTTAACTTCTTTAAAATAAAGAGCTTGCAGCAAGTTGAGTGTGGCTTAACTTTAGAAAATAAGGTCCCAGAGCCCAGGAATTTCAATAAGCACAAATGCTCTGGACAGGTTAAAATCCTGCAACGATTTACTGTTCATTACACATGATCGTAGCCAAAAGGCTGAGAAATGATTATTTTGCTGCTCATTTATTGTAGCCTGAGAGCTGTGTTTTAGCAGAGACCTATGCATTCAAATAACTTAAGATCAGGTTTGTGATACACAAACTAGTATACGATCAAGTATGAAATCATACGAAGAAAATAAATCTGTAGTTTTGAACTAGGAGTTCAAAGATAGTTTTAAAGAGAACTTAGATATTAAACTGTTGATTGATGAGCGACATTGAAAAGAGGGTGGATGTGGAGGAAATATTCAATGCTGATCATGATGACATAATAAAAGTTCACTGCATGCCTTCTGCATGCCAGCTACGAGGCTATGTCCTTCACGAGTATTATATCTAAGACACATTTATTCTGCATTCCCATTTTAAAGATGAAGTAACTGAGGCCTAAAATGTCACAGTTAACTAATGACAAAGCTGAAATTCAAACACAGACCCAGGCGGCTCCAAAGACTACATTTTTCCACCATAAAATAGCAATAAGCACAGGAATAAAATTTTTCTGATGAGCTGGCTTCAGAAGAAGATACCTTAGGCATACTAACGCAGAGTCAATTTGGATGGGTCACAGGGAGCTAAACTGTGGAGGCATTTGAATGCCAGGACAAAAAGCTTAGATAGCCTCCATGAAGAAGTAGGGAACCACAAGAGGTTGTTGGCTAAAGCTATAATTCTGGTCGACATTATATGCTCTGTGCAGATTTCTGACTCAGCTTTCTGTCTCCAGGGCAAAAGATAAATATAAACTCCTTTAGTCTAGTATAGGGCCTGGTATTTACAATGTGCTTATTAAATGCCATGTTTCCTTTCGTTCTGGGGACTGAATTCCTCCTTTTGTGCCTCCCTTTAGAGGCCTTTGCAGAGCAAGTTGGTAAATGGTCCATCTTTTCTCTTCACCAGACACAACAGCCTAAAACTTGGATTTTTTTTTTTTATCTGCATTCTTACTGGGAGCAACAGAAGATGCCTGAGCCAAAGGACTTTTACTACTGCAACCTGGACCCATGAATCTCAGGTAAAGCAATGTCTACCAGCATGGAGTGGAAGAGTTCAACCTACATTTGGAAGTAGGATTAAACTATTCCAAGAATTACATCAGCAAGTAAATGTTTTGAGGGCTTGAGGTGAGGAAAGGAGGCAGTGAAGGGACCGGAGCTATGAACTACCTTTACAGTACTTAGAAATGGAAGAAACAGCTGAGAAAGAGAACAGACAGCTCAAGAGTGAGGATGGGGAAAACAACATAAATAGGTAAGGTGTGAGTAGTTAAAGAGATGACTACACATACATCAGTTCTGGACCTCTTAGATCAGATAGTTCTGGAGTGCTATTTTAGGAGTAGGATAAGAAATATAAAAGGTGATAACTGGCCAGGTGCCATGGCTCATGCCTGTAATCCCAACACTTTGGGAGGGCAAGGCAGAGGATCTCTTGAGCCCAGGAGTTAGAGAACAGCATAGGCAACATAGTGAGACTCATCTCTATGGAAAATAAAAGAAATTAGCCAGGTCTGGTCACACACACCTATAGTCCCAGCTACTCAGAAGGCTGAGGTGAGGGGATTGTTTGAGCCAGGGAAGTGTGAGGGTGCAGTGAGCCATGATTGTGCCACTGCCCTCCAGCCTGTGCAACAGAGCAAGACCCTGTCTCCAAAAAAAAAAAAAAAAAAAAACCCAAATGTGATAACCAGTAACTAGGCATTCATGCAAGCACCAGTACTGTGAACCAGCAACTAGATGACATTAAAACAGTCGTGTTACTCTTTCCATCCAGAGCAATTCCTCTTAGGTAATCAAAGGCAGTTAACCTTAATTTGTGCCAAAGATAAATGCAAAATTATCACCAAGAAGAAATTGCAGGTGGAAATTAGAAGGTTTTGCAGTCGATTGATTATATCGAGCAATAATCTGTTGATCTGACTCTGTACTCTATCTAAATATTTTAATATTAGGCCATATTTACCACTATTCTCCATTCCTGTTTTTTAAATAGTAATACTATAAATAAGAAATCACAATGTGATTAGAGGAAAGGACATTTGACCAGAAATTGCAGGAGAGATTGGTGTGATGGTCCAGAGAAAGCCAATCAACAGCAACTTTCTTAAAGGGTCTTTCTGCCCCTCTTTATCACCTCCCCGCTTTCAGTGTGGCAATGCCTCTGTCCTTGCTATTTTCCTTTTCTTCACTTCTTTTCTTCAATTTTTCACTCTGGGAATTAATGACTATTTCCTCCAAAGCATAAACGATAAAAATATTGGTCCCCGAAAGTCTAAGGGAAAGTCTCTGTCACTCAGGTCGTTGGTACATATCTTCCTGCAGACATTTGTCTTTGCTGATCCTGTCCAGTGCTCCTTCTATTCTACAGCAAGATTACTGTCTGGTTTCCCCATCTCTTCTCTCCTGTTCCCCTGTGTGTGTGTGTGTGTGTGTACTGGGAGAAGAAACCAAAAAATACAGAAAATTAGAAGGAATTGTTGTTAGGATGTCCACGAAACACTGAACTCATGTTTATACATTTTCACTCATTGGTCAGGAATTAGGAATCAAATGGGGTAATCAAGTTTGTTTCATCAAATTGATCTTATTCAAAAAAAGAAATTCAACAAACCCTGCATTTCTCATCTGTAAGCTTAGATTATTATAGTGGATATGATACAGTTTTATTCTTGTATCTTATAGCAATCAGCTATGTAAGCTACAATCACCTTTGCTTGCACTTTGTTAAACCTACCTGGAGCAGGTAGCAAGATTCTGGGATCGAGAGGCAGGTGGAAGAGTTGGAAGGGTCAATTCCCGTGTTCTGTCTGGGGTAACTGAGACTGAATTCGGAGGCCATGTTTGCAGCCCTGGCTGTCCTGAGTGTGCTGCCAAAGCATCCAACTGCATTGCTTTCAGGGCAAAGGTAATTACGTGTTCTGGAGAAGCCCTACTACTTTTCAGATTGAGCAAATCCTAAACAGGTGCAACCCTAATCCAAGGCTTTAGGAGGAGCTGCTGGAGACCCAGCTGCGGGTGCTGGCATGCTTCCAGAGGAAAGCAGGAAGCAAGAAGACTGTTGCAGGAAGAGCCAAAACTGCAACGTTTTAGTACCAAAAACATCATTGGCACAAAAACAATGAAATGCATGGCCTGGCCTTTTATGTCTCCCTGCCGTCTTGCTGTAAAATGAGGTGGTGCCTGGAAAGCCCAGCGCAGGAAAGCTAGATATATAGAGTCTGTGGATCATCCAGTGATGATGCTGAACGTGAAAGCTGGAGACGTGATGTTTCCAAATAATTTATATTTGTTTTAAATTTCCCTTCTCTTCTTATAAATAAACCAAATCCAGATACTAGGATAAACGACTGGATTGCATCCCCTTGTCATGGCAGGCTTGCAAAAATATATTAGGAATGAGGGAGGGCAATGTGCACAGAGAAGCCAGACTTGCTCCTGTACCTTGTCATTTGTACTCCAGTGATGAATTTCTAAACTATGTATTTGAGCGTGTTAATGAAAAAGAAAAGAGCAGAGGGAAGAAAAGAGAAGGGGAGAGAGAGAATGACAATAGAACAGAGAAAAATAACACTACGAAAAAACAAGAGGAAAGTGAGGCAGGAATATTAGATTGGCTTGCAAAGTACGTTTTGGTCAACCAGCTTTGGCATAAATGGACTTGGTGCCTGGGAAATAAAGCAGATAGGTGAGTGGGGGGCCGAACCACTCTGGAAGATCTAGATGTGGTTGGGGAATGAGGAATGGTCAGAGAGAATTAGGGGTTTTTATTGCATGGTACCCTAGACAGGGCTGACTCCAGGGCTGACCCCTTGCTGAATGAGAGCTAGACACACAGGCATTTTTTAAGATTAAAAGAAAAATGAGAAGAGGGTGACTTGTTGTCTGAACTAAGCTCAACTACTCCCAAAATAGACAAAATAGCCCAGTGGCGAAAGGTTAATTTCTTGGCCCCCAAACCCTCAAGCAAAGCTTCAGAGGGGGCCCCTTTGGTCTTTGCTGTTTACTAAATGAATAGCCTGTAGTCACCACCTCCTGGGTCCCAGAAACCAAAGACTACTTATTGATCAATATTGAACAAAATTTGGCAATTGAAATAGTAGCAATATATTTTCTGGTTTGGGAGAGGGGGATGGAAGTCTGAGTATTTTCACTAGGACTAGTAGGGATTTTGTAGGTGGTCACTAATGCTTAGCTCACTAACAATCTGACTCTCCCTTTTCTAGAGCTCAGGCCCTCTCTTTAAATAGCTAACCCTTCAAGCTTACTGAGTATCAGTTACTGATTTGTTGAAGTTAACTACAACGTGTTTATTTGGGAAGGAGGATACTTGAACGTGCCTTTAAATTGCTTTGACTTCCAACTGCAACAAAACACATCTTGGCTTCTCTGGCTGAGGGGATGATGTGTGTGACAGGGGGCACCATCATTTAACTCCAGTGCCACTGTGAGGCTGAACGTGGAGAAAAAAAATGAGAGAAGGAAAAAAATGGTAAAGGAAAAAGAGTGAGTGAAAAGAAAGATAAAAAATAGAAGAGTTGACTTGGTGGGGAGAGATGAAGTGACACCAGTCACTGCCTGATGTGACATTTAATGGCATCAGGACCACGGTTACCTTCTCTGAGGGTAAACCAGAGAGCACTGTGCCACCTCCGGAGTCACAATTACAGAGTGGCATCTCTGCAAAGGCCAATTTTGAACAGGAGAAAGCCCTCCCCCAGGGACGATGAGCCCATGTTAGGGGCAGATAGTGCAAACAAGCACAAATGCCCATCCCCATGGCAGGCATAAGGGGGAGAGGGATCATATTTTAAAGCTCCATTAACAAAGAACTTTACTCAAGGAGGAACTGTTAATAAGTAATGAAACAAAGTGCCTGTTATGGAGATTAAATGCTCCTGTGTCGAGGTACAAAGTTCAGGCTGCAAAGTGCAGCTGTCACCCTGTCTATAACCCCACGGCAGCCTTAGAACCCCCGGTTCAAAGTGTGTCTTGCTGCCTTCCTGTTACTAGGCTGCCTAGTGCAAGGTCCAGCCAGGGTTCAGAGTTCAGCGTCTGAGGCTCTGCTGACTGCCTTCTTTGTTTAACTTGGGCGAGCTTTTGATAAGCCAGGGACTGCTTATTTAAGGCGATTATTACAAACAACTGACAGATTATTTTCCCAGATTCTTACACTTATTCTTTATATGCAAGTTTAAACGAGTCCCAAACTATAATTTCTTGAGGATTTGTGTGTGTGCAAAAGCAATCAAGATAAGGGCGTGTGAAAGACTAGGTAAAAAATCTATTTCTAAGGAATAACTATGCTCCAAGCAGACATAGAAAACCAAGGTCCTTTGAAGTAAGGACTCGTGAGGGCAATTTCAAGACAGGTCAAAGAATTCTCGTCTCTAACGATCAAAGATCAAATAAATACTAGATTTACCCTTTACAATCAAGCGAATCCTTCCCTTGTATAACAGTAGATCAGCGTTAATTCATTTCTGAATAGAGTCTCCCTCTATAATTGTTCTTTTTATTTGTCTACTAAAGATTCAGAGGGAAACTCACTTTTTTCAAATAGTTTGCTTTGCTCGACCTAATCCTAGCAAAAGCCTCAGGAAGGTGGAAAACCGATAATTAGTATTCCCATTATGCAGATGAGGAAACAGACTCAAAGAGAGTGGCAATTTGCCCAGGGTCACGGAGTTAGTTAATCTTACAAAACCAAGACCACAATCCATCTCTTCAGCCTTTCCTCTCAGCACTTGTTTCAGAAGCCCGTTGCTTCCTCTTAAGTCCTGACACCAATTCTATTTGAATGGCAGTAGTTCTTTTTCATTTCTCCCTTTTATGGAAGTGAACGGAGTCTAAATAAAACACCAGAGGCAGGCAGTTTGGGAAATGTGATATGAAAAAGCACTCCAGGTAAGGTTTAGGGAAACAGGGCTTAACTTTGTGATGGCCTCGTGCCAGGCACCTGTTATTCATGCTTCTTCTCCTGGCCACAAGTGCCAAGGGGGCAGGATGTTCAGCTAGTTGCCCAGTGGGTCGTTCAGGGTGCTGCTGCTTCTGGAGATAGCATAGATTAATATTTTACCTCAGAAAGGAGTGTAGTTCATGGTGAGACATGAGTGCCCGACGGGCTTAGAATTTAGAATAATACTTGCTTATGACGCATAAAAGCAAACTAAGATTTCCTTGTCTCATATTTTCTCTACATTGGAATAGAGTTGAAAAATCATCAGCGGTTTTTTTTTTTGTCATTGTTGCTGCTGTTGTTGTTTCGTTTTTGAGACAGGGTCATGCTATGTTGCCCAAGCTGGAATGTACTGGTGCAATGACGGTTCACTGCAACCAACCTCAACCTCCCAGGTTCAAGCTGGGGTCAATCGAGCCTCCCACCTCAGCCTTCTGAGTAGCTGGGACTATAGGCGCACACCACTGTGACTGGCTAATTTTTAATTTTTTTTCGTAGAGGACGGGGTCTCACTATGTTACCCAGGCTGGCCTTGAACTCCTGGGCCCAGGTGATCCTCCCACCTTGGCCCCCTAAAGTGCTGAGATTATAGGCATGAGCCACCACACCTGGCTGCAGGTTTGACTCCATTGGCAGATACATATTAAGGCCTACAATGTCGCAGATATTTACTATTAATTTTTAGATGTTTACATATGTAAATATTATTATAGTTATTGAGCCCACACTGTATACCATGAAGAAGGCATAGATAGAAATTCAGATACATCCTACTTCTGGTCCTCAAAGAGCTTGAAATGTAGTAGGAAGGAAAATGCAAAAATGTACATAGCAGGTGACAACAAAGAGATACAAGCAAAACACTAAGAGATAGAAAAAAGCAGTGAGAGTAGGAAGTGAGTCTTTCTTTACTGAGCACCTACTCAGGGCCAGGCTGAAGAATGAATGTTTGACCTATTTTAGGCTTTTAATCCACACAACCACACCAGGGAGTAAATATTATCTCCATTTTACAGATAACTATATTGAAACTCAGAGGGATTAAGACACTTGTCCAAAGCCATAGAACCTATAATGAACAAAAGTGGGTTTGAACCTATTTCTCCAACTGAGCTTCATGTAGACATGTAGATGTTGGAGAAAGAGTCAGAAAAGAAGAGAAAACAAATTATTAGAAAGGAAGGAAGACAATAGAGATTTTATTGTATCCTGAATGGCAAGATAGAAGGGATTCTCTGGGTGATGGTAGGTGTGATAGAAGCATGGGGGCCAGAAACTAAAAAGTGAGGCCTAGATGGGTGGTGAGGTAGAGGAAGCATGGTGGAAGCTCCGAATGTGAACTCCTAATTCTTTTAATACATGGCAATAGGGAGAAAGGGTCGGACAAGATGCATTATTAAGGTCATCTTTTATTGGCTCCCTATTCTCTGTACCCATCTACAAAAAAGACTGTACTTTTCTCATGCTATGTATATGTTCTTATATTCTTGGAGGATGGCAGCTATCACTTTACTTAAGACACACCCTAACCTAGATCTCTTGCTACAATCTCTCTCTTCGGATATTGATTTGTATTTCCAGGTGCCCATGCAGTGTGTCCAACTGGTCAATTCAGAGACACCTCTATCTGCTCCTGCAAACCTGTTCCTTCCCTACATCCCCTACCTCAGACCATGTCATCCTACCACTTTAGTCTCCCATGTTATCAACCCTGACGTTATCTTTGATGCCTTTCTTATCCCCACTCTAAATTCAACACATCTCCAGTCTTCGTAGTTTTAACCCCGAAATGTCTCCAAATACATCACCTCCTCTTAATGCCTCTGCCCATGCTATGTATTTTTATACCATAGTCTTATGTCATCGCATGTGTGTAAGAGACATACTTTCATATGAGATTTTAGGTCAAGTCTTCATTATCTCTCGTAGTGATAAAAGCATGGTTGATCTAATCTCTGTCCCTCACAGTTATACTCCACTCTGTCTTTCCATTACTACTGTTACTAGAAATGATTTGTAAAGTGTAAAGCAAGTGGAGTCAAATCTGACAATGCCTCTTTCTTGCTTTAAAAACATTAATAAAGCCAGAGGCCAGGTTCAGTGGCTCACTCCTATAATCCCAATATTTTGGGAGACGGAGGCAAGAGGACTGTCTAGTCTCTACAAAAAATTTAAAAATTAGCCTGGTGTGGTGGTGCACACCTGTAGTCCCAGCTATTCAGGAGGCTGAGGCAGAAGGACCTCTTGAGCCCCATAGTTCAAGGCTGTAGTGCACTATGATTGCACCTGTGAATAGCCACTATGCTCCATCTTGCACGACATAGCGACTCCATCTCTAAAAAGCAAATAAACAAGCTCTAGAAATTCCTATATCTTTACAAAAAAGTTAGCAAACTAGTGACCGTAGACCAACATTGGCCCACAGATTTATTTTAGTCGGCTGACACAAGTATGGAATCATTGTGTTTTAAATTTGAGTTAGTTGGCAATATTTAAAAGTTGAATATTTCACATAAACATTGAGATTTCTGGCTCTGTTGAGAAATCAAGATCAGTCAGCACTGGGCAGGACTCCCACAGAGCAGCCACCAGAATTCCGTAGCAGCTGCCTGTTACAGAGGGGCATTCCCTCTCTGGTTTAACCCAGTCCTCACAATCATGTCATGCTATAATGGGATGTGACTGGCACTTTACCTTGTAATGTTTCTCTCCAAAGCCATAAAACCCTCGTTTAATCATGAGAACAACATTAGAAAAACTCCAAGTAAGGGGCATTGTACAAAATTCTTACCAGCATCCCTCAAAACTGTCAATGTCCTCAAAAACAAAAAAAGTCTAAGAAACTGTCACAGCCAGGAGGAAACTTGGTCAATAAATGTAATGTGGTATCCTGGATGAGATCATGGAACAGAAAAAGGACTCTGGGTAAAAGCTAAGAAACTCCAAGTAAAGTATGGACTTTATTTATTAACAATGCATCGTTAATTGTTTATTTTTTCATTTATTTTGAGAGAGAGTCTCACTCTGTCACCTAGGCTGGAGTGCAGTGGCACGATCTCAGCTCACTGAAACCTCCACTTCCCGGGCTGAGCAATTCTCCTATCTCAGCCTCCCGAGTAGCTGAAATTACAGGCACGTACCACCACGCCTGGCTAATTTTTGTATTTTTAGTGGAGATGGAGTTTCACCATGTTGGCCAGGCTGGTCTCAAACTCCTGACCGCAAGTGATCTGCCTGCCTTGGTCTCCCAAAATGCCGGGATCACAGATGTGAACTACCTACCGTGCCTAGCCTATTTGCTTATTAATTGTAACAAATATACTATGCTACTATAAGACGTTAGGGGAAACTGGATATATGGAAATTCTCTGTACTATATTCACAACTTTTCTATAAGTATAAATCATTAAAATGTTATTTTTCGAAATAAACTAATGGCAAAAGTAAAATGTAAGCAAGCTATTTGTTGACCTCTTTCCATTTTGCTAATGCCTTTGTTTCTCCAGTCTGTGTGTTTTAGTGACTCAGTGATAGTGCATAAAGTATTATCTTGCACATATATGAACACACACAGACATATCATTTCATATATCAATTATCTTTCTTTCATATGTGTAAGTACATACACACATATATGAAAGATGACGCTTTATGTATTTTCACTGAGTCATCGTCTGTATAAGTATATATTTGGAGATTACTAAAGAGCCAAATGCCTCTGATACCTAAATGAATAAATTTCTACTGGTAAAAATTTAAGTCATTGTCATATCTGAATGTGCAAGATACCTATGGTTGGAGTAGAAACTTCCTAATTCATAACAGCAGCCCTGACTGTTATTAAAACGTTAAAAAAGGGAAAAGACACATGGCAACAGCTGATTTTGTAGGATGTTCAAGATCCAAAGCAAGAGATACTGCAGTGAATCTGTGAGGAAGGAAAAATATTTCTGTGATCCTCACAAATCACTTTCACTTTATTAATTTTATTTTGTAAATCATTCCCTATGGTCACCTCAAGGGGTGCATTGTTCTTTTCTCATTTTTTTTCAAGGTGAAGAAATTTTGGCTGAAAGAGACTCCCTGACTTTCCAGAGGTTATCCAGGGATTCATTAACAGAATAAAAATTAGGCCCCAGATAATGTCACTAAGCCATTGCTATCCTCTGCATCTTCTTGCTTCCCTCAGTCCAAAGAGGTTCTAAATAAGGAGATAACATAATTACATAACTTTAGGGAGAATGCAAATGAACCAAATCTGGAGAAAAGATGAAGATAAATTAATCAGAACGAACGAGATAGCTTAGGAATGCATAGTGTTCAGGAGACAGCAAATTAAATTGCCATTTGTAAGTAATAAGATAGGGCAATAAGAAAGGCCAGAGATATTCTGTTCTGTACTGAAAGAGGGATAGCATAACCCGAAGACAAAGTAAGGGCACGGCGCTAGTATTAGGTTGGTGCCATTACTTTTTTTTTTTCTTTTCTTTTTGAGACAGAGTCTCGCTCTGTCACCCAGGCTGGAGTGCAGTGGTGCGATCACTAACCTCCGCCTTCCGGGTTCACGCCGTTCTCCTGCCTCAGCCTCCCAAGTAGCTGGGACTACAGGCGCCTGCCACCACACCTGGCTAATTTTTGTATTTTTAGTAGAGACGGAGTTTCACCGTGTTAGCCAGGATGATCTCGATCTCTTGACCTCGTGATCTGCCCACCTCGACCTCCCAAAGTGCTGGGATTACAGGCGTGAGCCACTGCGCCCGGCTGGTGCCATTACTTTTAATGGCAAAAACAGCAACTGCTTTTGCAGCAGCCTAATAGTAAATGTGCTGAGTTCACATCTGTTCTGGGGGACTCATTTTGGGGTCCATGAACACAAAACGTGTAGACTTTTTGGAAGAACGCCAAGAAATAACATATGCAGATAATATGTGAAGGACTCAGGCTGCTTCCCTCACTGTCCAAGTTCTAAAGACAAAATTATGCCAGATGGAATTGGTTTAGCCAGTTGAATAACTCAGGTGGGAGGTCTGTGTAGACATGTTTTATTCAGTTTTTGTTGCCTTCAATTTTTGATATGGAAGGCTCTGTTTGGATGGGGATAACCATACATGTGTGTGAAATAAGTGACTTACTGTCTACAAGATATAGCCCCAAAATTTCTGTCTTGGAACCCACAGTGGTATCATTTTCTCTGTGGCCTGATAGTCTCAGCATGAGAGAAGGAACGACTTGGGAATAAAAAAAAAAAAAATCACTGCAGAAAGTGTGATTTCCAAAAAGGCATAGGTAAAACTCTCTTTACATTATTGGAGCAAGACCTTCTGGTGCTCTTCCTCACAGCATCTTCACAAGGTTGTTTATGAACGGATCCCACTGACATCCTGGGATTCACAGAAGAGTGCTTGGTGTAAAGAGATGCCATTTGCATTATGCTCAGGTGATCTTTAATCAATGTTTTTTTCTATCTGACAGAAGGGGCAATATCCATCTACCTCTAAAGGCAGGCAGAGCTGAGTGATGTCATCATGAATTGATGGCAGTAGGTAGGAGAACTCTATCCCAGGCACAGGTGACACCTAAGAAAGTGAGTAAATTCTACTTTTGTAGACAATGGCTGTTGAGTGGAGACAAAGGAAGTTGCTATTGAGCAGGGTAGGAGAATTGAGAAGAATCTAACTTTACCTACTTTACTCTGCCTTCACCCTGATGACCAGGTAGGTGAGAGCCATGTTTTACCCTTCTTATCTCCCCTTCCACCTTTTAGTATCAACATGATCTCCCCTCAAAGCCAATGCCCACTGAGGGGAATGACTCAGCCCCTACTCTGCTAAAATAATATGAACATTTGTCAATACAATTAATATTCTAAATGGATGGATCCATGCTTTTTCTCTGCCCCTAGTACTGCTGGAATAACAGTATTTGGAAAAAGTAATGTAAACAGTCAAAAGAATGATTTCAAAAAAGAAATACAGAAATTACCACAATCTAAGACATTTTCATTTCAACCAGAAACGAGACCAAGGACACTAAAAAAAAAATTGAGGCTGAATTGAATGATTAAGTCTTGGCAAATGTCTTTTGACACCAGGAAGGATGTGGGGAAAGGGAGTTTTAAAGAAAACTTGCAGTTAGAGAGTCTAGAGTGAGAATTAGGTTCTGGGATGAAAAAGGGCATGAAGGATTTGTCAAAGCCGAAGGATAAATGAGCTGATTTGGGAAGGGAGAGGAAACTCTCTAATTCTTTCTTTGTTCTTTGCTTTGGGCCTGGAAAGAGGCAGAAACCCATCCTCAAAGAACGTGAATGTAGTTCTTTTATGTTTCTATCACATTTTTTGTCCTTTTTTGGATGAACCATTTGAATGCTTACAAAAATCTACTTCTGCATTGCATAACTCAAGACTTGAAACCAAAGATGTCTGGAAGCCAAGAACTCATTTTCTTATTTAGGACATGAAAGCCCCAGGTACACAAGATCTTACATTTATGATATGGAGAAAAGTCTGTAATGCTTATGTTTATTATTTGATTTCTACCATTTCCTCAGTTTTCAATTTTAATTGACATTGGTATGATTTGACATGACAACAACAAGGGACTAAGTATACCAAACTAGCACTTTGCTTAGTATTGGTATATATAACCACAGTGGCTGTAATAGCACATTGCCTCAGATTTAGTTGAGAGCTGAAGAAATTCTCTGCAGCCTCAGAACAAGAATTTATTAAATCTTTTTTAGAAGGTATTACCAGACACAAATGTCAAGTCAAGGAACAAAGAGACTCATCCAACTTCACAAAGAATTTGACTGGCTATGTCAATATGAACCTGACTTCCTGAACCTGTGACGTCCTCCAGCACTTCAGATGTGGCATAAAGCAGGAGGGATTTCCTAACAATGCAGATGCACTAGAAGCCAGAGGGTCAGGGAGGCCTCTTCTCTCACTGGTGCTTGGAAGACTTCCATAGGTAACTCCCAATGCTACTCATGAGAACTACATAGATTAAGCCTTCAGTTCAGGATAGAACCCAGACTTGTAGCTGAGGGCACACTCAGGACAAGGTGGCCTCCGAGTATGCTTAGAACTCAGAATTCAAGGGCAGTCAGAAGGCTAGACACATCTTCAAAATGTGTTGGAATCCATTTGCGATAGCTGTCAATAGCTTTATATAACTAATTTACACAGCTCATTATTAACTAGTAGCTAAAATATTACAGAAATGCCCTCATAAATATATTTCCAAAATCAATTTGGGAGCATTAATTATGTCTCGTTTATTGAAAGAATGTAGTGAGTTGTAAGGGTCAAAGGCAAGATGACATTAGAGAGAAAGTGAATAAGCATGCAAAAAGGAAGGCAGATATCTAGAACTGGACTGTCCAATAGAGTAGCCACAAGCCACATGTAATAATGTAAATGTAAATGTAAATTAATTAAAATTAAATGACATTTAAAGTCCAGTCTTTAGTCACACTTCACATGTCAAGTGTTCAATAGCCACATGTGCAGAGTGCAGAGAGGAACACGTCCATTGTTCCTTTTTGAACGTTCTACCACACTATGCAGATCCAGACCCTTCTGCCACTGTCCCCCCACCCTACAGCATATGTAATTTCCAAATCCCCATCAGTGCAATTTTAAGATTCAGAATGACTCTAGAAGAAAGCAAAAAATAAAAGTCAAAAAACTTAGAACAATGCTGTTGCCACTATCAGCTGACTACATAGCTAATGAGCTCATGGCCATGGGGGTAGGCGCTACCTTGGAGCCTAATTTTTTCTGTACAGTGAGAAGCTCTGAATTGACCCCAAGGTGTTCTAGCTAAAGTCACCTTCCTTTAGGTTGTGGTCATGTGTTTATAGGGTCTGTCTACATTTCATATCTGCTCCTAGCTATTCCTCTAACTACACAGCCTCCCAACACAATCAGACTATTGTTTCAAAGAAACAGTCTTTCATGGACTAAGCCCATGCGTTGCCCAAGTCCACCCATATTACTGTGGTTCCCTCATTCGTGTGAATATTATAGGTTAAAGTCAGGGTTCAGGGTCTAGAAGCAGGACATGAAGTATAAAAACAGACATCAGAATTACTGAAACACTAACATATGAATGAGTATGTGCAAATGCTATTACATGGTGAGCAAACATAAGATAATTCATTTCACGAAAATAAGCTTAGTTGCCAAAACCATGTTTAGTCTGAATGTTTTTTTTTTTTTTACAGCCATGTGATTTTTCAAATTATCTTCTATGTGAGTATCAATAATTTTAAAAACCAGTCAAACATTCCTTCTTTTGGACTTTACCCTCCTGTAACTGAAGTGCTTGATCTAACCTTTGACATAAAATCAGGCTAGTGTCACAGAATGGGGCTGCACCTACTGTTTTCAAAAACATCTATAGAGAAGAGTGGCAGAGTGCAGTTATTTCCGAAAAGGAGAGACTAAAGAATTGGTTTTAAAATAAGCACAAGTTACTACTACTTTGCTTATTTTTGTTACAATTGCTCAATAATAGATGTGATTGATAATATGATAATATAGATAAATCAGGAACATTCTACTTAAATGAATCTCTTCCCCAGGAATAATTATTTTCTAGAAGATTGTGCCTGAAAAGGTTAGTGCAGTTAGGTGCTATATTTCTTTCTTTCTTTTTCTTTCTTTCTTTCTTTTTTTTTTTTTTTGGAGATGGAGTCTCGCTCTGTCACCCATGCTGGAGTGCAGTGGTGCGATCTCAGTTCACTGCAGCCTCCCCCTCCCAGGTTCTAGCAATTCTCCTGCCTCAGCCTCCTGGGTAGCTAGGTTTACAGGCATATGCCACCATGCCTGGCTAATTTTTGTATTTTTAGTACAGATGGGGTTTCACCATGTTGACCAGGCTGGTCTTGAACTCCTGACCTCAGGTGATCCACCTACCTTGGTCTCCCAAAGTGCTAGGATTACAGGCATGAGAAATAGGTGCTGTATTTCATCTTAACTTCTGATTCTGATGACCAGGTAAAGATGACATAATAAAAGAAGTAGAGACTACATTGACAAAAGGGCATGAAGAAAATTCTTATACTCTAGCCTTGCTCATTTTGTTGCAATAAAAACAAACAAACTGAACAAAATGATGTTTCTGGAATAGGTGGAGGAAAGACAATGGCTTTTTTCAGACAGAGGTGTTGCATTTATTTGAGTTAATCCTAAAGTTCTCTGAAATTTGGCAGTGGTAGTTTTATGTTTCAATTCAGTGACTGCTGTTTAAACTGCAGGGTTGATGCACAAATGATCCATAACACATTTTGGCATATTAAATCATCTTCACAGTTCTAATACACCATGAAACCCAATTTACATATAACGTAGGCACAGAAGATGAAAAGCTGAGAACAGACCCCTGTTTCAAAAGGCATCAGGCACACTACTTTATTTTCTTGAAGCTCCAGTAACTTCTATAAATCCGTCGCTGGAAAAGGTTATTAAACTGCCAGGCCCTTCTTCTTTCTTCTCAATCTTTAATTCCCCTCCTCTTCTCACATGCCATATGGAAACTCTTCTCTCCCCCTCCCATTTTTTTTTTTTTCATTTTTATTCCACAGCTCCTTTCCCTTGAGCTGAATCTCTCAAAGTCATGGACCATGATAAACATAATTTTTCTGTTTAAACTTGTAATGTATTTGGATTTTACAATTTTATTTTATTTTATTTTGTCTATGGTAGCTGTGACATAGCAATAGATGTAGTGGACAAGAAGGCAGCTTCATCAGATTCTGGATCTGATCTTAAAAATGTAGCACCTAGATAATAACACAAGGTCCAAGTGTGACCAGTAGGCATGATGTGCCATTATATCATAATATCAATTTCTACTGTCATTATAGACAATAGGCTTTCAGCCTACCATCCAGGTATTATGAGCTATATGGTATACAGCCAAAGACATCACAGGATGGACAGAATGCAAAAATTGGCTTCCACCACATCTCAGAATAAATAATTCCTTTGAATTAGATCAGTAAATATTAAAATATTACTTAATCGTGTCTCTTAGAAAAAATAATGAGAATGTTCTATGTTCTATTAGAATTAAAATCAATGTCTTCTACCATCATTGTCAGTTGCTTGGCACTAGATAAAAAGGCATTGAGTCTGCCAAAATTTTCCTTTCCTCCAGGGTCCTTAGATCAGGGTTTCTCAACTTTGGCACTATGCGTATTTTGGGGCAGATCATTGTTTGTTTTGGAGGTTTGTTTGGAGGTTGCAGAATAGTTAGCGGCATGCCTGGCCTATGCTCCCTATGTGCCAGGAGCAACCACTGTAGTTGTGACACCACAAAAGTCTCTAGACATTGTCAAATATCTCCTGAGGGGCAAAATCTCTCCCAGTTGAGCACCACCGTCCTAGATCTATAAGGCATGGATCTTTCCTCTCCTATTTCTTTTTCTCCTCTTGTTTTATGCGCCAGGCTAATCCCTGCCCCAAACCATATCTACCTATCCCCACCTAATAACAGACCCTCCCCACATCCTCTTGGTTCTCTGAAATAGATTATTGGTTACCTGAAACTATCTTTGCAATGCCTGTGTAAACCACGGCAGATTCCCTTGGGCCTCAAGGGAGTCATACAAAAGTCTGAAGCAATGTAGAAAAAAATAATGTAGCTAGAAAGTGTGAGGAATGTCTGTCTAGCTATCTAGGTTGCTGTATTGGGGAATCAAGCTTACATTGGCTGCTAAGGTTTGACTATCTGGGACAATTTGAAAGTAATATTATGGGGTTAGCTTGAAACTCCCCTGAAGAATAAAGGACCTAAGTTTATATCCCACAAAACTTTTCTTCTTGTGGAAGCTTAAAACTCTTATTGATTTCCTATGAAAATTATTCATCAACGATATTCCATAACCTTTAAAAATTATCTAAACGTTTTAAGTCCCACCCTGCTTGGCCTACTTACTTCCAGCAGGTGACCACATCTTTGATTTTAAACTATGGAAATTGAGGATAAGATCCGACTCACCCTGACATCAGCTTTCTTTTTAAAACTTTTTCCTTTGTTCCTTAAAATATCTCTTTTTCCTACCTCTCAGCTACACTTGTCATTTCCCCATTCCTTCCCTTTACTTATGGTTGTCTCCGGTTTCATTGGCTAAGATTGTTCTCCTTTTTAAAACTAGCCCCTCGAACCATGTCTATGACCTTCAGCCTCTTACTATCTACTTTCTTTACATCTTCCAAAGATGGTACCTTCTTATTGGTACCTTTTACTTTTATTGGTACCTTCCACTGTGTCTACAAATATCACTGCCCACCTTACCAATTTGCCTGTCCATTACCACAAGCTTTTCTCTCGTAGTCTCTCCATCTCTTTTCTGTCTTTTCTCTTTCCTTTCCTTTTCTCCCAACAGATGTCTCAAAAAATAACCTATGCTCTTACTTTAACTCTATGCCTCCCACACCTTGAATCTCTTGCATGGTTGCTTCCATCTTCACAAATATGCTGAAATTGTTCTTGCTGTTTAACAGTGACAATTCAACCATTGAACCTACGAAATTTTTGAACCTTAATATTTGGGGATTTGACACTATGGTCATTTTCTTGATTTTTCAAACATTCTTGCATCCTCCTGATATTTTATCTGTTACCTTTACTGTTTCTTTTCCCTGCTCTTGTCTCCTAGTACTCTAAGCAAATTAACTCAAGCTTCAGATGTCTGCTTTTCTGTCTAATGTATCCAGTCCTGAACAGCACTTCCATTCAGAGATGCCAATGTTGCTATAAAAATAAATTTAGCGACTTCCTCTTAACTTAGAAGTGGCATCCATTCTCCTCTTTATATGATTCTTTTTTCAGAATGGGACAATGTCTTTAATCACCTAGAGTGGAACCTTTGGAACTTAGAGACCTATTTGGCCCAAGCAACAGGGCTATAATTTCATGATCCTACCAGGCCCTTTATTATAAATACTGATGCTAATCTCAAAGGAAGCAGAAGTTTCGGGAGGGGGGCATATATTAGAGCAGGAATTTTTGCCAGCGGGAGTCTATTATATAGATATAACAGTGTGCATTTGCAAGGATGGGTGATGGGGAAGAAATTGGCAAATCATGAGTAATATTTAAAAACGTAACAGTAAAAAGTAACTATATATAATATCTAGAAATTTATAGATCAGTGCAAAAATCATCCAGAAGATTGAAATTAGCTCTGGAAAAAGAAAAATTGAAGGATCTGATGAAGCCTGATTTAATTGTAGTAAATATTTAGAATTCATCGGCCCTTTAAATTATGCACGTGTAAATAAAATCCGCATACCTAACTAATAAGCAATACCATCAGCATTAATAGTTAACTATGAGAAATAGAGAAGAATGCAGGATGTAACATAAAGAAAACTTCTTGCTGTGTAGAAGCTTTCTGGGCTAGATGGAAGAGTCTGAAAAATGAGAAAGCGAAGAACAAATGAGATGAGATGCCAGCTAGGTGCTGATTCTCTTGATCAGTCTGTATATTTGAAAGCCATGGGGGTGGGTGGAGACCATGAGATGGCTTGGGAATCTTAGCACTAAGATTATTAAGTCATTAAGAAAGAATATGTTCCATTTTCCACTGGGAGTGTTGGTTGCCTCCCTTCTACCTTGGCAGCCACAGCAAAGTAGAAATGGTATATTAGGCAAAGAACAGGGCCTTTAAGATATTCCCTCCACCTCAGTTGGCATGGTATTTTGTAGAAGGAAGGAGAAAATTTCTTACCCTGAGATCTTTTCTGGGCCTCACTGGGCCTCATATTTTAAGGGGGTATATATTGGTCTTTTTCTGACCAAGTCCTGCCCTACTGGACCAGAAGTCCATTGGAACAAAGGGACTTGCCCATACAGAACTTAACTCCCTCCCACCATTCTAGGCCATGCTCTGGACACTTGAGATCCTAGAAGCTCTGCCAAGACTGCCCTCTGCCAGTATCTGGACTTTGTGTGTCTCTTCCTGAGTCTATTGCTTGATGGTAAGTCATAGCACCAGTGTGTAAACTCCTAGATCTGAGGGGTGGCCAAGAAGTGGTTATTTGTGTGTGTGTTGGGGGAGGGGAGGTGGTTGCCATGGGGTAAACAAGGGAGCTTAAATATGTGTGTGTGGAGGGGATTTCCACACAAGTGTGCTTAGGGTCATGGGGAGAAAAACTAGAGATGGGAAATGTATTAATCCATTCTCATGCTGCTATGAAGACATATCCAACGGGAAATTTATAAAGAAGAGAGGTTTAACTGACTCACATTTCATCATGGCTGGGGAGGCCTCAGGAAACTTAAAATCATGGTGGAGGGCACCTCTTCACAGGGGGGCAGGAGAGAGAATGAGAGCCAGCAGTGGAAATGCCAGACACTTATAAACCATCAGATCTCGTGAGAACTCACTCACTCTCATGAGAACAGCATGGGGGAAACCACCTCCATGATTCAATTACCTCCCACTGGGTCCCTCCCATGACTCATGGGGATTATGGGAACTACAATTCAAGATGAGATTTGAGTGGGGACACAACGAAACCATATCAGAAAGACAATGGAAAATGGGTCATAAACTGGGGTTTGCTTCCCCCTGCCAACACATGTCAGCATAGAACAAGTAATCTAATAAATCTAAATTAAGATGACCTAAGTCATTATAAAAGTATACTTGTCAAGGTAAAAGTATAGAATGTATTTTATTTCACAATTTGTTTGCTGAATTAATAATATGCAAATATTTAGAATTACCATATGTAGACCTCCATCTGTGCTCTTGCCCTGAGCCCTGCAAGTGTTATATGGCTGGCCTGGAGGAGAGATTCGGAAGCTGCTCCAGAAGTCAGTGGCGAGTGCTAGCATGCTGGGAAGGTCTGTGGACTGCAAGATGTTGGGATCGAGATAAAGGAGGAACAATGTTCAGACCTTGTGACTGGAGGCCAAAGCTGAGAGCAGCTTGTGGGTGTGAAGGTCAAGCAGGACTAGTTACAGCAACTGCAGCAAATGTAGCAAGGGCAGAGGCTGATAACCAACACACAGAGGCCATGCAGCAGGAGACAGTTCAGCTTCTAACAAGAATCTGGAGGAAGAAATGAAGATCAGACCTGTCACACACACACACACACACACACACACACACTCCCCACGTGGCACTGTGGAATTAGATGAGCTCCTTTTGTACCCTGTAGGTAGGAGAAAAGACAAATAAATCTTTTGATAGGTTAGAGCAGCCACACTAAACAGATTAAACTATGAATTGAATAACTTTAAAACTTAAATGTGAATAAACCTTTAACCCAAAGAGAATATTTTAAACAGGTTGTAATTGGATAAACTACTTTAAAGATACATGATATTATTATTATTATTTTGCTAGTGATTAAAGAGGGATTCAAAGTTCAGCTATGGAAACATAGCACTGTTACATTTCTGTGCATCAGATTGATTAATGTAAACTAACTATTAATACCCTGCAATATAGACTCATGGATAACTTCCTGGAGAAACTGCACTGGGTCCTTGTCAGGGTACAGTGTGAGATTAATCCCATGACTATATACCTTGGTAGCAAATAGCTCATTATATCCAAGCTGTAGATGAATTCTAATTTCAAAGGATAACATAAAGGACACAAAGACATTTTGAGGTTCACAGTTTGGAGTTCCTTGCCTTAGAAAGTAAGATAGAAAGTTAAGGCTGCTTTCTGAGAGTGTTTTTCAAGTGACTATTAACTCCTAGGCCTTGACCAGTCCTTGTGAGCCCCAGACACACTGTGAGCCAAGAGATGTGATAAGAGGAAGGATCCAAAGTCGTTAGGCAAAGAGAACAATGCCTGCTGGAGGCAGTTCTATTGCATTATTTGAATTGAATCTGATCAACAGAGAACCATTCTGTGCACTCAACTACACAGTACTAAAACATTATAAATATATGGGCTTTTTGTCAATATTTCAGATCTACCTATCTGATTGTTCTGATTTCTTGACTTGATGGTGTGGATGACAGAGAAAAGGAAATTGACCTACAATATGATTACTTCATTTTTATTATTTTTCCTCTTGAGAATGCTAAGGATGTGAAGAATGTTACTTGCTCTTACAGTGTTTCATAAAAGACCCTGAAAATTAAAGTAGTTTTAGAAACTATACACAGCTTCAACCCATGGCACTGGAAATACATTACCCTCTAGCGGTAATAGCATATAAGTGTTTAATAAGTGTTTGTTGAATGAATTTGTTGAATACAAAGGTAATAAACACACATATAGACATATACTGCATAAAAGTCAAACATCAGAAACTTGTGGGATATATTTGGTAAAACAGATAAACTCAGGATTTGGGATCTGGCAACTCCCATAATTTCTTAGACACTGTGTAGAAAATACCTTTTTTACTATGTGTGTTTCTTGCATGAATTCATCTTGATCAGAGAAGGTACTGTAATACATTGTGGGAAGATATTTAGTTGGCCAGTACACAAGAGGCCAGAAGATCAATTCATTGCAATCCCACCATATGAAAGCCTTTTCTCGAAAATCGTGGAGATACCACAACCATTTTATCTTCAATTGAGGGGGAAAGCATGAAAATATAAAAAGCACAAACATCAAACCTGGGCGAGATTTACTAAGGCATGATGTGGTTTTGGTGGAGCATTGCATCACTTGCTGGTAAGGTCCCATGAAAGGACTGTCAAGCAGCATGGAGGGCCCAATGAGGAGAGAGACCACAAATCCTTGGTGGCACCATTTCACATAGTGGTGAGATTTTCTCCAGCAGCACTCAGCAAACTGGGGTTTAGGGCACTGGAGATAAATTAGTGACTGGAGTTGTTGGGGCTTCACTTGGTGGATACATTGCATCGAACATTTTAGGGAGTGACAGGTTGTGGTCTAGCTTGGCAGGAGAGTGCTGGCTGACTGAGAGAAAATGGAACAGTGGTACAGGCCTGCATTTGGTCAAAAGTAGGCACAGGGTGAGTAAGGGATGGAGAGAGCTGAAATGGTGAGAGGTTATGGTCCATGAATGGATACTGGCATTTAACAGACATAGAGCATTTCATAATGATGTCAAGGCCTATTACACAGCCATGTATGAGCCAAGCAACTGGAAATGGAAGATCTGAAATTAAAGATATCATGGAACTATGAGGAAAATACATCAAAGATATCACATAGATGTCTAATTAAATTACCTGGGATGAGCAGAAATTGGGAAGCTGATAAGTTGAAAGGACGTATATGACTCAGGTGCCCAAACTGGAGGCTAGTAAAAGGTACCAACAAGATGTACAGCTAGTTGACATCAGCCCCAAAGGGCAAATTTTTGACACGTAGAGGAATAATAGCGTAGTGTAAAAGCTTCATTGGTGGGCACAGGAGATACTAGTACTCCTCTCTTCATTAGAAAAGTCTCCATGGGAAATCAGCTTTCAGTTGAAGCGAGAAGGTGGCAGAAGCATGCTGTAAAGAGATTTGCAATGGAGGGGTTTGTGCCATAGAATGCAGGTTGCAGAAGCCCCAACTGGAAATGGCAGGAAGAAATGGACAGGCAGAAAAGTGAGGTTTTGGACTGAGAGTAGGGGAGAGGGTAGATGGTCAAAGGGACTTGAATATTGGGCAGGGACTGAGAATCAACAGGAATGTGAGGTCTGGTAGGATTAGCTGCTTTCTGGGATCCAAGTGGAGCAGAGGTACAAATTAGCTTCTGTGCCAGTGTTGGCTCAGTCCATAGAGGGTGTTGTCAGAGTCTTCATGATATTAGCAAATTGTGGTTTTTCTCAGCTCCCCAAACAGAATCTTGGTGGGAAGTTTTTGTGGTGCCTCTGAAGAGATGATTTTTCAGCCATACACACATAAAGAGTGAGTGTCCTCTGGGGGCAAGATGGCTCTGAATCCTCTCAAAAGGCAACTATGTTCTGACTCAGTAGTCCTTTTGAAGAAATCCTAGCCAGGGATGAAGGGACAAGTCTAGTTTCGCAGCTGAGAGAAACAACCTTAGTTCTTAAGTGCAAGTGCAGCTATAGAAAAGAAACTATATCATTGATGTGAAGCTAACTCCTCGATATGGTTTGGCTGTGTCCCCACCCAAATCTCATCTTGAATTGTAGCTCCTGTAATTCCCATAAGTTATGGGAGGAACCTGGTGGGAGATAACTGAATCATGCGAGCAGTTTCTCCCATACTGTTCTTGTGGTAGTGAATAAGTCTCAAGAGATCTGATGTTTTTATAAGGGGTTTCCCCTTTCACTTGGCTCTCATTCTCTCTTGTCTGCCACCATGTAAGACGTGTCTTTCACCTCTTCCATGATTGTTAGGCCTCCCCAGCCACATTGAACTGTGAGTCCACTAAACCTCTTTTTCTTTATAAGTTACCCAGTCTTGGGTATGTATTTATCAGCAGTATGAAAATGGACTAATACACTCCTGGAAAAGACTTTTCAACCCTACTACCCCCACAATGCCATGAGTGTTCTGGATGAAATAGTACTTCTTTGTTGTGTAGTATAAATGAATTTGGAATAAATATACATGGATTTAAAATAATACATTAATTTAAATTCTCCAGGTAGAACTACTTTGAAGGAAAGTTCCCTAAAAAAGCAACAAATGATTTGCCTCTGCATCTAATCAGCCAATCAGACACCCCCATGCTGATTACTTAATGAACTGGAATTTTAATGCAAAAATTCGTGATTATCAACAATTTTTCTGTTCCCCCTACCCCCAAAAATCCAACCACTTTCTGCTTATAATTCTTAACAAATTAGTCTTTTCTTTAACCATATAAGAGAATTTGTTAATCAAAACTGAATTCCTAGCCAAATATCTCAGAGCAGCTTGCAAAGCATGTACTCAAGCAGATAAGAAGTTGATGACTAACTAAGTGGTTCTGTATTTACTATCAAGAAGAAAATAATGCAGGTATATGTATCAAGAGAAAATAAAAGGCCAAGGACTATCTTATAAGTCTCGTGGCAGACTAAAGAGAGAATACAATCACATCCATCTATGGAAAAGGTTTATTTTATCTCGGCTTGCTATTTTGCTTAAATTCCAAAGGATTATCTTCACAGTGAGAACAGAGGTCTAATTTTGGCTGGGAAAGTGAAACAACGTGGTGGTTCTAGGCAGAACTTAGTGGTTTGTCATTGTATGTTTTGAAATAAATAAGAGTTCAAACTACCTTGATAGACTGTGGTACTCTAAGATACTGTCAGAGCTCTTTGCTCTGACTTTCATCTCTTAGGTAGAATTCAAATGTGGAATAAAACTGAGGAAATGTGGGATCAATAGAAGACAAAATAGTCTGTGGGCCTCAAGTTCTAACTGCATGAAATTATTCATGGAAGGGATCTACGTTTGTTATACAGATAGAATTTGTTTTCTAATGAAGAGACATGTTATCTATATAATTATTTATAGAATCACATAGAAAGTTTCATGAAGTAAATAAATCCTGTCTATGCCTCATTTTAAAAATAATAAGCATGATTCTTTTACAATCCATGTATTTTGGTTAGAATGATTTTACCCTGCAGAATAATAACACCTATTTCATGGGCTGAGTGTGAGAAATCTTTCAGCTGATAGATATGAAGCATGTGAAATGGCACCTAGTTCCCGGAAGTGTACAATAAACAGTAGCTATTATCACTAACACTCTAGATGGTAAATAATCCCCTTCTTACAAAAGAGGAGCTTGGATTTGAGAGCATTTTAGTGACTTCCACAAGGTACAAATTAAATCACCAGATTGAGAGTGCTGCCAGGTCATACTGAAATTATCTGAACTGTTGGCCTACTCCTAAATCTATTTCCAGACTCATAAATTCAAAGCCGTAATTGAAATAGACTCACATGCGGGTAGTCAGAAGAGACATTGAGCAAAATGTTATTAAATCACATTTTATAATAAATACAGCTGCAGCAGGAACAAAATTTGAGATGTAAGCCACTCATCCTATCCTGAGGACTTAGATCTTTTGCTGATGTCTGGAGACTTTGCAAGAAGAAACTTTCAAGGGTCTGTTTGTATGAACAACAAAAGACCAGCAAGGAGAGGAATTTGATGTGAGAAAACACAGCTCTAAGGAACACAAAACTGGTTCTATAATCAGTTGTTGTCAAAGGGGAGAATTTTTGAGTAGCCTGGTGAATAGCAGTGAGTCTGCCCTACAGATCCAATCTCCCTGAGCAATCCTGTGCCTAAGGGAAGAAAAGGAAGCAACAGCAAAACTCCAGGATCAGAAAAATCTCTGTGAGATCTTGAGAGTGAAGACTAGCCCTGCACAGTCAGGAATAGAATATGACATTTGTAGTGTGTAACCTAAGTAGAGTGGAGGATGGCTTTTCTCAGTGGAAGAGGTAGCTGTTAGAAAAAGTTGAAATTCAGAAAACAAGAAGTAAGAGAAGCCTAAACATGTTGGAAGGAGCATCAGGAGAGGTCCTGAGAGCCCTGAGCAGGAAGTCACAACTGTCTTCATCACCAGTATAGCAATGTGGGAGCCCACATTCCATGAAGTCTATGTTCCAAGGTAGAAGGGGGGAAGTAGTAGAAGCCCCGTGATAGGCAGGAGAGCTGCATCGGGTGCACACATAAAATGAGAACTTCCTAAAAAAAATTAGAGGAATTTGAGGGGTAGTAGAGTTTACAGAATTCAGCAGGTGAAGGATGAACCAAACTCTGTTTAAACATTATTATATGATTTAGATTTTCCTACAAACTGTGAAGTGAATACACAATTAATTATTATTTTAGCTTTGTGAACAGAACTGTGCTAGCACTGTGGCTATGGCAGGGAGTAAAATATGGTTTTTGCTCTCAAAGACTTACAGATTTTTGGAGAAACATAAGCTCCATGAGGGCAGGTGCTTTATCTATTTTGTTCGTTTGTGTACCCTAGGACACAGAGAAGTACCTGGATGGAAGAGATGGAAGAGACAGTTATCAAATATTTACTGAAATAATTTTTAAGTGATCTAAGTTAGTTTAAGAAGAATTTTAAAGAGTGAGTTCTATTACATTCTTTTTGTTTGTTTGTTTGTTTCTGTTTGAGACAGAGTTTAACTCTTGTCGCCCAGGCTGGAGTGCAATGGCATGATCTCAGCTCACTGCAACCTCCGCCTCCTGGGTTCAAGCAATTCTCCTACTTCAGCTTTCCAGCTAGCTGGGATTACAGGTGCCCGCCACCATGCCCAGCTAATTTTTTGTATTTTTAGTAGAGATGGGGTTTCAATATGTTGGCCAGGCTGGTCTTGAACTCCTGACCTCAGGTGATCCACCTGCCTCGGAGTCCCAAAATGCTGGGATTACAGGCATGAGCCACCGCGCCAGGCCCTACATTTTTTAATGTATACCCAAGAAGACTGAAAACATACATCCACAAAAAGATATTGTACACGAATGTTCAGAGCAGCTTCATTTATAGTAGCCCCAAAGTAGAAATAACCCAAATGGATATAGGTGAAGAATGGATAAATAAAATGTGATATATCTATACAATGGGATATTATTCAGACATCAAAAGCAATGAAGTGCTGATTCATGCTACAACATGGGTGAACTTTGGAAACATTATGTTGAGTGAAGAGGCCAGTCACAAAAGTCCACATATTATGTAATTCCATTTATATAAAATGTCAAGAATAGGCAACTCCACAGAGACAGAAACATAAGTTGTCAAAAGGTAGGTGAAGGGCCTTGGAATAGGGAGGGACAGCTGATGGGTGTGAAATTTCTTTTTGGGGTAATTGAAATGTTCTAAAATTGATCATGATAACAATTGTGCAACTTTGTGAATATACTAAAAACCTTTGAAGTGCACATTTTAAATGAATGCATTGTGTGGTATGTGAAATATTAAATAAAGCAAAAGAGAGAAAGTGGTATCTTCAGGATACTGTGGAAACACATAGAATATCCTACTAGAAACCAATGCAAAAGTAAGTTATTCCTACTTTAACCTTAGTTTATCCTCCTACCTAGAGAATGTTGAAATGCTGCTCTTACAGAGATTTGCTACAGATGCTAAGTGAAAGAAAAATCTCATTCAAAATGAGATTACGTTTTCTCAAATCTTCCTCCCTCACATTGGAGGTCGTATGGCTTCTGTCTGCAGACTCTGTCCTACCCCAGGAATTAGACCAATCTTGACCTTAATCAGGGGACATTTATTGAACTCTAGTTCAATATTGCATGGACTTAGTATGGTTTCTATCCTCCTGTTAGTTTGGTCCTGATCTAAGCATTTGAATATAAGTCCTATTCCTGCCTCTAAATCTCCAAGCTGTCCTTGCAGATCTGGATCTGTGCCTTTTTCTCTCATGCCTAAGCATTTAGCCTAAGACTGAGTGTGTTTAGACTGAAGCTTTGCCTGGCTTTTCAGGGCTTTTTCCAGGGATGAGGATTCTGTCCTTGATTGTGATTGGGTCTTGGTCAGCCTTCTCAGATGCTAACCTCCATCCAGCACTCCCGTGTGCCATGCCTGTAACATGATTGGCCTTTGGTGATGCCATATGCTTAGCCGAATGCTACTGCTGCCTGTCCCCACCCTCCTCCCTGCCTATCTGTGTCTGTGAAGATACAGCATTCCAGGGGTCTGGTTGGACTTCCTCCTGCCACTGTTCTGCCCTCTTCCGCCCAGCTTCCTCACTCCCACATCACAGAGGTTCCAAATCATCCCTGTGACACCAATCCTGGTACAACTAACATTTTTTTATATCTAGATGGTTTTCATAAAAATAAAAATAATATTGGTTTTGATAAAATGTATGCTTTTTCATTCAATTTATCCTGTTTAGAGATTCAGCAGATGTGTATTTATTAACTCAACATTGAATGCTTACTATATGAGGAGTATTGTCACAAATACGGGATACACACAGCTGAAATAAAATGATAATAAGGATGATGACGACTAATATAGGTGAGTATTCAGGAAGTGCCCTCCCTAGACCAAATGAGGTAGATTATTTCATTTATTTTTCACAACAACCCTATATTTTAGATTGTAACATGATCTGCATTTTAAAGATGATAAAACAGACATAGGGAGCAGCATGCCCAGGATTCAAATGTAAGATGACCTGATTCTTTACACTAAGCTGTTTATTAAAAAAATAAATTTTATTGTGTATATTTGAAGTTTACAAGATGATGTTATGGGGTACATATAGATAGTAAAGTGGTTGCTATAGTGAAGAAAATTAACATATCTATCATCTCACATAGTTTCTTTTTTATGACAAGAGCAGGTAAAACTTACTTATTTAACACAAATCCCTAATACCTTTTTATTTATTTATTTATTTTAGACGGAGTCTCTCTCTGTCGCCCAGGTTGGAATGCAGTAGCATGATCTTGTCTCACTGCAAGCTCCGCCCCCCGGGTTCACGCCATTCTCCTGCCTCAGCCTCCTGAGTAGCTGGGACTACAGGCACCCACCACCACACCCGGCTAATTTTTTGCATTTTTCATAGAGACGGGGTTTCACTGTGTCAGCTAGGATGGTCTCGATCTCCTGACCTCATGATCTGCCCGCCTTGGCCTCCCAAAGTGCTGGCATTACAGGTGTGATCCACCACGCCCGGCCCCTAATACATTTTTATTAACTATAGTCCGCATGTTGTACATTAGATCTCTAGACTCGTTCATTCTACATATCTGCTACTTTGTGTCCTCTGATCTACATCCCCCCATTTCCTCCCCTTCCTCCCTGTCCCTGGCAATCACTGTTTTATTCGCTATCTCTGTGTATGTGACCTCTTTTCTTCCTTAGATACCACATGTAAATGATATCATGCAATATTTTTATTTTTGTGTCTGCCTTATTTCACTTAGCATAATGTCCTCCGGGTCAATCTGTGTTGTAGGAAATGGCAGGATCCCATTCTTTTTAAAACCTCAATAATATTCCAGTGTTGATACTAAGCTTTTAATCAGCATGTTATACTCTCCAGAGAACTTAGGTTCTAATGAGATTCAAAAATAGTGTGCTCAGTTATCACGAAGCAAACTTAGAGTAAGATAATATTCAGTCTTAAAAAGTCTGTTGAAAGAACTATGAATAGGTTTCCTACTCTCATTCCTATGATGACTCATCCAGGGTCAAGAACTAGAGTTTCACAAGACAGGGACAGAGACCAGAGGTCAAGTCCAAGGATGTTGTAAAGGCAGGGAGGAGCAGGTGAGTCCTACATGTCCAAACAGGCCCACAGGTGCACAGTCCAGGGAGTTTAGTTTCAAAAATATGGGTGAGGACTTACAGGAGAAATCACAAGCCAGTCGGAGCTACAATATTTCTGCATCTAGGCAGAGTCCCTGAGTAACAAACGTTGAGCATCAAGGTTAATAATGAGCATGATGGTGAGCCAGAGCTCTGCAATGTGATGAGCCCTCAGAATTCCTTCCCCAGTCATGTGATGACACTAAGACAAGTCACAGTCAAAGGGAGCAGGCTACCTGATTGCAGTGGGGAAGTGAAGGGAGCAAGTATTTCTACCAAGCTGTGTATCTGCTACCATTTAATAATATCGCCTCCAATGAAGAATAACCTATATCTAAAATCAGTGAATTAGATTCCTCTAAATGCCCCTTTTGACTTAACCACAAACAGAAGAAAAAAACATCAAAAGAACTAGAAGAATCAGTCAAACAAGCTAAAGAAACCTTGGGAACATCACAGAATATTCAAGGGCAGAAATAGACTAAGCAGTCTTGGAATTCATGTGAAGCAGTGCTTCACCACTTTCAGTATGTTGTATTTTCCAAAGATGGCCACAATAATATCTTCCATTCCATATGTTCTTCTAGAAGCCTGCCACTCCTCCATCAAGGGGCAGAGTCCAAGTCCCCTCCCCTCAAATTTGAGTGAGCTTGTTACTTCTCTGTAGCCAATAGATTGTGGCAGAAGTAATGCTAGTCTAGGTCATTCAAGGCAATGTGACTTTTTATCTTCTTAGTGTGAGCATTCACTTTTTAGGGTCCTGAAATGACCCGTAATAATATGTACTGTAAGGCTGCCATGCCAAAGAGCTACAGCGGGACATTCCAGTTAACAGCCCAGCTGACCTCCAAGACAACAATCTGCTTCAACTGCCAGCCCTGTGAGTTTACCATCTTGGATCTCCAGTTGAGTTGAGCCTTCAAATGACTACAGCCATAGGCAATATCTCACTACAACTTTGGGAGAGACTTCAAGTGAGAAAGAGCTTACAAATTCCTAACTCACAAAATTGTGAGAAAAATAAAATAACTCATTTCAAGCTACCAATAATAACCTGAAAACCACAGAAGAGAGAATAAAAACTGAGTTTTCAAGATACATGGTTCTTCTCCTTTTATTGCAGCTGTGAGGATACCTGCTGACTGCTGAGCAGGATGAGAGGGACACCAGTGTGGGGAGAAAGCACTTGTGTCCGACTGAAGCTTAGGTTAGGGTCACCAGTCAGATAGTCTGCCCATAAAAGTCCATTCACTATTCATGCCATGAATTAAGCTTTGTGGGATCTCTAAAATAGTGGATTTTAAAAAATTGTTTCTCAAGCTCAATTTTTCACCTAAACAAGTATTCCCTCCCTGACTTCAGTTCTGGGAGGTAAATAAACCTCCAAGATAGTAGCATGGAATTTGCATAGTGATAATGATCAGTAAGTCAGGTGGGATATGTGTACTTGTGCATTTATTCCTAACTACATAGCTATATGTTAATACAGACTGCAAGAATGAATGGTAAAAAGAGGCCCTCTATTTCTTCTTCTTTGGTCATGATGCCACTGATGATAAAAGGACATATTTAGATAACTTACCTTTAAGCAGTAAACGTTTATTCAGCAAACTATAAATCAGGATTCTTGAGTTCTATTACCTCTTCCGTTTCACCTATTCTCACAATTAGAATTTTGCAAATGATGCACCTTCTCCCTGCCTCAACTTCTTTTCCAACTAAAGACTCCCACAAAACATGCCATCTACCAAATTCTCAGGAGGAAAGAGAAGAGTGATTGCAGCCATAACCTCCTAACTTATTCAGCACAACCTCCGCCAGCAACCCCATTCTCCCTCTGGCATTCAGAGGGCTCTGATGTACCCCTTGCCCTCAAAAATGCTATAAACATAATGAAAGTTGAGATGAAATGTAACCATTTAGTGAGCTTTCTCTTGCATATGTTTTAAAATCTTCTGGGGGTCAGAAGAATCTGCAGAACCTTGAGAGTCTGTGCTGGGATTCACTATGGCTGTACCATATGGGGAAACCTGAGAAAATCTATGAGAACTATTTATTAGGGAGAAATGGGATGATGCCATTCCTCAACATTTAAGATCAAGAACATCAAATTGAGATAGGCTTTCTGCCTCTCATTTCCCATAACTCTCTGTTTATACCATTCTCTTCCCACTATTGTCTCATATTTTCTGGTTCAGCTCTTTCCCCTACTAGACTATAAGTTCTTCTATGTTTTTGTAGCCTTAGTGCCTAGAACTGGGACAGGATATAATAAGAACCTAATAAAGTTTTGATGAATTAATGCTACTTTAAGAAGAAAGAAAAGGGGTCCTGAATCTAATAGTGTTTGGGAAGTATACACTAGGGATCCTTAGGGAGGCCCAGTGATCTTTACATCAAGGTTTGCTCTCAGCCCTTTGTGATAAAATCAATTCAGACATGTCTTCAAATCTACTCACAGACAAGAGATGGAATAATAATAATGGTAGCTGATATTTTTATAGTTCTTTTGTGTTTATCATGTTTATCCTTATGGCAATTTTTTTAGAAACAATTTGGCAAAACTAGTTATTATCATTTTAAAGTAGACAAGAAGAAACCTAGTTATAGAGGGCAGAAATCTAGAGTCAAGGATTCCTGACTCCTAATCCAGTGCTCTTTCCACTAGAGCCCACTGTGACATTTTGGAAAGAGTGGAAATAACTGTTTACACTAAAAGAAAATGAATTTTGGATCCTGATCAAAATGTGATACTGTGGGTTTCTGCAAACCACCTTAGTTGAGAGGTAGTCATCTTTCATTTAGGGGCCAGCACTTCTGTAGCTAAAAAAAAGTCAGTGTATTCATGGGAAATGAAGGATGGGAAGTTCCCTGAAAACGTTTGAAGGCTTAATTCAATTGATGTTGGCACAATAAACTCTAGGACTCATCCAAATCCATTATGAAGGGCTTCTCATGCCAGCAGATTTGCAAAAGTAGATGTGGAATTGCAACAAGTTCTTTCTGCTGTGTGTTTTAAGGTAGGGTGACACGAATCTCCTATTTTCACATGAGAGCTGAAGCGTATGTTTCTTTAATACTTTTCTCCCTGTGTGAGTGACATTCTAAGGAAAAACAAAAATAAAATCTCTCACTCTTGGCTTACCCTTTCAGTGTATATAGCACTGAAAGTCTTTCTGATTCTCCACATTACGATGGGATGCACACATGTGGTTTTGGTAATGTGGGATAGAGACTGGAGGATTCCATCTTCCCATATCCCCATGGTCTTTGACCAGGAATTACAGATATCAGGAAAAAATGGAATTACTTGGTGCTACTTTCTAAAGCCAATCTTTTAGAACTATGTAGACTTTTTAAGCTAAATATTTTGGTCCTTTTTTCTGCTACACTTATGATAATATAGCTTAATTCTGACTTTTTCATTACTTTTCCTCATTAACTTTCTACAAGACCTAATAGTGCAAGAAAGGGCTGAATTCACTGTTCACAGTCTTGTTTTTAGACATTCCAAAAATAAAAAGAAATATGGAATAATTTTCTGTTAGGTTGATGAGAGCTACAAGTAACAGAAAACCCTAAAAATTGACAAATGGGATCTCATTAAACTAAGAGCTTCTGCACCACACATACACACACACACACACACACACACACACACACACTATAATCGGAGTGAATAGACAACCTATAGAATGGGAGAAAAAATTTGCAATCTATCCATCTGAAAAAGGTCTAATATCCAGAATTTACAAGGAACTTAAAAAACATCCCAAAATAACCCAAGCAACCTCATTAAAAAGTGGGCAAAGGACATGAACAGACACTTCTCAAAAGAAGACATTTATGTGGCCAAGAAACATATGAAAAAAAGCTCAACATTGCTGATCATTAGAGAAATGCAAATCAAAACCACAATGAGATACCATCTCATGCCAGTCAGAATGGTGATCATTAAAAATTCAAGAAACAACAGATACTGGCGAGGCTGTGGAGAAATAGGGACCATTTTACAGTGTTGCTGGGAATGTAAATTAGTTCAACCATTGTGGGAGACAGTGTGGGGATTCCTTAAAGACCTGGAACTAGAAATACCATTTGACCCAGCAATCCCATTACTGAGTTATACCCAAAGGAATATAAATCATTCTACTATAAAGATACATGCATGTCTGTGTTCACTGCAGCACCACTCACAATAGCAAAGACATGGAATCAACCCAAATGCCCATCAGTGATAGACTGGATAAAGAAAGTGTGGTACATATATACCATGAAATACTATGCAGCCATAAAAAGGAATGAGATCATGTTTTTTTCAGGAGCATGGATGGAGCTGGAAGCCATTATCCTCAGCAAACTAATACAGGAACAGAAAACCAGCACCACATGTTCTCACTTATAAGTGGGAGCTGAACGATGAGAACACATGAACACGAGGAAGGGAACAACATACACTGTGGCCTATTGGAGGGGGAAGGCAAGAGAAAGCATCAGGATAAATGGCCAAATGGCTAATGCATGTGGGGCATAATACCTAGGTAATGAGTTGATAGGTGCAGCAAACCACCATGGCACACATTTACGTATGTAACGAACCTACACATCCTGCACGTGTATCCTGGAACTTAAATTAAATTAAATTTTAAAAAATGAAAAACAGAAAAGTTTGATTCAACTTGCTTAAACAATAAGAATATCAATTACCCTGGTAACCAGAAATGCAGAGATTCGACAGCTCTAAGGCATGGTATAGTCAAGACCTAGCTTTGAACCTCTCTGTGCCTTAGATTCTCTTATGACCAGCTTCTGTCAGGGTTCAAGATATGACATGCAGATACAGCAATGACAGAAGTCAGAAAAATTGGTCCATTTCTTCCACATACTGCTTTCAGGAAGAAAGAAAAATTTCCTAGAAGATGTCCTTTTATAGTTCATTGGCCATACATGTGTCTCATGGTCATGCTGAAACCAATCATTGGCAAAAGTACTGTGGCCACTGTGTTTGGTTTAGGCCAATTAGGAACCACCCCTGAGACAGATATTGGAGTTAATTTCCTTCAAATATGACCACAGACAAAGGTAGACACGTGAGGAAGGAAGAAGTTGATGTGTTAGAAATTGGGGAGATGAATTGATATTGGAAAGATGACCAATAGGGTTTGTTATAAGGCTTATTCAGAATATTTGACATTTTTTAATACTTATAAATTCCAGCTTTGTCACTGCCTCTGTCACACTTATTATTGAGTATTTAATATGAGCTGTACTAGGACTTCAGGATTGTCTTAACTTGGTCTGCTATGACAAAATATCACAGACTGGGTAGCTTCTAACAACAGAAATTTATTTCTCACAGTTCTGGAGGCTGGGAAGTCCAAGATCAAGGTGCTAGCAGGTTCAGTGTCCAGTGAGAGCCTTTATCTGATTTGCAGATGGCTCCTTCTTCTTACTGTGTGCTCATCTGGCGGGAGGGACTAAATAGCTGTCTGCATCGTCTTTTATAAGGGCACTAATCCCAGTCATAAGGGCTCTGTCTCCATGAGCTAAATCAATTCCCAAGGGAACCATCACCTCAGGGGTTAAGATTTTAACACATGAACTCTGGGGGAACACATGGCAAGGATATTCAGACTATAGCATGGATATTAAGATTTTAAAAGGCAATATTTCTGCTCTAGAAGAAAATATAGTCTTTTCCACACTATTAAGAAAAGGCACAACAAAAGAAAACAGTGAGAATGTCTATCATTCCAAAAAAAAAAAAAAAAAAAAAAGCTTTTTAGGACCTGCTGTTCCACTAATTACCAGAAGTAAATTATAGCACTTCCATAAAAAATAGGAAATAAGAGACTAGAGTTTTACCTATTTTCATAAGCACATCATTTATCATAAATGCAGGTGGATAGAGAGGGGGAGAAGTTAACAATAAGATTCCACTGGCCCCATATGAGGCCCATGGTATTATAGAACTAAAGAGAGCTGAGTTTTTAAATTGAAAATAAGATAAGTAATTATCTTGGATTCTTGTTCTAAGAAGGTAGTAATTAGAGTGGATCCCCACTCCAGGGTCCACACTCCTGGCTTACAACCTGATAGAACTCCCCAGCTTGATGTTAACAGAATAAATAGAACAATATATCCCCAAATCTATGGGGAAGGCAAGAACATGATTGGGGATTTTAAATCCTGTAATTGTTGGATTCAGAGTATGGAAAATACAGGCAATTTCAGTAAGAGATCCCCACTATTAGAATCTATAACACCTTATGGCATCTTTAAAAAAGAAGAAAATGCCTCATTAGTGGCTCAATCCCATACTCCTTTCAAATTTGTTAAGCTTGACAATTCAAGCTGATGACAAATAACTCCTTTCTCAAGTAATGTTTTAATCTGAAAGAAATACATTATTTAGAAGGGAAATCCCCATTAATGCCAAGATACAGAAACAACTACTTAGAATACACAGCAACATGAAAGAGTAAGATAAAAGAAGAGAAATTGAACATCAAACATGTTCCTCTAAACCAGAAACAGAAGCAAGTGTTCTTTAGAAGATTAGACAGGTCTTGAATTTTTATTGTTGGCAAAGAACAATGTTTAAAGGCAAGAGCTCAACCTTTCTACAGGGCAGTGTAGTTTTTAAATTCGTGGAGCAAGATGGTGACACCGGCTGCATGTACTAGCATAAAGAACTGAAAACAATATGATCCTGAATAATACTCAAAAACTAATATATTAAAGACTCATGATGAGAGGCAGATCATGAGCAGAGGCAATTTTGATTTTAAGCATCAAAGTGGATATGTTGTTATGAAAGTTAAACTTACGAAAGTTAAAGTTTGAGTATCACACTTATGAAAGTTAAACTTTGAATGTCACAAGATATTGGGGTAAGAGAAACTGAAGAGTCATCTAGTTCAACTCAAATTCTTAAGTAGAGAAGAGGGTATGAGGCTTCACAGTGACAAGTGGTCTAGTTTACAGGTAATTCTTGTTCCTATTTGTAGGACTTCCTGTGAGGGTCAGGTTAAGATCCCAAATAACAAAAAAGTGAAATGAGAAATTGCTTCTAAGAAACACAATTGTATAGCAGCTAAATTTCCTATGGTTTGAATGAGGAATACTTAACACATGCACACAAGGCTATAAATTCTTAGCCTTCCTTGCTAACTTTGTGTGAAGAATAGTTATATCTTTTTTTAAAAAATATGCTTTGCCATCAGAACCAGAAAGCCTGTTGAATCTTAGTAAAAGCACTAATACTATTTCCATTTTTATTTCTCTTGCAATTTTATATAAAAGGTACATTTTCATTAGGGGAATTGTGCAGCTAATTCTCTTGGAAAGATTCAGCTGTCACTGAGTAACACAATCTTTCCCTGCCCTCCTCTCCCGGGCTGGCAGGGTCTGTACTTCAGCTAACAACAGTGGCTCCGCTTTGCTGGGACACTTCGAGCTGCTGTGACAGCTGACAGGAGAGTAGTAACAGCTAAGGTGCCAAGCCATCCTTTCCCCAATTCCATTTGCTTTGGGAATGTGCTAAGTTGAAAGTCCGTAAGAGTCATTTAAGAACAAGTATTAGTAGATGGCATTATAGTTTTCTGTTCCTCTACACGGTCCATTTAAGGAGGAAAAATAGGTTTCCTAATACCATCTTAAGTGACTTTATGGTTATTGATACAAAACACCTTGGAAAAATATCCCAGTGCATATGTTATCTTGGTGTTTAAGCAAGAGAACATTTACAAATGTTTAAAATTTCCAAATGTTTTAAACTTTCTACCTAAGGAATAGCAGATAATATTTTTCTTCAGTAAGGGGTCACAAAATACTAATTTGATACAAGATATAACAAAAAGTCAACTAGATTTCCAGTGCATGTAGGGCTATGTCTTCTGTGGACTTAAAACATTCTTCATCGACACTTTTTTTTTTTTTTTTTTGGAGACAGAATTTTTGCTCTTATTGCCCAAGCTGGAGTGCAATGGTGCGATCTCAGCTCACTGCAACCTCCGCCTCCCAGCTCACTGCAACCTCCGCCTCCCAGGTTCAAGCGATTCTCCTGCCTCAGCCTCCCAAGTAGCTGGGATTACAGGCATGTGCCACCATGCCTGGCTAATTTTTTGTATTTTTAGTAGAGACGGGGTTTCATCATGTTGGCCAGGCTGGTCTCGAACTCCTGACCTCAGGTGATCCACCCACGTTGGCCTCCCAAAGTGCTGGGATTACAGGCGTGAGCCACCATGCCGGGCCCAACACTTCTTTTCATCTTGGATGTGACAATGTGCTCATGAAGGGTTGGGTAAAATCCACAAATCCACAAATTGCAAAGCGCTGTTGAATTGAGTTAAGCACTGTGGGAAATCAAAACCTTATATAATACAGTTCCTATTTTCAAGGATCTTCCTGATTGCAAAGACAATTATATGTAAGCTTAACAATTTCTACCTAAATAAAATGATGATTTTAGTATTTCAGAGAGCCAGCATGGTTTTCTAGACTGAGTGCTCACTTGCCTTGGAATCAAATGCTTCAATTCACATCTACACACTGACACTTACTCACTTTCCTCATTCATATAGATTATTATGACTAGATTATTTTTAAGTTCAAACATTTCGTGATTTACATCTTTAAAATATGTGCTTTTTTATAGTGATTTACAATGCAGCTAACAGGTTAGATTAGTAAATTATCAAAAATATTACCTAAGATTTGAGTGAATTTAGATTAATAAAAAAGTTTTATGTTCTAACAATGTTTTAACAATGATTTTGAAAAAAAACACCTTGGCTGTGTGCCTCCTCACTAATTAAATATTTATAAATGAGCATATTTTCATTATTTTTAAATAAGACAAACTGAACTTCTATACAGAGCTGCTATTTACACCTGAGGTGTTTGCTTTTTGGTTTATCTTGCTGACTTTCGCCAATCCCCCAAGTGGTTTTAACTGAAGACAAGGTTATCTTGCCATCCTTGATTTGGGGCAATCAGCCATCACAAAACAATTCTTGGTAATAAACATTAGAAGGAGAGGCCTGCAAGCAGCTCCAGAATGATACATAAGGATATCGTTTTCCAAATAGGAAACGGGAGGAGGTTAATTTAAAATAAACCACTATGAGGCTTCTTACAGAGTTATCATCACCTGCCTTTCAAAATAAGTATAATCATTACATGTGAGGGCAATTGTTCATCTGAACATCTTGTTTACTTGTCTGATTGTTCTCCCCAGGTATAATGATTTTCAACAGGTCAATCAGTGGTTCTAAGCGCTTTTCAAGCCTATTTAACAGGATAATTTGGTCAAAGTGCACGTGTTACATAAACTGCCCTCCCTTAACGTTTCCCATCATGAAGGCATGCACTCAAGAGTTTCATGCAAACCTGTCTTTACATCTTGCCTCTTCCACTTTCCTGGAAAGTTGGATAAGTTACTTAAAATTTTTTAGTCTCATTTCCCTCATCTAGAGTTTTTCAGGATTGGGGAGGTTGAGTCCTAACACTGGGACAGTCCCAGGCATCTGTTCAGGCTCATTGATGATAGAGAGGGAAGGAGACAGCATCTCTGTCACTTCATGATAACATAAATAAAACACATAACTGATGAACTATGTGTAACATAATCTTAACCTGGCATTTATTTTCAGATATTACGGTTAAGTACTATATCAATTTTTTAAAAGTAAAAAATTATTTCTACCTGCATAGAAGGCATTACCTGGATTGATTGATTGATTTAGAGACAGGGTTTTACTCTGTAGCCCGGGCTAAAGTGCAGAGGCACATCACAGCCCACTGCAGCCTCTGCCTCCCGGGCTCAAGCAACCCTCCCTCCTCAGTTTCCTGAGTAGGTGAGGCTACAGGCGCACGCCACCACACCCAGCTAATTTTTGTAGTTTTTGTAGAGACTGCCGTGTTTCCCAGGCTGGTCTCAAACTCCTGGGCTCAAGCCATCAGCCTGCCTAGGCCTCCAAAAGTTCTAGGATTATGGGCATGAGCCACTGTACCTGGCCTGATTTTATTTTATTTTTAAATAAGCCAGTTCATGAATAATTAAATGAAAACATTATAATAATAGACAAAAAGATTGCTAAATAATAAATCTGGTTTATAACTAATATATCTATCTCACTTCCTTAAATTAGTTTTCAATGCTCTTAATTTGTATGTGTGTTAACATCTCTCAATTTTCAAACAGTTTTAGCTTTTTGAAAAATAGCATGGCAATTGAAAGACTGATTTTTAAAGTGAACGAAACATTGATTCCCAGAAGAAATATTTTAATGAACAAAACATCGATTTCCAGAAGATGAACAATTTCACATGTTCATATGTAATCAAAATATGTGACACTAATTATAGGTGTATTCACACTTTTCAAACATCAATATTAATTCCTGAATACATATGCTATTAAGCCACTTTTGAACACAGAAAAGATGGCTAATTGATAATGTATTTTTGTAGCAAAGCAAGTTTTCATGCCAATTTTACATTTTGGGATTCATTAGATAATAACCTCAATTCCTTCTTATTTAACAGAAATAAAAGCATCCAATATACATGCTTTTCAAGATGTGGAAGGCTACATTTGACAATCAATTATTAAAGTAAAATTAAACCTGGCTTTGGGAGGCCAAGGCAGCGGCATCTCTTGAGCCTAGAAGCTCAAGATCATCCTGGGCAACATAGTGAGGGATCCAGTCCCTATAAAAAAATATAAAAAAGGTGAGGTGTGGTGGCATGTACCTGTAGTCCCAGCTACTCGGGAGGCTGAGGCGGGAGTGTGGCTTAGGTCCAGGACTTAGGGCCTGCAGTGAGCCATGATGGCGCCCCTGCACTCTAGCTTGAGCAATAGAGTAAGACTCCATCTGAAAAAACAAAACAAAACAAAATAAACCTGGCATTGTCTGACAACCTAACTTTTGGAACTAACATCAGCCCATGGGGAGTCCTGAGTGGTATCAGAAAAATGCCATTTAGATCAGCTAATAAATATTCAGCCCTCTACCACAAATCCTGCACAGAATAACTCAATAAATGTTAGTAGCAATGACAATTAACAACTGCTTTCAGTTCAGCAGCTTATGGATCCTTGATATTCTTAGCTTATCTTCCTAATCGTTAGTAATTCCATCATCTTTTAATGAATGAGTCAGAAATTTAAACAGCAAAAGGGAGAGAAGGCAAAACTAAACATCTGTGAATTTTATTTATTATTAGCAATTCCTTCTAAAAGCCAAGAGGGGGCCGGGCGCAGTGGCTCACACCTGTAATCCCAGCACTTTGGGAGGCCGAGGCGGGTGGATTGCTTGAGGTCAGGAGTTCAAGACCAGCCTGGCCAACATAGTGAAACCCTGTCTCTACTAAAAACACAAAAAATTAGTTGGGCGTGGTGGGGGGTGCCCGAAATCCCAGCTACTCAGGAGGCTGAGGCAGGAGAATCGCTTAAACCCAGGAGGCGGAGGTTGCAGTGAGCCAAGATTGCACCATTGCACTTCAGCCTGGGCAACAGGAGCGAAACTCTGTCTCAAAAAAAACAACAACAACAACAACAACAAAAAACAAACAACAACAACAAAAAAACAGCCAAGAGGGGATTAGAGTGGCCCTTATGGTTAAAATCATGACTAAAAGTTGTTTAAACGACCCTTTCAATGCCATTCCCCTTGTGCACTGTTTAATCAAGAACTGGTTACAGTGGCATATTTGAGGTTAAGAAATATTGAGAAAAGGGAAAGGTGTATGTGTGGTTTCTGCTTCACTGGGTTGTCAGGAGAATGGCAATAACATAACCATTTAAAATGGAAAAATGGAGCAGTAGGCCCTACTCTGAAGAAGATGGGACATATTTTCAATGTTTCCTGAATGTTATGAGACATAAGAACAGCTACCCAGGGAGTTCCTATCTTGAAGACTGGAAAGTTATGAACAAAAGCAACTAGCAAAATAAAAGAATTTGGAATATTTATCCTCTTATGATGGCTAGACTTCAGACTTCCTGAAATAGCCTTTCTCTTCGCTTCTAAGCCACTGCTTCTCAAACTTTAATGTTCATACAAATCACCCAGGGATCAGGTGAAAATGCACATTCTGATTCTATAAGCCTGGGTTGCAGCCTGGTGTTCTGCATTTTTAACAAGCTGGTCTTCAGACTCTTCTTGAGTACCAGGCTTCTGTCTTTCTTACACTGTAACGTTTCTTATGCTTATGGTGACGCTACATCCTGTACTCTTTAACATAGCCTAAATTTTATTGGTATTTCATTATTTTCAGCAAAGTCAATTAGCTAACTAAATGGATTTAATTTTTATACCTTTTGGAAGCTGTTAATATAAAAGATTTCCCTCACCAGAAGTCCAATGTCTTGACTTGGGGTTTCAGAAGATGGTCTTATCACAAGTGACTTAGCAAAGGTTACCTCTCTCTCTCTCTTTTTTTTTTTCTTCAGACTTCTCGTCTTACTCCAATAGCCCTTTGTGTATCTGCATAACAACTTGACTGGAATAAAGTAACTATTATTTTCTATCAATCAAGGCTAAATGAGTCACCTATGAGGAAAGAACTGTTCAGATGGACTGGAGCCCTGGGCTAGGTATTACAACTGGAAACAAGGGAGAATGTGATTTAGGAAATGTTCCTAATAGTCATAGGAATTTCTTTCTTTTCTATCAAAAAATAAATTGACGAAAATCTCTTCTCTGGTCTCCAGGCTCCAAGCTCTAAATCTTGGCTTCATGCATTAATGAAATTACACTTCACTCAGGAGAACTGAGTTAATTTCTTGGTCTGTCACTCACCAGCTGTTTGACATTGGTCAAGTTACTTTACTTCACCTTTGAGAACTTCTGTTTTCTTCTTTTTTTTTTTTTAATGAGAGAACAAAGTTAGGGAGGCAACTAAATGCCCTATAAGCTCTTGTTCAACTTCAAAAAGAAAATATAAATATATGGCATCAAATTTGAGCTCTTACCAAATTCCTAAGGGCTTGATATTCTGATTATAATATGGTGATTATGATTTGATTGTAATTTACCAAGCAGTTGATAAGAAATCGGTATGTGTAATCCAAAGCAAGTCCTTGAAAACCTTGTGTCTCCCAAAGATAATTAGAAACTAGGATTATCCAGGCGACATTTGAATTTCTGTTAGTAAAATCTTGAAAGTTGCTGTACTATGTCTCTATGCGACTGGACTCAGACTGAGGGCTACTTTTAGATCTCATTTTAGCACTCTGAACCATTGTCATCTAGATAACAACAGTGAACTTCATTTTAGTATGAGGGCAAAAGTCTCCTTTTCTAAACTCTAAATCACTGAAATAGTAATGGGAAATAAAATAACATTCACCATCTCATTAAAAGAGGACAACAGAATTTGCATGGGTGTATATGTTAGTCTGGTTTCTTCAAAACAGTTACTCAAGACCCGAGTAACTGTTCAATCAAAAACTCAATCAGTTAACAAAATCATGGAGAAGCTCTGGAAAACCTGTAACAGAGGATAAAGAAAGTCTTTAGAACCTAAATTGAAGGAGAAGTACCATAAGCTTTCTCCAGAACTTTAATACCTTTGAATTAATTAATTATTATTTTTTTTTTTTGAGACAGTGTCTGGCTCTATTGCCTAGGCTGGAGTGCAGTGGCACCATCTTGGCAACTTCTGCCTCCTGGGTTCAAGAGATTCTCCTGTCTCAGCCTCTGGAGTGGCTGGGATTACATGCATGCACCACCACACCCAGCTAATTTTTGTATTTTTATTAGAGATGGGGTTTCAGCTTGTTGGTCAGGCTGGTCTCAAACTCCTGACCTCAGGTGATCTGCCTGCCTCAGCCTCCCAAAGTGCTGGGATTACAGGTGTGAGCCACTGCAGCCGGCCTGAATAATTTTTTCTTAAGTGACAGTCTATCAGAGTTTTAGAAAAATTCAAATTCTGGGCAGGAGCATACAACACATTACTATGCAAAAGGTGAAAATTAAACATTTACAAACTACCTCTAGAAATCATTTTCATGAAAGTTTAAAGTGTATGTTGAAGAGAAGAAATATTGATATGAAAAACTCCAGTGAGCCACAAAACTACTTGAATCTCTTAACTCCATAATCATTTTCAACCACCACCACCCAGACGGAAAAACACAAGCCTGAACTAATGTAATGCTTCCCCTCTCCTACTTCCCAGCAAATTCATGCCTTCACACTGATGACTTCAGGTAGTGATCATTTAAAAGTAAATGTATGATGACTTGTTATGTGACTCTCTCCCAGCACCAGGAAACATAGATCTCTGCGTATTTGATTACAGGTCAAATTCTCCATTCAGGGAGCAATTAAAGGCTGCTATAACTTTTAAGTCATTGAAATGAGAAAGAAAATCCAAGAAATGAAATTTGCTTGATGATTCTATTGCCTTTATCTAACACTGATTTTCATATGAAAAGTATTGCTTTCAAAAGTCCTAATTAGAAGGCCACCCTTAATAGCTGCATCTACAAGACATCAGCAATATATAGTAACAGAATTAAGCAGAATACGTGAACTTTGACATTGGTGTCTTACTGGGGAAACAGCTTTCAATCAAGTAGCCCTGTCTGTATTCTATGTTGAAAAGGAGTTTTTAAACCAAAACTACATGGATTATGCTCAATGGACTATATTGATAATTTACAACTCCTCTATTTACTATGTTCTTTTCAATCATAAGCTAAGTTTCTTAATGGAAAGAAAATATTAAATGGTAAAAATATGGAGATATTTGTCTTTGGTAGAACCTCTCTTTATAGGCTATGAAAGGGGAAAATCAGATACTACCAACACCAACTTTAATCTTATATATTTCTAGTCACTTTGTTTTCTGAAATCAGTCTGTGCAGAAATCTTTTTCATACAATGTCACATATTTAATCTTAATAGTAAAACAACATTACTAGTTAGAAGGAATACATAAAGTGAGTTTAATTATTCTTTTACTTTCCATGAATTAATAATAGAAGCATTATTTTTCTCATTGCATTTGTAATGAGTGAAGACTGACAACTCTTTCTGAACACAAATTCCAGTAACTCAGAATTATGATGAGACTTGAAGAATTTTAAACATTTCCTACATTTAAGAAGAACTCGGTGGCTCTTGCCTGTAACCCCAGCACTTTGGGAGGCCAAAGCAGGTGGATCACGAGGTCAGGAGATTGAGACCATCCTGGCTAACACGGTGAAACCCCGTCTCTACTAAAAATACAAAAAATTATCCAGGCGCGGTGGCAGGCACCTGTAGTCCCAGCTACTCGGGAGGCTGAGGCAGGAGAGTGGCGTGAACCCGGGAGGCGGAGTTTGCAGTGAGCCAAGATCGCACCACTGCACTCCAGCCTGGGTGATAGAGTGAGATACCGTCTCAAAAAAAAAAAAAAAAGAAAAAAAAGAAGAGGTGCTCTTTCAAAAATACTGCCACTGTTGAAGAAATTCAAGATTGTCATAAATGCTCACGTGTAGATTTTAAGGAAAAAGTTATCTGAGAAATATAATAAATCATCTGGGTTTTTCATTTGTTTTACCAGTTATAATTTTCCTCTTGTTACGGTGAACTTTTTATTGCCCAGAATCCTATTGGCAAAAACTCTTTATTAACCAAAACTTATTTGTACTACCTCCCCCAACACTATTGTAAAAATGTTATAGCACAATATTTAATAGCAACCCTAAAATGAAAATGATGACTTAGAAGATTCTGTATTATTTTCTGAAACATCAAGAAATGAATTTACTCATAGATAATCTGCCTCAGTTAGAGTAACTCTCAGTTGACTAAGATTTGAGAAAACAGAATACCCAAATCTCAATCAGGCAAACAGAATTTACTCTGTATATAACTGATACCTAAAGAGTGGGAGGAACGTTCACAGAATTTTAGAAAAGGTATCTAAAACCAAGTGAGAAGATAACAATGTAATTAACAGTCTTTGCATTGTATTTATGGATTCAGATAATTATAAATTGTTGCATTGCCTAAATGAAATTAGGAGACTTAAAAGCTAAAACTTAGAGAAGAGATCCAGAGAATGAATCCAATTCCCTCATACTGCAGATGGGAAACCAAAGCCCAGAAGTTACGTGATATTGGGTTTGGACCAATATCCAAGTCCAAGTTTCCATTCAATATATTTTCCATAACAGAACGCTTTTAAAAAATAGATAAAATATAGGCTAAAATTGGAGTTGGGGAAGCACAAATAGGCGTAAGCAGGGATGGAGGCTACCAGCATTTGAAGAGCCTCTTACTAGGTGTCAAGCATTGTTATCGATATTTTTATTTATTATTTTTATTTATTATTATTTATATTTTATTATTTATTTGTTTATTTACTATGATTATTATTATTATTTTTTGAATCTTGCTCTGTCACCCACGCTGGAGTGCAGTGGCACAATTTTGGCTCACTGCAAGCTCCGCCTCCCGGGTTCATGCCATTCTCCTGCCTCAGCCTCTTGAGTAGCTGAGTAGCTGGAACTACAGGTGCCCACCACTGTGCCCAGCTAATTTTTTGTGTTTTTAGTAGAGACAGGGTTTCACCGTGTTAGCCAGGATGGTCTCAATCTCCTGACTTCGTGATCCACCCGTCCGGGCCTCCCAAAATGCTGGGATTACAGGTGTGAGCCACTGCTCCTGGTCTATTTTTAATTTTTTTTTTATTATACTTTAAGTCCTGGGATACATGTGCAGAATGTACAGGTTTGTTACATAGGTATACACGTGCCATGGTGGTTTGCTGCACCCATCAACCCGTCATCTACATTAGGTATTTCTCCTAATGCTATCCCTCCCCTAGCCCCTGACACCCTGTCATGTGATGTTCCCCTCCCTGTGTCCATGTGTTCTCATTGTTCAACTCCCACATATGAGTGAGAACATGTGGTGTTTAGTTTTCTGTTCCCATGTCAGTTGGCTGAGAATGATGGTTTCCAGCTTCATCCATGTGCCTGCAAAGGACATGAGCTCATCCTTTTTTACAGCTGCATAGTATTCCATGATGTATATGTACCACATTTTCTTTATCCAATCTATGATTCATGGGCATTTGGGTTGTTTCCAAGTCTTTGCTATTGTAAACAGTGCTGCAATAAACATACATGTGCATGTGTCTTTATAGTAGGATGATTTATAATCCTTTGGGTGTATACCCAGTAATGAGATTGCTGGATCAAATGGTATTTCTGATTCTAGATCCTTGAGGAATCGCCACACTGTATTCCACAATTGTTGAACTAATTTATACTCCCACCAACAGTGTAAAAGCATTCCTATTTCTCTACACCCTTTCCAGCATCTGTTGTTTCCTGACTTTTTAATAACTGCCATTCTAACTGGCATGAGATGGTATCTCATTGTGGTTTTGATTTGCATTTCTCCAATGACCAGTGATGATGAGCTTTTTTTCATATGTTTGTTGGCCACACTTCTTTTAAGAAGTGTCTGTTCATATCCTTTGCCCACTTTTTGACAAGGTTGTTTGTTTTTTTCTTGTAAATTTGTTTAAGTTCTTTGTAGATTCTGGATATTAGCCCTTTGTCAGATGGATAGATTGCAAAAATTTTCTCCCATTCTCTAGGTTGCTTGTTCACTCTGATGATAGCTTCTTTTGCTATGCAGAAGCTCTTTATTTTAATTAGATCCCATTTGTTAATTTTGGCTTTTGTTGCCATTTGGTGTTTAGTCATGAAGTCTTTGCCCATGCCTATGTCCTGAATGGTATTGCTTAGGTTTTCTTCTAGGGTTTTTATGGTTTTAGGTCCTACATTTGAGTCTTTAATCCATCTTCAGTCAATTTTTGTATAAAGCGTATGGAAGGAATCTAGTTTCAGTTTTCCACAATGGCTAGTCAGTTTTCCCAACACCATTTATTAAATAGGGAATCCTTTGAATCCTGTCCCCATTGCTTGTTTTTGTCAGGTTTGTCAAGGATCAGATGGTTGCAGATGTGTGGCAGTATTTCTGGGGCCTCTGTTCTGTTCCATTGGTCTACATATCTGTTTTGGTATCAGTACCATGCTGTTTTGGTTACTGTAGCCTTGTAGTAGAGTTTGAAGTCAGGTAGCATGATGCCTCCAGCTTTGTTCTTTTTGCTTAGGATTGTCTTGGCTATGTGGGCTCTTTTTTGGTTCCATATGAAATGTAAAGTAGCTTTTTCTAATTCTGTGAAGAAATGCAATGATAGCTTGATGGGGATAGCACTGAATCTATAAATTACTTTGGACAGTATAGCCATTTTCACGATATTGATTCTTTCTATCCATGTGCATGGAATGTTTTTCCATTTTTCCGTTTGTTTCTGTCCTCTCTTATTTCCTTGAACAGTGGTTTGTAGTTCTTCTTGAAGAGGTCCTTCATATCCCTTGTAAGTTGTATTCCTAGGTATTTTGTTCTCTTTGTAGCAATTGTGAATGGGAGTTCACTCATGATTTGGCTCTTTGTTATTGGTGTATAGGAATGCTTGTCACTTTTGCACATTGATTTTGTATCCTGAGACTTTGCTAAGTTGCTTATCAGCTTAAAGGGATTTGAGGCTGAGATGGTGGGGTTTTCTAAATATACAATCATGTTATCTGCATATACAGATAATTTGACTTCATCTCTTTCTATTTGAATACACTTTATGTCTTTCTCTTGCCTGGTTATTGACACTTCTACATGTTTATCACATTATGCACTGTGCTCAGTTTAGAGATAAATAAACCAAAACTGTCTCATGATGAGAGGTCATCACAACCCCAAGGTCTATGCAATTTCTCTTTATTGACCCCAGAAACAAACTGACTATGTATCTGGTGATTGGTTGACTATAAACTGGCTTATTTGCTCACATACTCATTCAACAAACGTATACTGAGCCTTTTCTTTGTGGCATACCCCATCCTGGAAGTTGGGTGTGCAGTGAGCAAGAGGCTTAATTAACCCTTGCCCTCAGATAGTCAGTGGGCACAGGGGCCAACTCCACTCTTTTCTACCCCACAGTGTCTCTCAGTCATCGCCATGGTTGGGAGCCGCCACTTCAAACTATTTTAGAAACTCTGATAGTGGCCAGATCCTTGAGAAAAACACCAGAAAGCTTAATATCAGCCCTTTATATACGTCTTCTCTAAAGAAAGGCTATTAATGTAAATGGTTTCAATAACAATTGGCAAATATGTTTTTCACAGTAGTTTTCCACGGTAGGGAAACATCAAACTTCAGATTTGTTTCAGAATGAAGTATATTCTTAAAATTTTACATTTTCTTTAAATCTGTCAACTCAAATATGCTAAAATTTGAGTATAATGCAACATAATTTTTAAAGTTAGGTTTATTTTAGACTCTATGCAACAAGATCAATTAGAGAAAAGGTGATCATTGACCATAGGAATTGTGGTCCTATGCATTGACCATAGAGGTTTTGTTGCATTGAATTGTTAGCATAATGCTTGAAGCACCAATTCTGAGAATGTAAACCATTCTTATATCATAGACAGCATATATTCTGTGAATAACAGAGCACTCAAAAGAATGAATAGACTTGGTATATGGCTTTTCCAGGCATTTTATAAATACTCACTGCAAACTTACATACATAACTGGGTTTTGTATTTGAAAACAGTACTAATCATTCTTTCACCAACCAGGCATGTATATGTGCAGATAAGAATGATGCATGTCAGAGATGCCTGTCTACACTGCCTAGATGAGATTTGCCCTTGATTTGCAGCCACAGCTGCTAATGGCAAAACATACAGCTATTTTCAACCACTCTACTTAGATTCACATTCTTCTCTGCTCTGGTGCTTTAAAAAGCACCAGGATGCTTGCTTGTCTCCACTGTGTCCTGGCAGGCCATTATTCTATAGACTGATTTTAATTTGAGCTTAGGCATGTCATCACAAGTTTGTGGGAGAGTCATCTAAAATCATCAGAAACGTGATGACTATGTTCTTGAGGCACACATGCAGGATGTCATGCAAAAGATTATAGATCACTTTGAAGAGTCAACATTGTCTCCCAGAGTGATGATAAATCCTGAGAAGATGTACACCTCCACATAACAAAGATCCTCCCTGGTATTGTAGAGATGAGACGTGACATGCATCGACACTGTGTCCCATGATAGACTGACAAAGAAGCATGATGATACCTCAATTGTTCACAACTTCTGTGGGTAAAACAGACTTTGGGCAAAGTAGGCCCAGGTAGGGGAAAATTCCTGACTCTTCATTATTTTAGTGGCTGCTGAGAAAGCTCAACCGTTTCTTTTGTAAAGCCTTCTGTGACCCATCAAGACGAGTTGATCCCTTCCTCCTTTGCACCTTTACTAGCGATTTGACATCTTCTTGTTTTTGTATCAATTTACAGTCTACTCCCCTCCTAGACGCTTATCTCTTTGAAGGAAAGATCTGTTTCTTTAAATTCCTAACACATTTCATAGTGCCTGACATAAAATTTTGGGATTAAATATGGGTGGATGAATGAATCGATGAATGGATAGGGTGAGAAAAACAAGACTCAGTAGGCTACTGATGTTGTCTGGCCTGGGGCTGTTAAACTAGAACTAACTTACCCCATGCTCCCACAGTTGAGTCAACTTGGAGAGAAAAAATGAGGGGAGTAATCTCAAGCAGTTATTATATGACATCGGTGCTACTTGATAGGAGTCACTGCTGAGAGGAGAAGAAGCTTCCTCCATTTTAACCAAGGTTCTTGCAGATCAACTTTCCTCCTGGTATGAGGAGAGAAGAGATTATCATTCTGTAGAGATCCAGTAAGGTGGGTAAATTGGGATGATACAGAAAAGAATCTTTGAAAAAGGACACATGTGGGAACCAGCGAGAATTTAGCCAATTACTAATTAGCTGAGAAATCTGGGACAAGTTACTTGGTTTCACTGAGTATCTGGCTCTTCATCTACAAATTAAATTCATAATATCTACTTTGCAGCATGATCATAAAGCTTTAAGGAGCATATGTTCAGTGCCTGGCACAGAGAGATACTCAATAAATATTTTTATTTAAAATAACCATGTATATGCATTACCTTATTTTTAGTTGTATAATGACATTTTATTCCACTAAATTTGACATTAATATTGTTGGAAATTATCCTCTTGGTTAATTCTGATTTTCCTGCAGAAAAAGAGATTCATTTTTCTTTCAATGAGGTAAGTATTTAGTGCCTACCATCAGGCAAAATGGTGCATCTAGAGGGCCTGTAATAGTCTTAGGAAAATGTCAAATAAAATGGGGTGAGCACAAGAAAGGTCCATACCTGGATGATTGAATCACACAGCCTGCAAATAAGAAAGCTTGAAAGGTAGGAGGAATAGGCATTCAAAGACACATGCTGTTATGGACTGAATGTTTGTGTCCTTCCAAAATTTATATGTTAAAATCCTAACCCTAAGGTGATGGTACTAGAAGCGTGGCCTTTGGGAGGTAACTAGGTTATGAAAGTGGAGCCCTCGTGATGGAATTAGTGCCTTTATAAAAAGGAACCAGAGAGCTCTTTTGATCTCTTTCCAACCATTGAGAGGACAAGGAGAAGCAGGCAGTCTATGACCTGGAGAGGTCCGTCATCAGAACCCAATCATGCTGGCACCCTGATCTGAGTTCCATCCTGTAGGACTGAGGGAAATGAATTTCTGTTGTTTATAAGTCACCTGGTCTCTGGTGTTTTGTTATAGTGGCACAAGCTGACACAGGCATACATATGCATATGGATAAGAAGGAGCTCATGGTTGCTTGGGTTTAAAGAATAATATTTGAGTATTCCACTCATATTAACCTTCCACAATTATAGAAGGTCAAATGTGAACCCACAATGTCTCTGAATTAGTTACCACGTCATGAGTTCTAGCACTAGGTCCTTAAGATGTTAACCTTTCCTTTCTTCAAAACAAATAAAATTGGTCATAAGAATAAACAAGTGACCTAAGAGAAGGGTGCCTGATGGGTCACTCTGTATGATGCCTAACACTTCACAGGCTGTTACAGCAACCGGCTCCAATATCCTAAACTCAACGATTTGACTTTGACACTCCCCCTCTTTCCTGCCCGTTCCTTCAGGTGACCATCTCACTAGAAGATGACAGATGCAGCAGAGAGACCACTAACTGTCCAAGTCACAGGATACTCCTCCTACACCCCCCTCCCTCCCTGAAGTGGTCTGTTCTCTACAATCATCTCATCATCCCCATGTTTTAACTTGTTTTCATAATTTTTCAGAACCCTAATCTCAATCAGATATGAGTATTAGTAGATTTCATGATTTAAATGATTTAAAATAAGGTCTGGATGACAGGGTATGCTTGTCTGATTTAGATAGTCTACTTCATTTAAAGAAGTACTTAGTTGCCTAAATAAGATTTAAACATTTGGATTTGGGAATCTCCTTTCACTTGTTCCTTTCCTGGTCCATAAGAAAAGCCAGAACCACAGCTTGCTTCTCTGTTTCAGATCTATATTAAGATGAGTTTAAAAACAAGTTAACTTGCTGAATGCCAGGAAGAAAAACAATATAAGAGAATAAAATCTGATGAAGATAAGATTTGGCTATTGAGGAAATTATCTTTGAATAAGCAATCATATAAAACTCAATTCTTAATTAGTTGAATCAAGCCACTCTTAAGTGAGAATTATTAAATAAAATTTTAAAATTAGTTGTCTCAAATTATTTTTTAACCAGAAGATGTATCAATAATAAATATATTAAAATAGCATGTACAGCATGCAGTTTGATAAAAATTGATTAGGATGGATTATACAGCCCTCCCCCAAGTAGTTTTGCACTGAATTCTGAAGGTAACAAGAATGAGTGGGAAGGAACCATGAAAAAAATGCAAACTTGTTACAACAGAAAACTACGCTTGTGATTCCAAAAAAGAGAAGTTTGGGTGATTTCCAGTAATTCTTGGGAGAAAAAGAGCAGGAACTATAATCTCACAACATAATGAGTTGGGATATGAGACTGAAGTATAAAGATGAAATAACATACCTTTCAAAAACAGAATTCCTCAAAAATCTACAAGCTGAGAAGAAAGCACCTTCGAAAATATTTAAAGTAAAAATAACAGAATACAAATGCTATAATTATGGGACCATACTATAGCCGTCTAGACAGATTAAGAATACAGAAGTTACCTTGACAACCATTTCAGAGATTGGATAGAATGGGGTGAGAAGTCATGAGCTATCCCATCATGACCCATCAGTCATAGGTGCTGAAAGTCTTACCATCTGTATTAGTCTGTTCTCACATTGCTATAAAGAAATGCCAGAAACTGTGTAGTTTATAAAGAAAAGAGTTTTAATTGGCTCACAGTTCCACAGGCTGTACAGGAAGCATGGCTGGGAAGCCTCAGGGAGCTTTTACACATGGCAGAAGGCAAAACAGATGCAGGTATCTTCACATGCCCGATGCAGGAGGAAGAGAGGGAGTGGGGAGGTGCTACACACTTTTAAACAACCACATCTCAGAAGAACTCTATCATTAGAACAGTACCGAAGGGGAAATCTGCTCCCATGATCCAAACACCTCCCACCAGACCCCGCCTCCACACTGGGGATTACAAATCGACATGAGATTTGGGCAGGGACACAAATCCAAACCATTTCACTATCTAAGCACAGAGCTTGGTTCTATGACCGTCAAGCTAAGTCTGCTTACAAGGAAAATGCCACTGTTTCATTTATTTTTTAAATTCAGTAAACACCTACTGTGCACCTACTTTGCTCCAGGAAGTGGGAATGTCAAAACAAGTTTTAAAAGCCCCTGGAGGCGGAGCTTGCAGTGAGCCGAGATCGCGCCACTGCACTCCAGCCTGAGAGACAGAGTGAGACTCCGTTCCCCCCCGCCCCCCAAAAAGGCCTCTGGAATTTAAATTAACATGACAAAATAATGTGGCAAGTGCACAAATAGAGGTACATAAAAAATGGCACTATGGGAGCTGTGCTGGATGGAGTCCACCAACAAGGCTGCAGGAACGACTTCATAAAAGAAGGCACACCTGGGTTGGAACCTGAAAGACAGCTCAGCCAGGCATGGAGGTGTGAGGGAGGAGTGCTCCGCCCACGTGGAAGAGCACATCTAGGAAACAGACAGAAGTATGGTGCGGGTGGAACCTCTTAAAGATGGGGTTTGCTAAACGATGTGGTTGAAGAGGACATTGTGTTGAATTTAGGAAATGAAAGGCAAATAAAATGCTTAAAGGAAAATGTGACATAATCGGATTTGAATCTTAAAATGTTCACACCCACTTTTGTGTAGAAGACACTTGGAAGAGAGTAGGACTGGGGGTGCTTTATCATACTGAGTTCATTTTCTTTTCTTTTTCCCAAGGCTGTTAATTTGCTAGATCAGAGAAATCCACTCGATAAAAATGTTTTTAAGATTTCATCATGGCACTTGATGAGCTCTCTTGTCTGCAAGTTCTGGAAATATTTACTGGATGATAATACAATCAAGTAGGTTAATCACTAGGCCCCAACCTACTTTTTTTTTTTTTTTTTTTTTTTTTTGAGACGGAGTCTCGCTCTGTCGCCCAGGCTAGAGTGCAGTGGCGCAATCTCCGCTCACCGGAAGCCCCGCCTCCCGGGTTCACGCCATTCTCCTGCCTCAGCCTCTCCGAGTGGCTGGGACTACAGGCACCCGCCACCATGCCCGGCTAATTTTTTTTGTATTTTTAGTAGAGACGGGGTTTCACCATGGTCTCAATCTCCTGACCTCGTGATCCACCCCTCAGCCTCCCAAAGTGCTGGGATTACAAGCGTGAGCCACCGCGCCCGGCCCCCAACCTACTTTTCCAGTCCTTTCTTTCCCCATTCCCTATACCTCCTTATGCTCCCATCATTAAATTCCTTGTTGATCCCTGTAAACACCTTGTGTGTTCCAGCCTCACTGCCTTTGTTCACAATGTTCTCTCCACCTGGAATGACATTCTTTCATCTTCTAGCTATTGAAATCCTATTCATTGTTCAATGGACCACCACCATCACATGTATTTTTGTACTTGCCTTATGATCCTTTCTTTATTCTATCTTCATTGTAGTCATTTGAGTAATTATCTAATACTTCCTACCACAATTTACCTACGTGAATGTAGGAATGTTTTCATATTCCTCAGCGTAATGAAAATGATACTTATAATAATCCCACCTTGAGTGTCTTTAGTGAGTCTTGCCAGGCACTGTAGAAAGTCGCATGCCTCCTTGTCTTATGTACTTCTAAGTGGGAGTTTCATGTATTCGTTAGAAATGAAAAAAACATGGCAGTCATCCAGACCCAGGCTAGCTCCTAGCTGTAACACCTTGTTGCATGACCTGGGGCAAGTTATTTAACCCTTCTGAAGTTAAATTTTCTCATCTGAAAACTTGTAGGGTTGTTTTGGTGATTGAAGTAGAGAATGTTTAAAACGCACTTAGCATAGTGCTTAACATACAATAATAAGACTAAAATTAGTCTCTATGAAATCACATCTAAACCCATTACACAGATTCTAGGAGACACAAAAATACATGTGGACTCCTCTTAGGAAGCTCACAATTTAGTGGAGAACAAAAGCTGTCAATGCTCTGGGATTTTGATAAATACTCATACTAAATAAGGAAAAATGTGAAAATGGCAAATCAATACTATAAACATTTCATATTCATATTGATATTATGGAAATGCTACATGAAAGTTAAATCATTTTTAAATCTGGCACACTTAGATTGCCTCCATGTGATACATTCATGTTTTACTAAAAATATTTTAATTACCCATAAACCTTTTTTTAATGATGGGGGAAAAAATCACCCCTGGAATATATCAGGGAAGAAAGGAAAGAAAGGTGTTGAGAATTTTGAAAAGCATTTTAATGTCATTTTCAACTATTCTTTTTCAGCCCTTCACTTCCTCCTCTTCAAATAAGCCATATAGAATAAAGGGAAAATCTACGGAATATTGGCAACTGGGATGACCCTTGGCCTCTACCTCACCTAGAGAGGAAAGGAAAGGCCCAAGGACCCTGAGATTTCATGTGCAGAAGCATCCGACGGGCTGGTTACCTTCTTTGCCCTGCAGATCTTCTCTATTCCTCTCCCCACAGCTCTCTGCCCTGAGAGGCTGACCTGGATGAGGTGCACCAACAAGCTCATTTGTCCTCAGGTTTCCAGTTGAGTTCCACCAATGGGAGGCACCATCAAGAGATGCAGACTTCAAGAAGAGTGAAGCTGGGACATTTACTTCCCCAGCTTTTGCTCTGCTGAGCTGCGTGTGAGCTGGCTGGGTACTTCGGTGAAGTTTGCAGCTCCCATCGGAGCCCTTTTCTACATCAGCCTCCATAGCTGCCCCACTTTCTTTTGCCATTGCAGCCAGTTGAGTGGCAAAACTGGCTCCCTCAATATTTGACTGTCCCTTGTTGGCTTCGTTTTAGCCTGTCCACACTTTTGTCAATTACCTTTTCTTTAAACGCTCAATCATCTGTTTGAACATGCCACCGGGGACGCTGCTTTGATCCTGCCTGACAACCTTGGTTTCTAGTTTAATATTTTCTCCTCTCCCCTCTGCTCCACACTATGCTGGGTTGAAGCATGAAGGAAATAAAAGATTGCCTTCATGGAAATGGGTCTTATTTCTTTATTTAAAAATTATATTTTATTGGAGATACTTTGATAGTTAAGAACTGTAATCTCAGTCTTTTTTTGTGATGACATTGCAATTCCTTTGTAGAACAGTTTAGAAAAACATTGAAACTTTTCCTAGGCGAATTGCTGATAGAACCACATCCCTTTCCAGCTCTTGTCCTTCCTCTGATGAAAATGAAAAGAGGTTATTCTTTGCGATATTGGAGCCACAAAACAACCAGATAAACTCACAAATAAAATCCCTCTTAAGAATAAACCAGGAGTCCACGAGTGCAGTATTTCAACTATAACATAGCATGAAGAAAGGGCAGGCTGAAAGAAAAAAGCCCATGGGGACGAGTTTTCTTTACATGTCCTACAATAGTTTTTCTTTCATAAAAGTAATGAAAGAAAAGGTGGGGTGGAGTGGCAGTGGGGAGAAGAATGGGTGAGAAGATAAGACACGCATGCTTGGTGCTGAAGAAAAGACTATTTGTACCTAGTACATTGTAGAAATTGTTCAAGAACAGCTCAGCCATGTAAAAATATGACCCTGTAATACTGCCAAGGTCAATCAGACCCACAGTGATTGACTTAGAAAGAGCTGGCCTTACAGGATACCATTGCACAAAGCCTACGAGAGTGTATATGCCTAATTGCTAGCATTTGGAAGGTATTTTTGAATCTTGAGAATTTAATTGTACAAAACTACAGTATAAAACTCATACTTTAGTTTTTTTCTTGGTGGATAAGACTTAAAAGAGATACCATAAAAATGTAAAGTAGATACCCAGTCACTATTTCACGTTATGGTATTTTCATTATTTTATTAGCATTTATTCCTGATATTTTTGTTTTAATATTTCTTTGGCGTGGCTTTATTTTCCAAATAGAACTTTAGCTGCATAAGAACAGATATCATGCTTTTTAGTCACTGTTTTTTGAATAAGCTAACTAAATATTGACTCATAAATAATAATTTGTAGAGAGTTGCCTATTAAATGTCAAATTTATATACCTCTAATATGAACAATTATGACATCCCTGAGTAAGAGCAAAGTGTGTGCTGAGAGTATGTTCATTTTTATCTTATTCATACAAAAGAATAAAGTAATTCTTTTTAAAAGAAGGGGCCCTTTATATATTATGTATTATATGATGAAAAAATACATGTATATAAAAATTTGCAAGTCCAAAAAAGTACCAAGTTGTATTCAATTTTTCCTCCCAGGGAATCAGGTTTTGGAGGTTTTACATTTTTTTTAGACTTCTGTATTATTTGTTTTTTCACAAGGAACAAGCATTACTTGTTTAACTTAGAAAAAACTAAGATCATTAACAAAATCTTGTAACATAGTGGCTTTAGAGACAACTATTGAACCAAGTTAGAAGATGTATTTGTAATAAATGATGATTTGATTTCCCTTCTCTCACTCTTTATATGTTTTTTGTTACAAGAGTTTTTTGTTACAAGAGACTTCTCCCCGATTTCAGCTCCTATCCCCAACTCACTCCAACAATATATTTTGCAACCATCTCTTTACCCATGACCATATACCCTATTAAGATTTTACTACCCAGTACTATTTCTAGGCTGAACCAACTTTTAGGCTGTGGAAAATAATAAAGGGAAAAGGAATAAGGACGGGATAGGATTTAAAAGAACAAAGATATTTGAGGGGAGGACAGGCTAGGGAGAAAGTGACAGAGCCCTAAAATGATCTCTTTTGCATTCTACCCTCCCCCCAGATCAGTGCACTTAAATGTCTTTTTTTTTTTTATGGTGATTTGGGCAATATTTACTAGAGCCAGAAATACCAGAGTATCAAGTATTCTTGTCTGAGCTGGCATTTTGCCTACTAGTCCATGAATTCTCCCACTGGGTACATCCTGAAGCCTTCTTGGAGATTGCAGGTCATAAATATGCATGATTAATTGCCTATGTTGAAACAAACAAAAAAGAAGTTTCCAGAACATTCAGACTAGAAGGTGAAGCAAGACCCTGTTGGGCGATAGAAGAAATCTGTTTGGGAGCCTGACAGTGATGGCTGAAGGAAGAGGACTGAGCTGACTGGAGCTGACTAATACACATTTCTAGTAGGTGGAATAACAAAAGGGATACGACTAGGAAATAGGAGTTTGTTACAAATTGTGAAAGACACCTAATAAATTACAAGGGACACAGGCTATGGGCAGTGACTTAGATAAAACTAGAAGAGCAATGGGTAAAGCAAATTTTTTTATTTTTTAATTTAATTTAATTTTACTCTATTTTTTGAGATGGAGTCTTGCTTAGTTGCCCAGGCTGGAGTGCAGTGGCGCGATCTCGGCTCACTGCAAGCTCCGCCTCCCGGGTTCACTCCATTCTCCTGCCTCAGTGTCCCCAGCAGCTGGGACTACAGGCGCCCGCCACCATGCCCTGCTAATTTTTTGTATTTTTTGTAGAGACGGGGTTTCACCGTGTTAGCCAGGATGGTCTTGATCTCCTGACCTCGTGATCCACCCGCCTCGGCCTCCCAAAGTGCTGGGATTACAGGCGTGAGCCACCGTGCCCGGCCAATGTAAAGCAACTTTTAAGAGAAGTCCACAACTTTGTTTCTAAGTAAAATTAACTAATTGAGATGGGAACATAGGGGCAGTATGTTGTCTTCCTTATGTCTAGAGATACCCACAGATGTCTACCACCTATGGGTGAGAACAAATAATTCATCATTTTCCAGTTCTGGTTAACAAACTATATTGCCTCCCTTGGAGGTGTACAGTATGTGCATACAAAAACCTGCATTAAATATGTTACAAAAAGTCTGGCCAGAATTGGGCAAAAGAGAGCCCCGTGGTGTCCTCAATTGAGGCCATACACTTTTGAAGTCCTCACAGTTAACAAATGAAATATGAGAGAATACGATTTAAGATTTCTTTGAATGCCCAAATCCGTCTTTAGCAAATGAAATTATATGTTCTATAAACTGCTCCACAAATCCTGGTACAAAAGCAGTCACTTAGTAACTTTTTTTCATTTTCAATGAACTGCTGTGGAACTACCTTAGTGCACGTTGCACTGCTGTAACAGAATATCAGAGACTGGGTAATTTACAAAGCAAATAGTTTTTCCTCACAGTTCTGGAGTTTGGAATGTCCAAGATGGAGGGGTTGGAATCTGGTGAGGGAGGAGGGCATCACGTGGGTGAAGGGGAGCAGGAGATTGAACTCACAGCCTGAAGCTTTCTTATAATTGGCATGAATCCATTCATGAGGGTAGAGCCCTCATAACCTAAACACCTGTGATTAGGCCCTGCCTCCCAATAGTGTTGCACTGCGGATTAAGTTTCCAGCCCGTGCTTTTTAGGGGATACGTCCAAACTATAGCAAAGACTTACATGTTTTCGTAACTGGAAGTCTAGTATTTTTTTCTTGAGGTTCCCTGTCTTTCCCTTACTCATCGATTCCCTACCCTCTGCAGGCTCATCCAGTCCAAAGTAGGGCAAATCTGGCTACCAGAAAGTGGAAAGATATAGAGGCAAAACAGTGCTCTGCTGCAGCTGATGCCTCTCAAAGATTAGTCCTACACAGTTGGAACAGTGATGACTGGCCCAGAATGCTGCAATTATCTCACTTCTTCAGTTCTAAGGTTGGCCAAAGGCTGTCCATGTTTGAATTCCCAGCAATTGCTGTTATACACAAACTATCCATTCTAAACTGCAAGCTACTAGTAAGGGACTGGAGCTGATCCACTTTCCTGTATACTAACTCCCAGGTCCCGGACCCCCGTGGCTTTTCCTCCTCAGTGAGCTACCTAAGGGAGAAGTAACTGATCTTGCCGCCTTTACCCACATCTCTCACATTTACCTTTTGCTCACCTTTCTCAGGGACGCAATCCTCAGTGATTTAGTCAAGGTGCTATATCCTTTTCAGGAAGTCTCCCAAGTAATTCCATGGTTCCGTATTTCTACCTTTCTAAGTCAGGCTACTCTCTGTGACTCTAAAGTGATTTTTCATCCTGGCCTAAGTCATGAAGTCCTGGGCATTTTTCTCCCTAAAGAAAAGAAAAACACGTCTTCATTTCTGATTGGTTACTGTTGGGTACGGCATCTCCGGACAGATGTAGCTTCTGCTTTCAAAATTATAAACAGTTGCTGCTGGAAGCAGTGGCTCACTCCTATAATCCCAGCACTTTGGGAAGCTGAGGGCAGATTGCTTGAGGCCAGGAGTTTGAGACCAGCCTGGCCAACATGGAAGAAACCCCATTTGTACTAAAAATACAAAAATTAGCCAGGCATGTGGTGTGCGCCCGTAGTCTCAGCTACTCGGGAAGCTGAGGCATGAGAATTGCTTGAACCGGGGAGGCAGAGGTTGCAGTGAGCCAAGATTGCACCACTGCACTCCAGCCTGGGCCACAGAGTGAGACTCTATCTCAAAAATAAAAATAAAAAAATTCTAAATAGCTGTGACAAAGTACAAACCATTAGCTTTAGATGTCTTAAAACCTTAGGACGATGGTTCTTTACAAAGTAGAACTTTGTACTTATCAGAATGTTTTTGGATGTAAATTCAGAAATCCAGCAAAAGCAAAGCAAACAAGCAAACAAACAAAAAAGTAGCCAAGTGTGGTGGCTCATGCTTGTAATGCCAGAACTTGGGGAGGCCAAGGCAGGAGAATCACTTGAGCCCAGGAGTTTGCAACCAGCCTTGCCAGCATAGTGAGACCCTATCTTTAAAAAATTTAAAAAATTAGCTGGGTGTAGTGGTTTGTGCCTATAGTCCTAACTACTTGGGAGGCTGAGGCAGGAGGATAACTTCAGCCTGGGAGGTTGAGACTGCAGAGAGCTATGACTGATCACAACACTGCACTCCAGCCTGGGCAGCAGAGCAAGACCCTATGTTCCAAAAAAACAAAAAAAGTGGATTTTTTAATTCAATTAACTAACCGAGAATTCCAAGTCTAAGTGTTCTTCTCAGGGCTCACTCTTTCTATCTCTTAGATCCACATGACTTGGTTTCTTTTTAAGAATTGACTGAAGCTTCTCACCAGGTGGCACTGGCAGGAAAGGTTGTCAAAGCTCATACCCTACAGCCCATGATCTAAAAGAAAGAGAGAACAGTTTTACTCCCAGTTCCCATATATGGAACTTCATGAGTGCAATTGTCTAATTGTCACTGCTAGGGTTGTGCATGTGCTCTGTAAACCATGTGAATTAGAGAAGGGGATTCCACCATCAATTAGGCCACACAATGTTTCCCTATTGGGTAGAGACAAGTCATGATTGGCAGTCTCACCACAACCACATAGAAAGAGGAGAAATATTCCCCAGTGGCAAGAGAAAAGCTATATTTAAAACCAGTTTTGGAAGAGGGCATTGCATTGGGTCTCCTTTAAACTGCTACTGGCTGAGTTTATGAGGTTCCACTGAGAGACATAGTCCATCCAGTTTGTATGTGGCCTTTATCAGGCATGCGGGAGAGCACAAAAGACTCACAACAAACCTTTGACCTCATGTCCATAGGTTTGGACTGGTTTTGGAGAGTTCACCTGCAGACTAGCTTGATAAAAAGTGCTGTCACAGATGTAAATTGGAATGTCAGGAATAGCTTTATTGACTTCTGTGCCAGAGCATAGGATCTGAAAAGTCATTTGTTCTGCAATCTTTTAGAAAGACAGGGGCCATGCAATATGATCTTCTTCTACTGTGATATTACTGGAAAAAGGACTGGACATTTGTGCTGGTTCCATTTTCTGCTGATACGTAGTTGTGACCCAGGACAATTTATTTAACCTCTTTGGAACTTGGTTTTCTAATGTATTAAGGGAGGTGGTTATGCCAGTTGATCTCCAACATCTTTGATCATTCAGCCCTGAATTTCTAAGGTTTTATTTTTTTCATTGGTTTTCATCTGACACATGGGCTGGAAAAGATGAGACTATGGTAAGAGGCAGGTAAAAGTCATTGTACTAGACAACTTGAAAAGGATATCTAAAAGATAATAAAAAGACAACTGGTTATTTTTATTTGTTTTAATTTCCCTAAAAAAGATGTCAACTCCAATTATCAATCTTTGTTTTTAAATTTTATAAATCACTCATTTTAAGGAATATTTAAGAAGGACTTTGTAGTGTCCAGTGAAGCAACTTCAAAAAGAAATTAGAAAAAAAGACTTGAGATAACTAGCAAAAGCAATGAGTAGATCTTGTTTTGACTCTGGCTTGAACAAAACAATTATAAAATACATGTTCTGTACAAGGGGGAACTTAAATATGACTTGCCTATGATATGGTATTAAGGAATTATGATTTTCTTAGATGTGACAACAATAATATTGCTATTATTGCAAATTGTGGGAAATTGTTATTACATTACAGCGATGCATACTTAAATATTTAGGTTTATATGTCATGATATCTGTGATTCACTTTCAAATACTTGAGCGAAATAAAAATATATATAAATCAAATGTGGCAAAATGTCAGCAAAAAAAAACCTTGGTGAAAGTTCAATGGTTATTTCATATACTATTCTCACCCTGTTTCTTTAAGCTTGAAAGTTTCCAAAAAAATTAAAGAAAATTGATTGTCCTTTAAAGGTTCAAGCTGTGCTTACCTTACATATTTATTTCAAATACAGTTCTAGTTTTTAGTTTTCCCAGGTGAAACTGGACTTACGTGTCTTTAAGACAGTTAAAATATGATACCTGGATTTTCAACTTCAGGATGTGAGTTATAAGGTAGTAAAGGTTCAGCCTATTTCCTATGCAAAAATGACCTTAAATAGAATCTTTAATATTCAATATGTCCCTCCCTGCCCTCAACCACACACACACATAGACCCTTAACTCTTTATAGCTTTTGCTAATTGTGTGGATGAGCCCAGATGAGGCTGAATAATGTAGTGGTTAGAAATTCTAGCTCTGAAACCTGTTACCTGGGTTGGGATCCTTATGTTAACACCTTATGTTTCAGTTTTCCCAGCTGTGAAATGGGGGAAAATGTTATCACCCATATGATGGGGGCCTTTTGAGGATTAGACCTATTATACACTTAGCACAGTTTCTGGCACTTAGTAATTGTTAATTATTATTTATATATTTTGCTGTGGGAAATCCAGATAAGGTTTGAGTTGACGTCAATGTTCAGGGACAGAAATACTTTTGCTTTTCAGGTGATAAAATTTGTTCAAGAGATGCATTCTGCCCTAGTGACTAATGCTGAGACAGAGATTTTTAAAAACTGGAAGGGCAGCATGGCACTGTGGAGTGTCTTTGATTGTAGTAATTTCCCTTACCAAGTGACTTAGTCAAAGTCTTCTCAGAATGCTAGAAAACTAACATCTGAGAAAATAAATTTCTCAAGACTCTCTAAAAATAACATTTCCCCAACAACTACAGGCTGGAAATATATTTGATAGATGCTTCATTGTACTTGGCAGGCATATTAAAGTGATGTTGTGGTGGTTATTACAAAATATCCTGCAATCATTTATAACCAAGTAAGACTCCTTCATTAGGTTACGTGTCTATTATAAGCGCTTATTGAAAACCAAGGATTTGGTTTCTTTGTAACATGTAAGTTTCCCATTTATCTATGACCTTTTACATTTAAGTATTGCCCAAGCATATGAAAAAAAGGAATTCGTTTCAATGGAGATACACAAATATCCTTATTCTTCCTGCACCTTATCATGAAAATTCAATGCTACTCAAGTTTCTCTAATACAACTTTAGAGAAACTGCCAAAGACTTGAGTTTTACTTTTGTTGTCAGTCTTTATTTAATAATGGCATCTGTATTTTACCCAAAGTAAATCTTTTCCTTCTTAGAAAGGTAAGCAGTGGATGGCTTCTCTATTGAAGACTCTTCTTTAGGGCCCCGGTAGCCATTTGCCAGGCCAAATATGATTCTTCACACATCAAAAGAGCCATTTAAAATAATTTAAGTAAATGAAATTGTTGCATTGCTAGAATCTGAGTAAAGAAATCCTTTGGTGCCTTGGAGCAACTGCAAGAAGCTAACATCAAAATCAGTCCTTCAAATTCTTTTTTCAAGGAGAAACCAGGTAAAAGAGACTATATGATTTAGACTTGTGTGTGTTATTCCTCTGAATTCAATTTAAATTGGGGAAATTGGCCCTCGTGGGGAGCTGTTCGTATCCTGTTGGAAATGAGGTCATCTCTGTTCTGATCTTCCACTCTCTGCAAAAGAGTCTACCGTAGTGGGGCACAAAACAGAAGCTGTTCAGGAAGGCCGAGTGAGGGAAGAAGTGGACTTTAGGCTCCCTTTCATCCCAGAAAGTCAGTATCTGTTTGGGGTAGAAGTGACAGGTCTTCAAATATGTGTCACATAGCTTTGCTAAGGACGAAATAAAGGTCTCAGTTCCGTCTCCAAAATTGTCAACTTGGACTTTTAAAAAATATAAACAGCACTAGATTAAGTGAATATATGTACTGGAGCTTCTTGGTAAGTGAAAATTATTTTGAAAACATGATTAGTAATTTTTTATTTTATTATTTATTTATTATTTTATTATTTTATTTGCCATTTTTAAATATCACTATCGCTCTTTCCTAACCATTTTTAAGTTTTAACTTTCTGCCCAAGTTTTAGCATTAAGAATACCCAAGTCATAAAAGTGTCTCTCCAGCACTGTGCACACTAGGTGGACACTGATTTACCCACTTCTCAAATTATTGGGTATTTACAGTTGCTTGTAATATCATCATTTTGAACCATTGCTTCATACAATATCTACATACTTACAAACAAACAGAAAGAAACAATACCTCTAAGCTTACATACTTACAAAAAAACAGTATTATTAGCAGATTATAAATTTTTGCTCTTTTCTTAACTTCTTTAGGCTCATTTGTTTTTTTGTTTTTTTTTTTTTTTTTTTTTTTTTTTTTTTTGAGACGGAGTCTCGCTCTGTCGCCCAGGCTGTAGTGCAGTGGCGCAGTCTCGGCTCACTGCAAGCTCCGCCTCCCGGGTTCACACTATTCTCCTGCCTCAGCCTCTCCGAGTAGCTGGGACTACAGGTGCCCGCCACCACGCCCGGCTAACTTTTTGTATTTTTAGTAGAGACGGGGTTTCACCGTGGTCTCGATCTCCTGACCTCGTGATCCTCCCGCCTCGGCCTCCCAAAGTGCTGGGATTACAAGCGTGAGCCACCGCGCCTGGCCATTTGTTCTTATTGAATGTTTTACCAATTGTCGACACTCTCCCCCAACTCTGGCCCCAGCTGGCTACTGAACAAATTTGCAAACCTGATGAAAACATGGAACATGTTTCAAGTTAGCCCTTACGTGCAGCTATCTGTCCCTGTAAGGTCACGTTCTCTCAAGCATTTGGTGAGCAGTGTAAGTGCCCTACGAGGAGTGCGACTGCTTGCTACACTCTCCAGTGGTGAAGCAGGCAAATTTGGACACAGCAGCTGTCTGCTCCTGAAGACAGCTGGAAATAACCATGTGTGATAGGATCAGCTATCTGAGGCAGGGCAGCACTGTTGTCTGTAAACAGCATGCTATCTCTGAGACTCCAAGACAGTGACACAAGCAGCACTAGGCTCAACCTGCCCTCAGAATAGCAGGGGAGGTGCTTTACATCCAGCCTTGCATAAGTTGAATCCGAATCACAGGATTTTAGGACTGAAAAGTGCCTTGGAGACCATGTCACAGCCCTCTATTTTCAGAGATTAGAAAGAAAACAAAAACAAGAATCTGAGACCACAGAGGTATAGTGACTTGTGATCTTTATAATTGTCATTTTGCATACATGCATAAACCCATCAGGGATCCAAGCAGATCCATGTATCATTCTGTCATGCGTAAGCTAGTTCATTTGTTTCCTTTCAAATGGTTAATTATGCACATCAACAAAATTTCATAAGATTTAACCTTAGATATAAGAGTAAATATTTTGATCTGCCCTCAATTCAAATATGCCCTCAGGAGAGCGACATCAACAGTCATGCGGTTACTGTATGGCAGGCTTTGTCTGGAACCCAGCACTGAAGCTACAAAGACAAATGTCAGGATGACTTAAAGGCGTTCACAGACTATCCTGGGAAACAGATATATGAACAAATAATTAAGAGATATTACACAAGTGTCATATGGGAGATTTATGTAAAGTGAAATATTAGCATATGAAAAAGTCACCACCTAGGAAATGGGGAGAAAATTGAGTAAGGCCACAGCAGAAAACCACTGATTTAAGTCACATCTCTATAGTAACAGTTGAATCCTGGAGAAGGGTGTGAGAAAGATGAAGGAGTCAGTGCAGAGGGAAAATTTCAGGCAAGAAGGAAGAGTGTTTTATTTATTGTAAATTGACTTTGAAGAGCCACCATTTTTTTTTTCTGTCTGATTCTTCTACTATCTGCTGTAGCTAAAATTTGCATAAAGAAACTGTGCGATAAGGGTCTCTTTTGAAGCCGTGTGCATGGACTTCATGATTGCATTTTTCCTTCATTCTTACAGACTCTTATATTCTGGTCTGTACTTTTGTTTGGCTTGATTGAGATTGTCAGAAATATGATTCTAAGACAGATAAGAGGCAATCTAGGTTTTAAGTGACCAAATGAGGAATAGCTGGTGGTAATTCTTAAACCAGGAGGGACGCTGGGAGATCGGAAAGTCATAACAATAATCCAGGGAAGAAAAGCTTTCACTATGACCTCAGATTGAAAGTCAACAAAGAAACAAGACACTCACGAAAAATACAGGAGGAAGAACTAAACGACGCAGTTTCAAAGTGCAAGTTTATTAGGAGTCAAAGACAATACGTTCTCATCATTTGCCTACAAATTGGGCTTTAAAAAATAAGAGGGTAAAGGAAAACAAGCACTTCTGTTTATTGCTGATGGGAGTAAAACTTGGTAGTTTTAAAATTACCATCCTGGAAGGTAATTTTTCTCTCCCTCACTCTCTAAATATAAGTATGTACGTGTTACATATATGAAGATATTATATAATATATGTAAATAATATGTTATAAATATATATATTTTACCATATTCCATTTAAATTTTATATATCCACAGATCCTCATCCCAAGAAGGTAGTACGTATGTGCCTAGGTTATGATACAAAGGTGTTCATGGTAGAGATGCTTATTAAACAGAAAAAAAAAGAAAGAAACCTGAATATTTGATAATAGAATATACATCACATGTATGTCCATAAAAGGGAATACTATATAGCTATTAAAAATATTGTTCTTTTAAAATTCACAAAGATTAAAATAGTAGACATAAAGTACTTAGAACAGTGCCTGGTACCTAATAAGTGCTCAGCCAATGTTGTTTATTATTATTATTAGCATATTTTAAAACATGGGGAGATATTTCCATATGTAAAGTAAAATAGTTACAAAATAGTATATAAATTATGATACCAATTATGTGTGTATGTCTATGTATCTATGTGTATGTGAACTTACGAAAAAGATGGAGGGGATATTAGTTTGCTAGGGCTGCCATAACAGTACCCCAGTCTGGGTGGCTTAAATAACAGAAATTTATTATTTCAAAATTCTGGAAGCTAAGAGTCCAAGATCAAGATGTAGCAGGGTGGATTCCTCTGAGGACTGTGAGCGAGGGTCCTGTTCCAGGCCTCTCTCCTTGCTTGCAGACGGCTGTCTTCTCCCTACATCTTCTCATTATCTTCCCTCTCTGGGTATCTCTGTCCAAACACCGCCCCCCGCTTTTTTTTAATAAGGATTTCAGCCATACTGGATTAGGGCCAACCGTAAAAACTTCACTTTAACTTGACTATCTCTGTATAAAGACCCTATCTCCAAATAAGGTCACATTCTGAGGTATCGGGGATTAGGACTTCAATATTTGAATTTTGGGGGAGATACAATTAAATCCATAAGAGACAGTATGTATATCAGTAATTTTTGAGTTATGGATGGCATTTACTTTATTCTTTTTCCTTATCTGTTATTTTTTTGCAATGGACTCTTGGAATTAATAAAATTTTAAAAAGTTAGTTTTTGCTGGGCACGGTGGCTCACGCCTGTAATCCCAGCACTTTGGGAGGCTGAGGCAGGTGGATCACAAGGTCAGGAGATCGAGACTATCCTGGCTAACACAGTGAAATCCCGTCTCTACCAAAAATACAAAAAAATTAGCCAGGCGTGGTGGCGGGCGCCTGTAGTCCCAGGTACTCGGGAGGCTGAGGCAGGAGAATGGCGTGAACCCGGGAGGCGGAGCCTGCAGTGAGCCGAGATTGCGCCACTGCACTCCAGCCTGGGTGCCAGAGTGAGACTCCATCTCAAAAAAAAAAAAAAAAAAAGTTATTTTTTAATTCCATGCCTCATAAAGCCAGACACCCTTTTAATAACTTGAATAAAAATACTTCTAATTCTTTCCATATTTCTCCATTCATGTTTAATATTACCTCATTTTACTGTTTAAGACTAAGCATAGAACTTAGAACATTTAACATTCCCCGTAGAAAGGAAAAGTGTGGATACTGAAACTCTGAATATTCAGATTATATATGCAATATGTATTGCATGCGCTTTAGAGTTCAAGATTATTTTCTTTTGGAGTTTCTGTTTCATCGTGGATTCCTAAACTGTATTAAGATAAAGCAGAATGATTACATAGCTTTCAAGTATTGTCATTTTGGAGGGACGCTTCCTTTCCTGCCAGTTTCTGAGCTTGTCAAATCTAAAGTCAGTACTGTATATTTTTCCTGAATAGTGCATCACTTTTAAATAGGAATCCTGCATGTTGAAAAATATGTATCAGAGGTAAAACATGTTTTATATAATAGATAGACTTTTAAGTAATCAATCATTATTATAGAAATCAGACTAAACTTAAATGTGATAGGATAACTTTTACTTTGGTAACAAAAAGAATGAACTTGTAAAGCAACAAAGTAATAATTAATTTGCATATCTTTTAAAACTTCATTACTAAATTTGACTTTCCTGAAGCCAAGGATGTGCCTTGCTTTTAATTATGAAATGGCTGGAATTAGGATATGCTACACAAAGATGAAAGTGTATGTAAGAAAAGCTTATACTCAAAAATTGTTTTCAATCTATTATTGGAAAGTGCTGGTCATCTGACCTTATGCTTTACAGTTCATTCATGGGTGGGATGTTCAGTGAAATCAATTCATTGCCTGCAATTAACATACGTCATTCTCATGTTATTAGGTGGCTTGTATGGCTAATGTTTTTCCAACTCTAATTATTGATTTGGTTTCATGAAATAAATCAGATACAAAATACCAGGTTCTTTACTTGTATTCCTGGTGATGCTATTGAATTGCAAAAATAAATTACTGAAGAAGGTTTTGTGGCTAGCACCTTAGAGGGAGAGAAGATTGTTACTCATTATGTTAAGTAATGTGTTATATCATCATGTAAATAACTTTAGTGATTGCTTGGAAAGAAAACTATTCCAAAGAGAAAATATTATATCTGATTTGTTTATTTATTCATCTAATTTAGGGCTAAAAGATTTTTGGACTGATACAAGACATGAAAATATGTCACTAAAATTTATCAGTGCACAGAGTGAGGGACCTTACCCTATAAATATAGATTTAAATAGTTGCATGCTTGGTTATCTCTGATAAGTTAAATCAGATAAGATGTTTAATATATAATTCTCCATTGTATGTTAGAAGAATTCTACCCATCTCTCTGTTTCTGTCAGTTGTAGGTTGGATGGGAAATTAAAAGTTAATTTCGTCTTTGTCCTTTTGTCTTTTTCTTATCAGCAGTGCCTGGGAGGCATGGTAAATAAAGTGTGCTGAAACTGACCTTCAGTTAACTCATATCATCTCGACACAAGTAAGCCAGGCTCTACCCTGGTAATCTTCATTGTTAGCTACATGAAGAGGAGCTTCTCTCAGTAGCAAATACACATCATCCAAAAATATATAGGTATTTTATTCATTTCATGTGATTGTTTAAAGGAGGCTGCAAGGGTAGAGAATCAATAGAGAATGCAATGCGTGAAGGAGAAAAAAATTACAGGCGAAACTGCTGCCACGCAGAGGGTGAAGCAATTTACCCAAGGTTAGTAGCAGAACTTCCATTTAGGGACACAGTCAAAATTAGAACCCATGGGTCCTAGCTTTAGGTGCAGAATGCCTTCCCCTTTTCCATCCTGCCTGAGGCTGTGGAAAGGCAAACGAGCTGCCCTTCTCATGTGGGGTTAGATGACTGGTTAGGCACTGCATAGCCACATGTCTGCGTGGCACGTTGTTTCTTTACCTCTGCCCTATTCACATTTTTGTCTCTCTCTACCGAAGTCAGAAGTTGAAACTTCTAGTTGTAAGGGCATGAAGTGGCTCCATGTCAACTTTCCCCCGTAAATTATTTTTATGGGCATACAACCAAGGGCATATCTAAAACGCATGATTGCTTTTGGCATCATACCAATGCTTCTCCCCCCACCCCCGTTTTATGGATAAAAAAGGCCTTTTCTGGTTATTCTTCTCAGACGGGGCCCTTAAAACTTCTGTAATGCATAAAGTTAATAAATCAACTAGCAAAGGAAAAAAAATAAGTCGCCTGATAAAAGTAGGCATTTGAGAGTTCAGGCTCCTGAAATCTATACCCATTTCTTAGTTATATGGAACACATGACTTCAGGCTATTCCTGTACCCCTTTTCACTCCTCAGTAAAAAGCTGATTTTAGACGAGTGTTCTGGTTAGAAGTTGCTGCATTAAGAATGTGAGAACCACAGGTCTCGTGCATCTACGGCCGAACAGATAGGTGGGGCTGCTAATGACGTTGAGTGTTCCATGAAGAGTGACTTGTAAAGATCTTCACTTGGATGTACTGAGTAACCACTATGTGTTCAGTAACCACAGGGCAGGGTATCTGAATTCAGCAAAGGACACAGTGCTGCAGTGTATGCCCTTGAGAGTCTCCTTCACAAACATGCCAGAGCAGAGATAGTGACCTCATGCTTCCCAGAGAACATCTTCACTGGGCTGTCCTGAGGTCACCTCACACTCAACACACCCAAAATAGAAACACAATCCTCCTCACACTTGCGTAGGGTCACATCATTCCCCCATTGCTAGAACTAGCAATAGCATTTTTATGCCAATGACAAATTGGTTCTGTGTCTGTACAGTCTCCTATAGCTACACCTTCCATTGCTCTCCTGACACCACTACCTTGATGCAGGCTTGTCATTACCCTTCACTGCAACTCTTGCCATGACTTTCCTGATGGGCTCTGAAACTGCAGAGTCTCCCTCGCCAGTCCATCTTCTGTGCTGCTAATGGGACTGCTTACTAAAACACCTGCTCAGGCCCACCACCTTACCCAAAACCTACAATTGTTCCTTGCTGCCTACAGAATAAATTCCAAAATGGTAAGCCTTGGAGGCAAAGCCCTTTCATAACCTGGGCCAAGCATTCCTTCTTCAGGCTTATTTGGGAATAAATAATTGCTATGGTCTGAAGGTCTGTGTCTCCCCCAAATTCATATGTTGGAACCCCTAATACCCAATGTGATAGTATTAAGAAGTGGTGCCTTTGGGAAGTGATAAAGTCATAAGTACTCCACCTTTGTTAATGGAATTACTGCACTTATAAGAGGCTCCTTGGAGCTCCCTTGCCCTTTCTACCCTGTGAGGATGTAGAAAGAAGGTACCATCTTTGAAGCAGAGAGCAAGCCCTCACCAGATACCGAATCTGCTGGTGTCTCGACCTTGGACTCCCCAGCCTTCAGAGCGGTGAGCAATACATTTCCATTATTTATAAATTACCCAGTCTAAGGTTCTTTGTTATAGCTGTCTGAAATGATGAGGTTAATAATTAATGAAATAAATCAGTTTCCTCCAGATATACTCTATGGTCTTCAGCCTGTACCTCTCTTCTCATACTATACCCCCAGTCTGAACCACCTTTAAAGGGCCCATCAAACCGTTGTATTCTTCCTATGGATACAAAGCAGGTGTCAACCTTTAGGTTGTCTTGGGCCAATCGAAGATGAAAATCTAGCATTCACATTTACAATCAAGTTGTATAAACATGTAAAAATGAGAGACTCTACACATATGAGAGTAATTGGCTAGATAGCAACCAGGCAAGACTGCCCTAAATCGTGATATATTTTGAGAACAGAATCAAATATAAGTATGATCCATGCCTCATTGCATTACAGGGAGCACCTCAAAAAATTATGTTACTGCAACTAGGGGTAAGAGGTAAGGGAGGTGGAAAGTCGGTAGAGATGGTAAATTGGTGGTGAACTTTATTTTACAATTAACCTAAGGGGATGATTATTAAATAATAGTATGCTTTGGTACTCAGAAGCCAAACCATTGGATAGGACAATGAGATTTGGAGAGAAAACTAAAATTCCCATGCTCTTATCCTTCGTGTTGTTTCTTCCAAATATATTTATCAAAACACATTTCAAGAGAGGGGTGGGAAACGCCAGTTACACAAGAAAAGCTATCCTCTGCCCGACTGAAGAAATTGTTCAAACAGAGTGCATTCTTTCATAAGCAATGCTTCCTAATGTAGCCAGGGTCAGTAAGGGCTTAGGTTATTAGTTATGTAATCCCTAGTTCCTCAAACTGCAGTTTTGATTTGAATACACAGTTTCAATTAGTTACTTCAGTTTTTGCCTTGCAGTGTATTTCATTTTTAGAATCAAGAGAAGCTCAGATAATCCCTGAGTTCACAAACAACACATCTGACCCCCGAGAGGTAGCTTTAGCACAGCTTTGAGCCCTGTGCTGTTTCTGTGACACCACTTATAGATTTAACTGTGTTCCCCAAAAAGATATGTTGAAATCCTAGTCCCTGTAATCCCTGGTATCTGAGAATATGATCTTATCTGGAAATGGGGTCTTTGCAGACATAAGATATAAGTTAAGATTAGGTCATACTGGAGTTGGATGGGTCCTTAATTCAATCTAATGTATACCCTTCACAGAAGAAAAAAGACACAGAGAGGAACACACATGGAGAACTCTGTGTGATGACACAGGAAAACTAAGCAACACCACGTACCGATGGCCCCAACCAGAAACTAGGAGGAGGCAAGGAAGGATGCTACCCAGGGTCTCAGAGGGAGCGGGGTACTCTCAACAATTTGATTTTGAACTTCTAGCCTCCAGACTGTGCAAGAATACACTTCTGTTTTAAATTACCTGGTTTGTGGTACTTTGTTACAGCAGCCCTAGTGAACAAATACACCACATTACCCATTTTGATTGCCCATTTTTGTTTTTATCATGTTCTCTTGGGGAATCTCTAAACAAAATGACTTGAGTATCATCTGGGTGCCAGATGCTGCCTTTACACTTGGCGAAGTTGTTGAGGTCCTGGCTCTACATACTAGTTCTTATGTTCATCTGCTTTGATTTGGAGGTCATTATTATCTACAATGTCACATCAAATCTTCTGTCTACCAAGAGGTTTAGTTAAGAGGACTTCAAATTCTGGTTCCTTCATGTAGCCACAGCCACAGAATGTCATAGCAGTACATGTTGGATGTACCTCTCCGGGTTGCTATGAATACAATGACATGAAAATCATTGTAAAATTATAATATCGTTGGCTAATATGTATTTAATATGAATTATGTGTCTAGGACTGGGCAGATGCTTTACATGTTGTCTCATTCAGCAATCACAAAGGGCTCTGAAGTGGGTGCTATTATCACCTATGCCCATTTTACAGATAATAAAAACTGAGGCACAAAGAAGCTAAGTAACTTGCCTGGGACCCTACGGCAAGACAATGACACAGTTGGGATTGCAAAGCTACAGTCAGCAAACTCCACAGTCCATGGATTCCCACATGCCCGGAAGGCATGTGACCTTAAACTATCTGTTTACATCAGAAACTCGCCATAACCCCCACCACATTTACTCTAAGTCCCTGCAGGATTTAGCTTCAAACTCTTTCTTAGCCTCATCTCTTGTCATCTCCAGTTTCCTCCCTGCCTTCCGCCCCTATACTTTAACCATAGCAGGATCTTCACATTCCCTGGAACATGAAGACTCTGTCATCCCGCTCTGTTTTCCACGTTCTGCTCTTTGACTCCAGGTGTTCGTCCCCCATGCCCCAATGCACGTTGTGCACATCTCCTGCCCTTACGACCCAGAGGAAACGTTATCTTCTCTGAGTTCCAAATTCTCCAATAGGCAGTTGCTCCCTTCTTCCTTCCCATGGCACGTTATTGAGACCTGTACTCTGACACTCGGCAGGGCTGCAGTAAAGCACCGAGTTGCCCAGGGCACCACAGTTATAGAAGCACTCGTTCTTAGAGTCAAGGGGCAGAATAATTCATGGAGATATTAACTTGTATTTTCTCCTTGCAGGTATGATCTCTTGGAGCAGATTCGGTTGGGCTGGGGTAGAGGAAATATAGAAGAGGGAGAGGGAGGTGATTACCTCCAGGCAGAGAAGACAATGAAGCTGACTGGGAGCTTTGGGCAGCAGGACTCAGGCAGGCCCTACTTCTTGGCAGAGCCCTGCGAGGACGCAAGGCCATAGAAAGGGAATGGCTGCCTGTGTATCTAGGAAGATGGCCCTACGCACCAGAATCCCAGATACTCAAGGATCCAATGGTCCACGTGTGTCATGGAAGTAGTGGGGTTTCCAGACCTCAAGTAACCAGCCAGGCACGGACCACAGGCACCCAGAAATAGCCCGTGGGGAGCCAAAACTGAAGGGGATCACCTCCATGCTCTGGGTTGTGAAAGACCTTGGGAACTTTGCATGAGAGAGAGACAAAGCCAGGAGAAACCCTCAATACATTTTCCATAAGCCCAGCAGGTTGAGAGCTCAGAGTTGCATTGAATCTCCTTTAAAGATAAAATCAAGACATGTGCCATTTACTGCACACACACCTCCATTTGTGAGCCATGACTCATACCCAAAACATGTGTTTCCATGTCTGTCTCCACTACTGGACCATGCACTTTTTTAGGGCAAAAACTGACATTTTTTTGTCTTCACATTCTCTACCTTTGGGAGGCACCTACTGCAAAGCAGGCCTTGAACGAAAGTCTGCTAAATGGATGAAGAGAAAATGAACCAGTCAGCCAGGTAGCTGATCAATCTCTAAGGGTTCTGCCGCTCTTGGAGTCTATGAAAGAATAGTTAAAAGTACTAGACGCTCCAATTCAATCTCTATCTGGGAAGGTGGCTAACTAAGGTCAAGCCTTCCTCACCAAAACAGCCAAAAGGAAGACGAAGGGAAGGGAGTTGCTAACTCACAAAGGCTTCTTTATTCCTTAGCCTTTGATTCAAGAGGATGAGTAAGTGAATTTCTTTTCTTTTTTATTTGCTGTAGTGCTGGCTTCCTTCAGGCAGTATGAAAAATCAAAGAATTAGGCTGGTACATATATCAGCTAACTTGACCAAGGACTGTTGGAAGTCAATGAAAAGTGACTCTTTGGGAAATGCTATTAGGAAAACTGTGTTTCCCTCTCTCTCTACTGTTTTTATACCTACTGGAAACTCTGAGCTTCACTAGCTGGTTCTTCCAGGTGTTTATATTCTGAAAGGCCATGATCAGATAATTTGGTTGAGAGAATTTCTGCTCATGATTGTGTAGTTAACCAGGCTTCTGGGCACCAGGATACCAGAACACACAAAAACACTCTATGATAGCCCAGATTCACAAGGTTTCGTGCAATTTCTTTTATGTGCAATTGCTGGGTCCCCTCCCCAGGAAAAAATACAATACTGTAAGGGTCAGATACCTGGAAAATCTCCTAGCTGACATTTAGAGAAAAAAATTTTTTTTCATGTACGTTAATAAGCCAGCAGACTCCTCTCCTCTCTTTTCTCAATGCCTTGAGAGACTGGCCTGTGTCAGTGAGAAAAGATGGCAATTTGATAAAAGCATGGTCTGTATCACAGGAGATCTGGCCTCCAAATATTCCATTGTACAAATAAACAGAAGAATTTCAATCTTCTTTCCATTCTTAGGGCTCCTAAGAGATCCCCTTTCCTCTCCTATTCAGGGTGGTTTAGCTCTAATTAAATTATTTTCTCTTGTACAAACTAACAGGCTCGTCATTAGCTTCCAGTTAGAAAGATCCTATCATCCTCTTAACCATCTATAAGAGCTGGAATGCCTTGACTTTCCCAAGAGAGGAGACAGGGAGAACAGGAACCTCCATCACCCAAGGGCTATTTGGCAATCTTCCCTCTTCTTCCTTCAACACCCTTTTTGAGGTAAGAGTCATCCTATTCCTTCTAGGTTCCACTGGAGTCAGAGGGATTAGGCAATGGGGCATGGACTGCAATGCTCCAGCCCCATCCAGGGGTCAGGGCTCACAGCCAGGTTACTCAGACACAGGTCACTGTGGCTCTCTCCTGCTGCTCAACCCAGGCTGGAGCCGCTAGCCACAGATCTTAGACACACATGGGCAAGGACCCAGGGGTCTGGCTTTATTGGCCGTAGGGCCAGTTTGGCTGGGCAACTAGGTGGACATTCTAATGACTAAGCACCTTTCCTTAGCCACTCCCAGGGTCAGTTAAGAGACATAGATTTTAAAACCAAGAGAAACAGAACCTAGCAAACAAGAGAGATCCAGATAGAAAAATACTGTAAAATTTACAGATTAGCATAGACAATTGTACCTGTGCAAGAATATGTTTTTGATTTCTGCTAGAAATATTGTATACTCATTATATTGCCAAACCAAGTATTAACCTGACCATGGCTTTCAATAATGGTGTTAGGATAAATCTGTAATTCCTATATCAAGGAATAAAGTCAGATGAAATTAAATATAAATGAAACCAGCGTCTCAGACCTTAAAGTCTTCCTAGATGGTTAGGATTCACTTTAGAATTTCAAGAGTAGCCTATCTCCTTATTCTCCTTTCAATGGAGCCTGCTATATTTTCCTCAAGTGTTAGTAAACATAATGCAATCATAATGTATTAGATTTGGTTCCCTACTTTATTTCTAGGCTTTTCAGTTTTGTATAGTTGAGCATGTTTTTTGTTTTGTTTTGTTTTTGTTTTTGTTTTAGCCATAGATCCAAATGGCCTGTGGATCTATCCTGTGTGGTATTTGACATACCCTATTTATATTTAAATAGATGCTTTGAGAAATGTAAGGTTTCCTTTACAATATTATAAGTTTGGGCAAAGTTCACCATTGCATTAGGGTTGAAGTATAACTGATTATTTAACTTCCACCGCTTCTTCACTTCCTTAAAATTCTTTGATTCAGTATGTGGGGGGAGGGCAAGAAGTTGTTTCTGATCAAAACACTTTTTTTAAAGAATATTCTTTGGTACTGATATACTTCGTCAATATGATTTATAGCAAGATGTGCGCTATACCAATATTGTGTTAAATGTGCTTCCAGATGACTGGATGCACTTTCCATAAGCCCAGCAGGTTGAGAGCTCGTTTTATTCTTTTTTAATTTTTCAATTGCTCGTATAATTCATTTCAAACAAAAGGAAGAAAGTGATCATAGAAATAGGCTAGGTAGCTGGAAAGGAAGACAGAAATGCTTACAAGTTGCAAACAGGAAAAAGAAATTAGGACAACCGGGCTTCAGAAAAGCTGCAAGCACACTGGTAAACAAACTTAGGCTGCCCTGGAACAACCCCCTGTTTGTCTTTGCTTTATGGTGCAATGTGGTCTAGTGGTCTGATCAACTGGGAATCTCAGTTTTGCCTCAGACTCCCTGTTCTGTACTGAATGGCCTTGGACAGGGCTCCCTGATCTGAGATAGGCAGGTTTTCAAACTGTGAGGCTCGATGTTTATAAGTGGAAAGGTTGCAAAGGGGTGAAGGGCATTATTACAACTAAAGGAAGCACTATTATAAAGAAACAATCAAATCAAGGATTTTTTTTCTGCACATTTAGAGCCAAGCACTCAATTTTCCTGCCCTGACAATTTGTTTATTTATTCATGTTTGTATTTTATTGCGGTCCCTGATAACACAGGCATTTTGGAAGTGGGTGGGAGCATGTGTGAATAGCAAAAGAAATCATCTATTGACAGGTATTGATAGTTTCTTCTGTTTTGTGCATCCTCTCTTCCTATCCCTAGAACTGATCTCTTTTTTTAAATAACAATGTATATTGTAATGTATATTTCAGATTTTATAATGAGCATGCTTAGTTATTTGCATTTTTCTCAAAATAATATTATATGTACATATTAGTAAGCAAGATATTCAAACACATCTTTAAATGAAACCATGTTTAAAGAAAGCTCTACTTCTATTAAAATCCCGCGATACTTGGAGCAGTGCAGTTTAGCCGAGTTTGCTGATGAGTGAAATCCATAAATAGTTAAGAGCCTCCAGCCATGGTAAAGAGGAAGTAAAATAGACTGATCTCATGACCTAAAAACAAAAGCTGCAAAATAATTAACTTTTTACTTAGTATTTAAACAAAATATTGTAGAGTGAGAATTTGGTTATATCTGAATTGGATTTTCATCTCAACGTCGGAGTCCAACAGACTTGGAGCTATTATGCTTTCTTTTATTTCAAAGTTCAGGCTTTAATAAGAAAATTGTTTCTATTGTCCATTAAATTATATAATCACTTAAGAGGAACTGTATCAAAGTTTTTACCTTTAAGCCTTATGTACAAATTACAAAATGTAAAAGTTAATTCTTTAAAATTTATATTCCGTGTTTAGTAGATTATTTTTTAATGTTGAGTACTGTTTTCCATTTAGAATTCATGGATCTAAATAGTAACAGTAACAGGCCCTGCTTATCTAGGAGTAAAGGAAGAAAGAAACCTATTCTTGCCTCCAGTTTACCCCAAACATAGGGACTGAAGAAATTAAATTTATTCTAGGTTCTGCTGTACAGAGCCTAGAAAAATAATCTAGCCCAATAGTAATTAGTCTCCCTTTTCATCTCTCTTCTCTTGGCCTGGCTTCCTTTTTGTCTTTTTTTTCTCCCTTTTTTTTTCCCTTTTTGTTCCAATATATTTGGGTACCTACTGTGTACTCAACACTGTGATGCTGAGTGCCTTGGAATTAAAAATGAAAAAGATCCAGGGTCTTCAGAGAGCAGACCAGAAAGATGGCGAATGAGAAACCATCTACGTATTCCACAAGGTACTGAGAGAGAGCATTAGCAAGACACAGAGATGAGATTGAGGTGAGCGGATCACCTGAGGTTAGGAGTTCAAGACCAGCCTAGCCAACATGGTGAAAGCCTGTCTCTACTAAAAATACAAAAAATTAGCCAGGTGTGGTGGCAGGCACCTGTAATCTCAGCTACTTGGGAGGCTGAGGCAGGAGAATCGCTTGAACCTGGGAGATGGCGGTTGCAGTGAGCTGAGATCACACCATTTGCACTCCAGCCTGGGCAACAGTACTGAAACTCTGTCTCGGGAAAAAAAAAAGAAAGAAAGAAAGAAAAAAAGACACATAGATGCAATAGGCTGCAGGAAGTAAGGTTTTAAGCAGAACTTCTTGGAGGAATTGAGCTTTGGAACTAGTTGGTACTAAAAGACAGGTAGCAACTAACTGAGTACATGAAAAGAAACAAGGCAGGGGACAGCATACACAAAAGCTTAGAAACAGCATGCCAGTCAATGTGTCTATTTCATTTAGGGGCAGGGGGAGATGAGTGGGAGCAAGAGAGAAGCTGGAGTCTGACATGGGGTAAAAGCTTTCTATGCCATGCTGTGGAATTTGGATTTATTTCTATGGGGAATAGGAGCCACAGAAGGTGATTAGATAGAAGAATGACATGACCAGATTTGCATTTTAGAAAAATTACCCTGGCATCTTCTATAAGTCTTATGGGGTTGAAATTGAGTGTTTCTGGGAAATACCATGTCATAGTCTTATGGGGTTGAAATTGAGTGTTTCTGGGAAATACCATGTCATAAAAAAAAAAAAAAAACAAAACCTGGGCCTATGCATTCATTCATGCAGCAAACCTTTGTTGAGCACCTATTTAACAAAAAGCACCATACTCAGCACTGTGGTAAATACAAAATGGGACAAGATACACCCAACAGCAACATTTTCAACATCATACCTAACTACTATCTTTAAGTGTCTAATAAAAACTTATGGTAGCAGCGCCATGCTTATTCATTTACATATTATCTATGGCTGCTTTCCTGCTACAATGGCAGAGCTGAGCAGTTGTAACAGATGTGGTCTGACCTGCAAAGCCAAAAACATTTGCTCTCTGACCTATTAAAGAATTCTCTTTTTAAGACAGACTTGCTACTGTCCAAACCTCACCAGTGAACCCCCATGCATTGTCTATAATATCCAATTGGTGTAGAGCTTAATTCCACCATTAAAATTTTTTTTTTGTTTTGAAATGCAAGAACTCCAATAAGATTAGTAGACTCTATTCTTCCGTTTCTTAAAATAATATTTTCCCTGTCAATTACATCTCCCTTGCCACTAACAATTAACAAAAACTGAAACATAGTAGAGAGTAAAACTTCAGCCTTGTAAGTCTGCACAATTCCCTGGTCTAGATAAATGAATTTCTTTCATGTCTAAGAACATTCAAAGTGCTGAAAGTTTAATTTAAAAGAACAATAAAGCTGATTGAACATTCTCACTCTAATTCTACTTGTAGGAAATAAAGAAGGATAGAAATTAGCACCTATCTCAGTGGAGTGTTTTGAGAAATCACTGCGTGAAAAGATGGACTGTGATCTCAATCAGAAGCCTCTGCAATGAGATTTTAGAACCAAATACAGCCCCTAGAGACCAACTTGGCTCTTAAGTAGAAACAATCAATCCTACAATTAAATTTCTGGGGTTTTTATTACAGATAAAAGAAAATCCAAAATAACCTTCATTCATATCTTACGCCAATTTCTTTAGGCTTTAGGAATTATGGCACTTGACTGTTATGCAACCTTTTCAAAGGGCACTTACACAAAAATTCCATTTTTCAAAAATTAAGAAAACCTTTTGTAATAAAATAGTTTGAAGAAAAATGAAAAACTAGTTGGAAACTCACTGGAAATAAGACCACCAGCTGAACCAAATGATTCATGTAGAAACAATAATGGAGAGCTAAATGCACAACTTGTGGCTTGTAGGTTAATAATGCAAGAACCACATGCATTTATTCATAATAATGGACCGAAGATAATTTGCTGTGGAATAATTGAACCAGAACTAATTGTTGCTCTACGCATTTTATGTTAGTGTTATAATCTGACATTATGAAGATTTTCATACTAAAATTTAATGTCAAAATTTCATTCAGTATTAATGTCTGATTTTTATCTATATGTACAATATACATATCATGGATACTATAACAAATATTGAACATAAACCCTTTTTAGGACACCTTTTAACTTCCTTTTTTACCTTTGATTAAAGTACAGCCACACCATTAACCTAACAAATAGTTCAAATCATTCTGGATCTCCAATTACTAGTCGAGGTTTACTCTATGAGAGAAATATAATTCTGTTCATTTCTTTGAAGAAATCATCAAAAATAATTATGGAGCCTGGAGAATCTATAAAAATAATATGAAGAGGAGGTTTTCGTCTCTAGTGAGTGCTTCAAATTGCTTGAACATTGTTTACCCTGCCCAACCACAAAGACAGGGAACCTTCATTGCCTTAAAGCTTCTTTTTTTTATTATTATTATACTTTAAGTTCTAGGGTACATGTTCACAATGTGCAGGTTTGTTACATATGTATACATGTGCCATGTTGCTGTGCTGCACCCATTAACTTGTCATTTACATATGGATGAAGCTGGAAACCATCATTCTGAGCAAACTATCGCAAAGACAGAAAACCAAACACTGCATGTTCTCACTCATAGGTGGGAATTGAACAAAGCTTCTTCTATACAGGCAATTTGGTGCTACAAAACAAAGAGAATACTAGAAAATGCCAACAATGAAAACGGAAATCGAGGAAACAGTAAGAAACAAAACCAACGGTGTTGTTCCTGGTATCCAGATTCTTGACCTGAGAACTTGATTATATCAGTTGCTTAACTTGGGCCTCAGCTTCTTCTCCCTTAAATGTAGATAACAATGGTTGCCTGTATACTTCACTGGTCACTGTGAGGAACAATGAGAAACAATAGAATAAAGGCATAGGTGCATCTCAAGTTGTCAGGTGCTAAATCTTTGTAAGGGTGGTGAATATTATTCTTCCTGGATGGAGTTCTTTCTCCTCCACTGGTTTATTTTCTTAGTTTCTGAGAATGCATAGATTTGTTAATAACTCACCCAGAATGTTGAAGTAAATATTTTTTTAGTCCTTTAATCATCAGAGGATTAAATGTTAGCCTGATTAAAAGATCTGTCTTTGATATCAATCTACTTGCTTATTAGTCTCTTCCCACACTGAAGTGTAAGTATCGCCCTTTTCCGAATTCCAGAAGCTCAAAGCCTTTCATTTCAGCAAATCTATAAACTGGAGAATTTCTTGTCTACAAAGTACTAGTTCATGGTTTGTGGTCCTTTTGACAACTGCAGTGTTGACTCTCTACAAGATCCTTGGGGGCACAGACTTTTTGTTAGGACAGGTTTTCCAATATCCACCCAGTAGCCACTAGAGTTGTGTTAAAACTGTTGAGTACTGTTGAGATGCCACCCTACTGAAAATCTGTCACTCAACTCAGTTCGATGCAATTCAGGAAGCAGATATTTTGGGTTATATCAGGGCTAGGCTCTGTGCTAGGTACAAAGCAATTCAACAAGGACTTAGATATGATAGGAGCCCTCCAGGAGCCCCCCCTGCTTATGTGATGTTACTCAACTCCATGGGATGGCAGCTGGGCTTTAAAAAATCTTTCTCTAATTTAAAACACAAACCATGTTAAAGGCAGTTTTCAGAAAAATGGAAAAATTTAATATGAGCTTCTGTTAGATGATATCTGACCATCTAATAAATTCTCATTGATTTTGTTTGTGATAATGGCATTATGATATATAAGAAAATATCCATCTTTTTAGAGATACACATCAAAATCAGAAGATGTAAACTAATAGATGTCTGCAATATACTTTTAAAAAGAATTAAGCAAAAAAAAAGAAAAAACAAAACAGGTTGATGAACAAACGGGCCAAAATCTTTTTGAGACAGTGTCTTACTCTGTCACCCAGAGGCTGGGTGATTACGGCTCACTGCAGCCTTGACCTCCTGGGCTCAGACAACCCTCCTACCTCAGCCTCCAGAGTAGCTGGAACCACAGGTACACACCACCATGCCTGGCTAATTTTTTTTTTTCTTTTCACGTTTCATAGAGACCAGGTCTCACTGTGCTGCCTAGGCTGGTCTCAAACTCCTGGGCTCAAGCAATCCACACGCCTCAGCCTTCCAAAGTGGCAGGATTACAGATGTGAGCCACCATACCTTGCCCCGAATTTTGATAATTGTTAAATGTAAGTAATAGGCCTTTGAGGAATCATTTTATTATTCTCTCTCCTTTTGTGAATTCTTGGAATCTTTCACCATAAACACATTTGAAGAATTGGTTTCCCAAACTTCTAGACTTTTATTCACTTAGGATTAGCCTTAGCACCCATAGCAGGAGCTATGCTCAAGAGTTGTGTCCTCCCACAGTTTCCTCTCCTGACTTGCAATCTCCAGGATCCTATTTGAGGCAGTCTTTGAAGGCCTCAACATCACCTCTGCTGGGAAGTCTTTGCTTAATCGCTCAAATAAAACAGACGTTGCCCATCTTTAAGTACTCAGAAGTTGGCTAATTCCTCTGTTATGATATTAGTATATTTTCTTATATAAAATATTACTTGTCTTCTTCTCCTGCTGCAGTGGAAACTTTTTAAGATTAGGCAATGTGGCTGGGGGTGGTGGCTCACGTCTGTAATCCCAGCACTTTGGGAGGTTGAGGCGGGTGGATCACCTGAGGTCAGGAGTTCAAGACCAGCCTGGCCAAGATGGTGAAACCCCGTCTCTACTAAAAATACAAAAATTAGCCGGGCGTGGTGGCAGGCACCTGTAATCCCAGCTACTCAGGAGGCTGAGGCAGAGAATTGCTTGAACCTGGAAGGCAGAGGTTGCAGTGAGCTGAGATAGTGCCACTGCACTCCAGCCTGGACGACAGAGCGAGACTATGTCTCTTAAAAAACAAAACACAAAAAACAAAAACACGAAAACAAACAAACAAAAAAGACTGGGCAATGTATTATTTTCATTGTCTTTCTTTCCCCTGACTTTTCACGGGGTCTGATACAGAATCATAAAACCCCTGAAAATGTCTGTGAGATCGTGGAGTTATCACAGTATTCACAGCACAGAGTACATAGCAGGATTGTCATTTTGTGACCTCAAGAAGGATAACGCCACAAGTATATTTGGGCAGCTAAGCTGTGAAAATTTTATTTTGATTGGAGGGATACAGAACTATGCAAAACTTGGGCATATTTGTTTAACCTAACCTAGTTACTATAGCAGTTTCTCAAACTTTCTCATTCATTTAGGGGTTTAGGTATCTGATTGACTGGAGCCAGCAAGAACTCATTTTGGAGAGCACCACATACATAACCAGGTCTCATTCAGGCACAGTGCACACTATTCCTATCCACAAAGTGCTTTTGATTTACCAGGAAATCTTTTGACAAAGCTCTTCTCCCTTCAGGGAAGTGTGGGTGGTGGTGGTGGTGCAGGACCTAGAAGCCAAAAAGAGACACTTCTAACAAAGTCGTGAAGTTCTTCTGTGCTGTTATAATGCGATCTAGCTAGGTAAAGATTTGCTCTCTACATTTGTTTACAGAAATTGATTCCACAAATCTTTGTAAAGAGGAGTGTTTTAGGGGCAAAACAGATGTGACACTTTCTAAGAGCTAACTCTATATACAAATTTAGACTTTGTTAAAATAACTAGTTATCTTGTAATCTGATCTTAACTGGCTTTTTAAAAGCAGCAAAGGAAATATATTTTATTAGTTTAGCGTGCTTGTCAGACTCCTGAGACGTGGTTTCTTGGGCACGTGGCATGTGTTTTGAAAAATCAGCCTCCTTTGGGAATTGTACTCTTAAGATATTTGTTCAGAGATGTTCAGGCTCTCAGTTACAAGATGCTTGAGCCAGAAACAGAAAAGTCTGAGTACAGTGCCATTGATACATTGTCGTGTGTGTCTGTGTGTGTGTGTATGTGTGTATGTGTGTATGTGTGTGTGTATGTGTGTGTGTGTGTGAGAGAGAGAGAGAGAGAGACAGTTATGATAAAATATAAAAGTGTCATCTTCCTCAAGTAATTCTGACCATCTGTTGTCTCAGCTCATCTTAGGTTCATAGCTGTGTTGTTTCTCTTAGGGCTAAGTTGAGAGTATAATTTTTTTTTCTGAGTGGGATATATATTTTTTTAAATTATTATACTTTAGGTTTTAGGGTACATGTGCACAATGTGCAGGTTTGTTACATACGTATCCATGTGCCATGTTGTTTTTATTAAACTTAATATAGAATTGATAGCAGGCTCTTTCTTCCCCCACCTCCCCATTGTCCAACTGTATGTACCTGTTCAAAGAACAAAAAACAGTATAAATGATAGTATTTGACCACAGATCATGATTTCCAACCTTGCTTGTTTCCTTAGCCACACTGAAACTGCATCTTTCTTTTGTCCCTTTAACCCAAAAAGTAATGATGGTGGCTGATGGCACTTGGTAAGGAATTCACCTTTTATAGAGTAATTATTTAATAAGGGTTTAAAATTATTATTACAATCACTAAGCAAATTACAGTACATAAATTTTTTTCCAGGCAAAATCCATTAGTCATGATCAAAGATTCCTCAGTACTAAAGACTGTGCATGCATAATAAATATACTTGGGGGTAAATTTGCTTTAGGGGAAAATGAAGCCTGTAGTTGCTGGATGGAATAATGTGTATTCTAGTTAAAGCACTTTAGCATCACTATGAGTTGAAGCCAACTGAATCTTATTGTTACAGATAAGCCCTATTTTCTTGAAAATACAAACTCTGTATTTGTTATGGGACTTACTTATAGGTGTGCAGAGTCTACCATAGGTTAATCTTTATTGTACAAATTACTTTTACTTTTATGGGAAGTGCTGTTGTGCTGTACTCTACATGGTTATATAAATTATGCAGTTTAAGGCACAATTAGCATGCATTCTCTCAGCTTATAAATAATAACATTCTTTTAATAACAATATATTTAGACACACACAGAATGAAAGGAGCTTAATGTATTGTTCAAGTTTCTTTCATTGCACAGAATAAGGATGAAATGCTGTTTAGGAACTCAACGAAAATGTTACAAAATATCCTCTTAATCTATAATGTACACATTGTGTATATTACATCCTTGGGACTATGCAATGGAAATAGTGACAAGTAAACAATGAAACAAAAGGAAATCAATTTACCAAACACAGAAAGGTGAAAGCATTTGGTGGAACACAACTCCACAAAGAAATGTGAAGTGCTAACAGAACTGTTATATAACCTTCAATTTATTTTAATAACACTGGAAGGGCAGATGTCACAGTGGTTCCTGGAAATCTTTTTGAGGTTTCCAGGATGTGTTCCCATTAATTTTTTTTAAAGCACCTACTATATTGTGCAACCTATAACCAGCATTGACTAATTTATATCATGTTCCCTCTTGAGGCTGACTCAGGTCTAGTTCTCCTAAAAGGGTTTCGACTGAGCAGGATGTAGGAGTCATATGCAAAGAGGCTTCTCCCTGCAGGACAGAACACAGCCTCAGGAAGGTCACAGGGGTCAAGCTGATTACCTCCTCCAGCTCTGGCAAGCAGAGGGCTCAGCTGGGTTACCCAAGTTCACAAGAGCTATTGACATTCAGCTGTAGCTCCCACTCATTATGGGATCAGCAGGGGACTGTCTGGGCCTCCTGTTAACTCTTCTGTGCCCTGTTTTAAGATTGCAGTGAGGTCAAAAAGGAAGCCATCAGGTAGCTTTGCCTCAACTTCTTCATAGTTACGATTCAAGAAATGAACCTTTTAAACCAGTGTCTAATCAACCTTTTAGAAGTGGATGCATGCAACCAATCATTTCAAAAGCTCTGGATAAAACGCAAGTAAATACGTTTGTTCACGATGCAGTAAATGTTTATTTCCTAGATTGAAATGGAAATGGGGAGGATATGTTTTCTCTTCCCACCAAGAATAATTCCCACTTTGTCTTTAATAAGGAAGGCCACACATGATTTTTAAAGAGATAATAGCAGCAGTTGCAATTCTTTGTCACTTAAAAGTGCATGTTTTCCCTGAGTTGCTCATGTAAAACTAACCTCAGAGAGAACTTTAACAACTCATCGTCTAAGAAGTGAAGTCATGGTTTTACAGAAGTTCAGAAGCTCTCTATTAGGTTACAGACATGGAGCTCTAAGTGGTAAGCCTGTTCCTTCAGGCTTTGATCTCCTGCTGACACATTATGAACTTCTAGAAGTGACTTAACCTCTTTGCCTCTATGAACTCATTTGTAAATTGAGAATAATAGTTAATTAATCCACGAAGCATGTCTCTGTGGTAGCAATGGGAAAACTGACTCACTGTTACACCCAAGGGCCTCTAAGTCATCTATCATTCCTAGTTCTTCCTTTTTTAGCATTATACTGGCCCTAGAACACACATTATGCTGAATCCTTGTTTCTCCTCTTTTATTCCTAATTGCTCCCCAAATGGTTGAGTATCTGTTCACAGTTGGGGTTAGTTTTCATTCAACTACTGTATTTAAAAAGTATTAAGCTTCTTTTAAGAGCCAAGAGCTTGTAAGACAAAAGCTCTACCCTAAAGGAGCTTAGAGTTTAGCCAGAAGACATGGAATTATAAGCAATGTGGTCAATTCCAGGAATCCACATAAATAATTCAGAGTCCAGGTGGATTTGGGGAGTTAGGAGTTATCTAGTTTGATTTCTGGCCTTGTCAGATGATCTAGCTGACTGCCAAATCTACACTTGACCCAAAGACACAAAAGACTATCTACATAGACTCGTTCAATCTTGACTTTAATCACAAATACAAACAGAAATCCCTTGATCTACCTCTTTCTGTAACATTTGACACTGTTGGCCATTCTGTCTATTATGAGTGTTCTAGAAGCTGTCTCAGTAAATTGGGCAATGCTAGCTCTGCATGATTCTTAGCTCTCCCCCTTTCTCTTGCCATACTCTTTCACTTGATGATTTCTATCACCCTCACCCCCACCTCCCACTCTATGGATTTAGCCATTTCCCAAATCTCTAGCACTAACTCCCAGCCCTCTTCTAAGCAAGAGGTCGATTTTTGTACTTGCCTGCTCTGCATTTCCACTGGTTTATCCCACTGGCATTTTTAACTCGAGTCTATAGTGACATCTTTCCCCAAATGAGCTCCGTCCTCCGACTTCCTTTTTGCTGTGTAAGGATTCATTATCCGCCCAGTTAATCAGGCTCTCAACTTCAGAGTCATCTTTGATTTCCTCCTCTTCTTTGACCCTCCTAACTTGTCTCCCATCAATATCCCATCCATTCTATTTTCACCCTTTCCTTTATTTATTTTGTACACAGCCTTCATCTTCTTAAGGCAAAACTGTTAATTTTCTCATTTCTCCATCATACCCTAATACATCACAGGCTAAGTTCCAAAATGTTGGATGTACCGTTTAAACTTCTATAATCTGGCATCAACTTACCTTTTGTCAACCTTCTGATTGATGATATATTGTTTCATATTGCCTTACAGCCACCCCAAAAGTTATTCATCCTTCCTGAATATGCTGCATATGGTTCTGCCTCCTTCTGTCTGCATTTGCCTTCCCTGCAGTCAATATCCTACAGTTCTTCACAAACTAGTTCAGACATCCATGAATCCCTCACTGATTTATCTTACAGTCAGTCTTCTGATATGTAGCTTTTAAGTCCTACTTTTCCTAAGGAACTCAACATTGACTATCACTGTCATGGGCATTTATGGCTTTACCTGACTTCTCAGTGCTCTGAAGATGGAGAGGCTGCATCATGTGGGTGTGGATCCCTCTGCATCACTAAGCACAATTCTTGGCAGACAGTAGATGGTTAATAATATATATTGCAAAACCAATGTATTAGTCAGGGTTCTCTAGAGGGACAGACCTAATAGGATAGTTGTATATATAAAAGAGACTTTATTAAGGAATATTGACTCACAAGATCACAAGGTAAAGTCCCACAATAGGCTGTCTGCAAGCTGAGGAGCAAGGAAACCAGTCTGAGTTCCAAAACCTCAATAATAGGGAAGCCCACAGTACAGCCTTCAGTCTGTGGTGGAAGGCCTGAGAGCCCCTGGTAAACCATTGGTGTAAGTCCAATAGTCTAAAAGCTGAAAAACGAGTCCCATATTCAAGGGCAAGAAGCATCCAGCACAGGAGAAAGATGTAGGCTGGAAGTCTCAGTCAGTCTAGCCCATCCACGTACCTCTGCCTGCTTTTATCCTAGCTGCCCTGGCAGCTGATTAGATGGTGCCCACCCAGATTGAGGGTAGGTCTGTCTTTCCCAGTCCACTGACTCAAATGTTAATCTCCTTTGGCAACACCCTTACAGACACACCCAGAAACAATACTTTGCATCCTTCAATCCAATCAGGTTGACACTCAATATTAACCATCACAAGCAACATAAATGCAATCAAATAAAGGTTACCTTTTTTCTGAATAGGCTGAAATATTTAAAATTTTGGAACATCAAAACTTTAATGAAATTCATTTTAGTTTATTATTTCTTCTATTACAATTTCCTCAAAACGAGAGAGAAAATTCAGATTATTTTTTGACATGTAAAGGACAATAGACGGCTACTAAATGAGGATTAAAATTTAAATATGAAGAGTTAATGACATCAAGAGTGAAAATCCCACTGGATTGCAAATAGAATGGAAAAACCAAATAGTGTCATCAAACCATTCCATTAGACTTTCAATTAATAACTGGCAGTAACAAAGTTCTCCTCAGGAATATTAACAGTGATATCTAAGCAGGGCCATTTCTGTGATCAGAACTATGTAAAAAATCAAGAGAAGAAAATGAGATTAAAAAAAGTAGTTCCTGGAAAACATGGATGATTTATTATCATTTTATCGTGAGACAATTAACAAATTAAATTATAGAAGTCAAATCCTAAAAGAGAAATACATTTTATAGCATATTTTTGTTTGTTTTTTTGAGATGGAGTCTCGCTCTTGTTACCCAGGCTGGAGAGCAATGGCACGGTCTCAGCTCACTGCAACCTCCAGCTCCCGGGTTCCAGCAATTCTCCTGCCTCAGCCTCCCGAGTAGCTGGGATTACAGGCACCCACCACCAAACCCAGTTCATTTTTTTTATTTTTATTTTTAGTAGAGATGGGGTTTCACCATGTTGGCCAGGCTGGTCTTGAACTCCTAACCTGAAGTGATTTGCCTGCCTCAGCCTCCCAAAGTGCTGGGATTACACGTATGAGCCACCATGCCTGGCCCATTTAATATCTTTAAATATAAAAATAAAGACTAGTTTCTGTGACTTGTTATAGAAGATATTGAGAAGAATGTAAAGTTGTTCAAGATGATGCAAAACTACCTTTTAAAAAAACGAAAAGTGAAAATATGGTAATATTGCTATTGTGAAAACTACTGTAGAAGTAACCACTCCATAGATTTGCATTTTTCATATCTAAAAAAAGAAAAGAAGAAAATTGAATTTTGTCTGATTGCTGCCTTTAACATCCAGGGTTGAGTCTATTACTACTACATGAGTAGAAACGCGTCTGTTTTTTTCTCCAATATTCTTGATAGAAAATCATGGGATTCCTAATGGGTATTTTCCCTCCTCTGGCAGATCACTTTTTATTATTGCTTATATTTAGAAATGAAGAACTGGCAGAGATGGACATATAGGTGTAAGATTGTGGCTCACATTCTGAATGCCATAATTTGTGATTTCCCCACAATCTCACTGATCCACTGCTTGCAGTGTCTGGTTATGGTTTCTCTCCTGGAATCTGACCCCTTCCTATACTCAACAGAGGTCACCTCAAAGGAGGCTGGTCTGTCTGCCCCCTAGTTTCCCAGATGCTAATCAAGCTGCCATTGAAATTGTGCTTCAAGGTAACTTTAAGTCATTAGTTTCCACACTGCTTTTAGTCATGTCAGTTCAGATAAGTGCACCATTATGCTATGTCTTGAAATCTGGCATCACCAGTTCTTCCCACATCTTCATCTCAGTGCAACCGAGGTGCAATAAGCACTTCTTGCTTTAATGCTGGTATGTCGGGTACTTAACATTGAATCACCTGTGAGCAATCTGTGTTTTAAGGAGCTTTCCTGGTGATTTTAGATATGCTAAGGTTTGAGAACCACTGGTTTAGGTAATTAATAAAAACTGATGTAACAGACAAACCTCAAATCTCAAATCTAATACGACGAAGTCTTCTTTCTTGCTCACATCACCATCTAACATGGGTCAGATGTGCTCCCTCTATCTTGTAGTTAAGACACCTTGTTTTCTTTTCTTGTGGAGAAAATTACTTTAATAATTATAAAAGTAGTACATGCTTATTATAAAAAACTTGAAAGACATGAAGTTCTAAATAATACAATAAAATCACCTATGATTTCAATGTTTAGATTAATAATGTCTATTAATATCTTGGTGCCTTTGCTTTCTTCTCTTGAACACTTGGCTTTCAAGTTGCTAAGGAAGGGAAACAAATCCAAGGGATTGTTTGGGAAGAGGTTATGGGGCAGGCTCGGGAGTGGCTTACATCCTTTCTGCTAGAATTCAGTGACATCAGTGACATCATTGCACCATACTGCAAGGAAGGCTAGGAAATGTAGAGCATCGCATGGTTATTTTTGAGAGTTAACATCTGCCACAAACGGGATCAGAGAAACTTTAGGTTACTTCCACCAGGCAGATAGCTTGTTTTGATTTTTCATTTTATTATTATTATTTATTTATTTATTTTTAATTTTTTTGAGTTTTGCTCTTGTCGCCCAGGCTGGAGTACAGTGGCACGATCTCACTCACTGCAACATCTGCCTCCCAGGTTCACACAATTCTTGTGTTTCAGCCTCCTGAGTAGCTGGGACTACAGACATGCTCTACTACGGCTGGCTAATTTTTGTTTTTTGAGTATTCTTAGTAGAGACGGGGTTTCACCATGTTGGCCAGGCTGGTCTCAAATTCCTGACCTCAAGTGATCCCCCCCACCTCAGCCTCCCAAAGTGCTGGGATTACAGGCGTGAGCCACTGCACCCCGCCTCAATTTATATTTTTATAGCATCCATGGACCCTTGGTGCTGAATCATCCTGAAAGCCATCTTCCTGCCCATATTTGACTGACTAGCATAGGGTCTCTATTTGTCCTTGAGCTTTTTTCTGAATCTATTTGTGTCCAGGCTAGGGCCACACAAGACACAGACATAGACATACATACACAGCTATGCATGTATAAATGTAAAAATAAGAGGGCTAGCTAAAGATGTTCTGAAGGGTAGAAACTATACTGAAGGGTAGTATCACTCAAGCTATCCTCTTCCCACTCTTGATTCACCCATTCCCCCAGAGGTACCAACTTTGAACCATGTGTAGAGCTTGTATTTAACTCCATAACTCTCAATGAAGTCATAAATTCCAATCTCATAGAGGCTGGGCAGGTAATGTAAGCAGAGAAAGCAGAGTAGGAGATACATAGCTATGAGATTGAGGATTTACGGTCAATGGAATAGCATAGTCTCCATCCAAAGGAAACCGTATGCCAGCTCTGGCCAGTTGCTCCCATGTATGAAGGCAACCTCAGTGTTGCTAGATTTTTCTTTCAATTATTTTTCTTTAGGAAAACTAGAAATCTAGATGTTTTGGTTAAGTTTCTTAATTTTTTTTTACAATCATTGCATGAGAAATAAAAGACAAATGAAAAGGATCTCTTTTGCAGAACTGGCCTGTACATGCAAGCCCTGTGCTAAACCACACACTCACACGTCTATTACATATATGTGTGTGTGTGTGTGTGTGTGTTTTGAGACAGGGTCTCACTCTGTCATCCAGGCTGAAGTGCAGTGGTACAATCATGGCTCACTGCAGCCTCAATCTGCTGGGTTCATGTGATCTTCACACCTCAGCCTCCTGAGTAGCTGAGACTACAGATGTGTACAACCATGCCCAGTTAATATTTTAAATTTATATTATGTAGAGACAGGGGCTTACTATGTTGCCCAGGCTGGTCTCAAACTCTTGCGATCAAGCGATACTTCCATCTTAGCCTCCCAAAGTGCTGGGATTATAGGCATGAGACACTGTGCCAGCCCACACCTCTATTTGTCATTTAACAAGTTAAAATTGCTTAACAATTTAAACCCCCGAATTTACAACTTAAAATACCTTATTTTTCCAAATAGAAATTGATGAATTTGCTGACCTATGCTCTCTCCTTATTTCTACTTTATTTTTCCCACTGAATTTTTTATTAATCATATTATTATTATTACTATTTTGAGATGGAGTCTCGCTCTGTCGCCAAGGCTGGAATGCAATGGTGTGATCTCGGCTCACTGCAACCTCTGCCTCCCAGGTTCAAGCAATTCTCCTGCCTCAGCCTGCCAAGCAGCTGGGACTACAGGTGCACGCCACCACACCTAGCTAAGTTTTGTATTTTTAGTGGAGTCCGGGTTTCACCATGTTGGCCAGGGTGGTCTCAATCTCCTGACCTCGTGATCTGCCCGCCTCGGCCTCCCAAAGTGCTGGGATTACAGGTGTGAGCCACTGAGCCCGGCCATTAATCATACAATTATTATTAAACCTTATTTTTTATTTATCAAAGTTGACATTAACTCCTTATGTCCATTTTTAGGATAAGAAAATTAGTTCTGCATATTTTTCTCCTCCTTTTGCTTCATACCTTTATGGATCTATTCGGTATGGCATTATTTGAACTTGATTAGGTTTATACTACTTAAATTTCAGACTAACATGGCTAATTAAATATTTAATAATTTACATTCTAAAATTCGGAACCAATAAATGTTTTCAATATTACAGTTACAGTAATTTAAAATCATCTTAGAGCTGAGTAGAATGATGTAATGCTACTTCACTAACCTCGGTCCACTTGACAAACGATGTTCTAAGAGTGAAGGTCAAGTGGAGCTTTTTCTTTATATTCCACAAGTGGCTCAAAACATTCCACATTGCAGTCTTCTTCAGATTGGGTTCGTGGCTTCCTTATACAGGATTTTGCCCTTCTTTGAGTTTCCAGTTTTCTTTTTGAATTTCCCTATTGACAGAAGAAGCTTAAGCCTTTTATTCAGTGCCACAATAATCCCGTCTTTTAACTCTACTGTATGTCAAAGTTAATCCATTTCTTCTAGAAAACATTGTAGTTAGTGTCCTCTATACTCATGTTCCAGTTTTGACCATTTTTTTTTTCTTCTCACATGCCCCAGGTCCTACTTTGGAAAGATTACTTTTTTTTTTTTTTTTTTTTTTTTGAAATGGAGTCTTGCTCTTTTGCCCAGGCTGGAGTGGAGTGGCACAATCTCGGTTCACTGCAACCTCTGCCTCCCTGGTTCAAGCGATTCTCGTGCCTCAGCCTCCCGAGTAGTAGGGATTACAGGCGCCCACCAACACACCTGGCTAATTTTTGTATTTTTAGTAGAGACAGGGTTTCACCATGTTGACCAGGTTGGTCTTGAACTCCTGACCTCAGGCAATCCGCCCACCTCAGCCTCCCAAAGTGCTGGGATTACAGGCGTGAGCCACTGTGCCTGGCCTGGGAGGATTTCTTTTCATTGTACTTCTGGGTTGGTGTACTGTGTCTTAGATCCCATGGCTTCTCTTTTTTTCTTGAATAATAAACACAATTCCTTTTTTTTATTTTATTATTTTTTCATTTTATTTTATTTATTTTTTATTTTTTTCTTAGCAAAGGTAAGTGTGGATAACCCATTGTGTGTTTGAAAATGTCGTTATTTTACACTCAACATTTTTCTTTGTCCTCAGGCTGAGAACTCAAAAGGATGTGTCTAGTTCTAGCTCTGTTTTTAATTTTTTTATTATTTTTTAATTTTTTTGAGACAGGGTCTCACTTTGTTGCCCTGGTTTGAGTGCAATGGTGCAATCTCAGCTCACTGCAGCGTTGACCTCCTGAGCTCAAGTGATCCTCCCACCTCAGCCTCCCAAGCAGCTGGGACTACAGGTGTGCGCCACCACGCCTGGCTACTTTTTTGTGTGTCTTTTGGAGAGATGAGTTTTTCCATGTTGCCCAGGCTGGTCTCGAACTCCTTTTCTCAAGCTATCTGCCAGACTCAGCCTCCCAAAGTGCTGGGATTATAGGCATGAGCCACCGTGTCTGGCAGGATGTGTCTAGTTCTTCTTAATGCCTAGACATGGATCTTTCATCCTGTACTCCAGTTAGCACCTAGACATTTCTTTGGCTCTGGAGAATTTGGTCCTTTTTCTTCTCTGCTGCCTCCATTTTCTTTAGCTTTATTTTTCTTCCCTCTATTTTGTTCTCTTCTTTTTTTCAGAAATTCCTCTTAGTTAGGGATATTGGGCCTCCAGATTTGAGTCTCCACGTTTGCTCATTCTTCTTTCACACATATGTATGTAATATATTTTAATCTTGGGGGCTTTGACTCTATGTTCTAAATTAAAATTTCTTGACTTTTATCAAGTACTTTAGTTAATTTTAAGAAATTTGTCAGTTGCATATTTAACTTCCAAAAGCTCTCATTTTCGAATTGCCCTATTTCCAGTAGTCTCTTCTTGAGTGTGGGTATGTTTTGTGGGCAACATACTCCTGAATCTTTCTGAAGAGACTAATTATAATTCTGGTTAGTGGGTTATTTATTTTCTCTGGGATCATTTGTTCTGTTTGTTTATTTTGGTTCTTTTTTGACCCTGACCCTCCGATTTTTCTCAAGTGAGTGTGGTTGGTTGTCTACTTAATATTATGAATGAAAGACTCACTTAATGAATGTAAGTAGCAAGGATAGGTTTTCTGTGCTAGAAACTTGTGAGTATAAAGAAAAGCAGATATACTTTATGGTGTGCAAGAGAGGGGTAGACAGGCAGGACTTCTTCTTCTCTTTTTGTCTGTAAAACTCTAGCTGAAGCTTGTCCAACCAGGCCACACGCGGCCCCAGACGGCTTTGAATGCAGCCCAACACAAATTCATAAACTTTCTTAAAAACATTCTGAGATTCTTTTTACAACTCGTTTTTAAAGCTCACCAGCTATGGTTAGTGTTAATGTATTTTATGTGTGGCCCAAAACAATTCTTCTTCTTCCATTGTGGCTCAGGGAGCCAAAAGATTGAACACCCCTGCTCTAGCCTCTGAGTTCTCATTGAGATGGAGTTGAGAATTAACTCCAGTCCTTCTACTTGGCCAGCCCTGGGATTATTTAACTCTTTCTTTGCTGAAAACACCTGCTTTCTCAGTACATTAACTTTTCTGGGCAGCAGGCAAGATGAACCCATCAGGCGATTGCACTGCAGCTTCAGGACCTGGGAACCCTACCTTGTCCTTTGGTCCCTCTAGTCCCAGGAGTGGTAGAACCTTTCTGCTATCGGTAACCTCTGCATTGAATCACCATCTTCAACTATTGGCAGTAGCCATTGCTTACATCTTTAGGTTAACAAACCCTTTGTAGTGATTTATTTCAGTTTGGAATATCTATTAAGACTTTTGTTTTCCTGATTAAACCCTGACTGACACAGTTCTATAGCCCATTCCTGTTCTCTAATCTGCTGGTTCTTAGGTTGGAGTTTCTATAGATCTTCACCAGCAGAAGGGGTCCTCTCTGAATTGCTGCATCTTTCAATGAATATTCTGTTAGGTATATGGCTTCCTCCACCCTGAACATACACTTCATGTCATCCCATCTTTTTACTTTTTCTTCTTATGCCCCTGCCTATTACCTTGTTTTGTAACAGCATTGTAATGCTGTTATAATTTATTTCCTTTTAAACATGCTTACTGTCACTTCAATGGCAAGACAGGAGGAAGAGATGGATGTGTGCACTCAGTTTATTGCCTAGTAGTCAAAGTTTTTGGTGAGCTACTTTCAAGGGGTTTTTTATTTTTTTAAGAAAACTGGAGGCCGGGCACGGTGGCTCACGCTTGTAATCCCAGCACTTTGGGAGGCCGAGGCGGGCGGATCACGAGGTCAGGAGATCGAGACCACGGTGAAACCCCGTCTCTACTAAAACTACAAAAAAATTAGCCGGGCGTGTTGGCGGGCGCCTGTAGTCCCAGCTACTCGGAGAGGCTGAGGCAGGAGAATGGCGTGAACCCGGGAGGCGGAGCTTGCAGTGAGCCGAGATTGCGCCACTGCACTCCAGCCTGGGCGACAGAGCGAGACTCCGTCTCAAAAAAAAAAAAAAAAGAAAACTGGATATGACAATCTGAGAATAATTTCATTTTTACTAATTTATTTGTATTAAAAATAAGATTCAAAAATAATAAAATAAAAAACCCCAACAACAACAAGATTCAATGTAATGATTATTTCTGCTGTTAAAGGCTGGAGGATTATTTTGAACTAGGAAAAACTAAGAAAAAATTGGGGTGAATGATTTCTGTCCTACCCCTTCATCCATGGGGTAGGACAGAAGCTATGTCCTTAGATCAGAGGCTCTTCCTATGTGACATTTCTGTGTATTGGAGCTGCCTTTCTTGAGGTTACGTGGTTTAATCAGTTATTCTGTGAACACACCAAAACTATTCAATTTGCTAATTTGGTCCTGTAGTGGATTTGAGTATGTCCCTTTCATTTAGCCACTCTGTTATGACACAAACATGATTATAATATATTAAGAAAAGACATTTCTTCAGCAGATTTTCTTTAGTTCTAGTTACATTGAACTGAAAATGTCAATCTATCTGGGAAAGTGGAGAAAATTACATAATGACCAAATAAGGTGTTGATTCAATCATCCCTATAATGATTTTATAGTGGCTGGAAAATAGTGGTCTAAGTTTTGAGGATTGAATCTACTACAAACTCACTCGGAAATTGACTCTGCTCAATACTGCATATTTTAAATACCTAATAAAATGGTAACATAAATTTTTTAAATATGTTTTTTGTATAAGAACAATTTTGGAAAAGAACATGTATGGAATATAAAATTATTTAAGTATCTGCTCAATTGACACTCACCTCCTTTCTATGAGAAATTCACCCCTGAATGTCTCCATTTGTTCCTTTATTTATTTATTTTGTTGTAAGACCTTTGCTACTTTGACTACTATTGATTGGTCCAAGGTGGACACTTGACCACTCTGAGTCAGTCAAATTCTCTCTCAAGGAACCCATACTCAGAGTCATCTAGTTTCTAAAAATGGCTGGAGATGAGCAACATGTAAAATGTCTGTGGGTGCTGGACAAGCCACCCATCATCCATTATTTGGGAAGAGACAGAGAAATGACAATGAAGAATGACAGAAACAAGAGAAGAGAAACAAAGGGACAAGAAATCATGGGGGTGGAGGGGAGGGAGAGAGAGAGAGAGACTGCAAGTCTGCTCTGGGTTCCTGACAGCTTTTTATTACTGATTCCAGTTTCTTTAGAGGCATTGGATTTGTGAGGTTCACCTGAATTCCTATAATGAAATCTTTCTTTTGCTTAAGCTGAGTTGAGCTGCTCTGCTACTTGAAACCAAAAGAGGCTAAAATAAAACAGAGCACACAGCAGAACAGGGAGATTGTTACTCTCCAAGTGCATGAATACGGAAATTCAGAGACTGCTGGGTTTAACGTCTGTGTAAAGAGAACAAATTGACTGCGATTCTAGGTTGGCCTCCAGTGATTTTTTTCTTTATTGATACATAAGAAATACATCTTCAACAATTTGCATATTAAGTCTTCAGCAAGTATCCAATTCCTGAATATTTAGATATACTGTATTTAGTTAAAGCCTCATAAATTTATGCTATATTTTATGTAATCTTGGGCAGTTTTGAAAAATCTCATTCAATAATGCTGAATGAGCTTTGCAGAATGTAGCACAGTATCTGGTAAATGTGTAAGTGCTCATTATTGTTTATAGTAGCAAAGACATGGAATCAACCTATATGCCCATCAATGGTAGACTGGATGTAGAAAATGTGGTACATATACACCATCGAATACTATGCAGCCATAAAAAGAATGAGAACATGTTCTTTGCAGCAACATATATAGAGCTAGAGGGCATTATCCTTAGTGAACTAACACAGGAACAGAAAACCAAATACCACATATTCTCACTTATAGGCACCTAGACATTGAGTACATATGGCCACAAAGAAGGGAACAACAGACACCAGGGGTCTACTTGATGGTGGAAGGAGAGAAGAGGGTGAAGATTGAAAAACTCCCTATTGAGTACTATGCTGATTACCTGGGTGGCAAAATATTCTACACCCAAACACCCATGACACACAATTCATCTACATAACAAACCTGCACGTGTACCTGTGATCCTAAAATAAAAGTTAAAAAATAGTGTAAGTGCTCATTAAATGTTAGCTCACGTTCTCTTTTCTTCTTAAAGTGGTAAGTTTTTCACTGATTGATTGCTTCGTTTGTTCAGAAAATATTTGAATACCAAGACCCATATCTAGTTCTGGGGCTATGGAGGTTTTAGTTAGACCTACAGCTAGAACTACAGAGGAGGTAGATACAGACAAATATTTTCAATACTACTTGCTAAAGACTGCAATGGAGAGAAGATCAGAAATTTGTAGGAGCACAGAGGAGGAGCAGCTGCTTGGCTGTGAGGGCAATGATGTCAAATTTGCCAGTTCTGCCTTTAAGCAAGTCCTTTCGGTTCTATGGCCCTCAGCTTATTATATGTAAAATAAGGCTAATAAGGATTTTATCCTCAGTTTTTGCCACAGTTAAAGGTGGTAATAAAAAAGTATAGACATATATACATATATTTTTATATGGAGGGAAATGATTGGATCATGGGGGAAGTTTCCCCCATGCTGTTCTCATGATAGTGAGTTATCATGAGATCTAATGGTTTTGTAAATGGCAGTTTCCCCTGCCCTCTTCTCTTTTGCCTGCTGCCATGTATGATGGCTTGCTTCCCCTTCAACTTCTGCTATGATTGTAAGTTTCCTGAGGCCTTCTAGCCATGGTTTCTGTTAATTCACTAATTCACTAATACTGCCTGGAGAAGTCGAAAAACAACCAAACAAACACACAACTAAGAGGCAGCATTTGAACTGGGTTATGCAGCATTTGGTTAGTGGTATAGGTTTTTGCAGGGAAAAATGTTCTAGAAAAAGCAAACAGCATATACAAGAGCATCGGTTTTATAGTAACATAAATTCATAGAACACAGAGGAGAAGCAACTACTTGGTTGTGAAGGCAATGGATAAAGTGTCTTCAGGCAGTAGGAAGAGCTTTGCACAGCCCACTACAGGCAGTATTAGAAAGGAGTGGTTGAAAAAGCAGGTTGGGGCTGCAGAGGAGGAAGATTTTCCTTAACCCTCATGCAGACTCTGGCATTGTGTGAAAATAAACTGATAAAAGACAGTGACATGGTTTGGCTCTGTGTCCCCACCCAAATCTCATCTGGAATTGTAATCCCCATGTGTTGAGGGAGGGAAATGACTGGATCATGGGGGCCGTTTCCCCCATGCTGTTCCCATAATAGTGAGTTATCATGAGATCTGATGGTTTTGCAAATGACAGTTTCCCCTGTCATTACATGGCCTGCTGCCATGTAAGAAATGCTTGCTTCCCCTTCACCTTACCAAAAGACTGTAGGTTTCCTGAGGCCTCCAGCCATGCTTCCTGTTAAGTCTGTGGACGTCTGAGTCAATTAAACCTCTTTCCTCTATAATTACCCAGTCTCAGATAATACTCTTTATAGCAGTGTGAAAACAAACTAATACAGACAGATTAACAGAAGAAAAATATTCAAATTTATTTAGTATAAGGTTTCTGTGAAATAGGAGCCTTCATAAGGAAGTGAAGACCCAGAAAAACATTTAGAGTTGTATATTTTGCAAGGTTTGGTGAAGAAGTGAATTGTTTTTTTTTTGTTTTTGTTTTTGTTTTGAGACAGAGTCTCGCTCTGTTGCCCAGGCTGGAGTGCAGTGGCGCAATCTCGGCTCACTGCAAGCTCCGCCTCCCGGGTTCACGCCATTCTCCTGCCTCAGTCTCTCCGAGTAGCTGGGACTACAGGCGCCCGCCACCACGCCCGGCTAATTTTTTTGTATTTTTAATAGAAACGGGGTTTCACCGTGGTCTCGATCTCCTGACCTCGTGATCCGCCTGCCTCCGACTCCCAAAGTGCTGGGATTACAAGCATGAGCCACTGTGCCCAGCCTAGAAGTGAATTGTTGTGGAGAAGTATGATGGAACAAATCAGGGTATGATGTGATGGTAATATGCTGGGGAGAACTTAGCAAAGTCTGTTTGTTCAGATCCTTCTTTGTCTCCCTGTGTCTTCAGAGATGAGAACATTCCTTTCCTCAGGGAATAGGATGGGCACCTCTCACATGACAGTCTCATGATGGCTTTAGAGGAAGGTCAGAAAATTCTTTCTAGGTTTTGTGGCTTGTTTTAGGGGAGAAGGGCATAAAAACATCACAGAGAAACCTTCCTGCTTCTGCAGTTTTCTCAGATTATTTTGGGTTAAAATACTCAGTATGTCAAGATGACATATTCTGGGGCAGCCTTGATAGGGCTCAGATGGGAAGGGCCATCTCTGGAAATGGGATTTTATTCTACAGGTATTAAGAGGAAAACAGAAGTTTTTTTAAATTAATTTTTTTATTATACTTTAAGTTCTAGGGTACATGTGCACAACGTGCAGCTTTGTTACATATGTATACATGTCCCATGTTGGTGTGCTGTAACTTTTAAATTTTATTGAGGCATTATTCACAATAGCAAAGACTTGGAAAACAGGTTTTAAACACAGGCACAACAATCAAATATGCATTTAGGAAGATAACTTGACCACTGGTGGAGAAAGCACTGGAAGGAAAAAGGGAAGAAGAGCAGTTTAGAATTCTCTGAAGATAATAAGTCATCTATATCCTCTGTTTGTTTCTTAGGGATCATTCATTCTCTCAAGGCTCAAAAGGCTAATAATGATTGCTGTGGAAAAATACTTCTTTCCCAAAAGTGCCTGTGGATTTACAGATCACCCTGAAGACAAGCAAAAATACGTGGCTACAATACGAAGTAAGGAAATAAATCTTAAGTATTTTTGATTTTTTCAGAAAAATAAAAACTACTAAAAAGTGATGTGACTTATTGAATGGAGCTATTTACAGCTGGTTGAACGGACTTATTGATCACTGCTTGATGGCGCCCAGGGCTTAAAGTTATTTAGCCAATTTGAGCAACCTATTTTATGACTACAACTGTTTGTATCCCCAAATTTCCTTCTTTTTTTTTTTTTTTTTGAGACAGGGTCTCACTCTCTCTCCTAGGCTGGAGTGCAGTGGTGCGATCCCAGCTCACTGCGACCTCCGCCTCTCGGGCTCAAGCGATTCTTCCACCTCAGCCTCCCAAGTAGCTGGGACTACAGGTGCCTGCCACCACGCCCGGTTAATTTTTGTATTTTTAATAAGTTTTAGTCATGTGTTTTACTTGGGTGATAGTTATAAATCTATGGGCGACGTGTCTAGTCTCAGAATGTACCATAGTTAAAGAAAAACTCAGAAACTAAAGACCTATTTCAAAATAATAGGAATGCTTTACTCTTTCTCTGTTTTTAGAATACCACAAAGAGAACTCAGACCCACAGCATTCATTACCTTTTAATTCCCTTTCTGCTCTTGTTTTGCACAAAGCAATTGTATCTATGCTTCTTACTTCGAAAACTCCCTTAGAGCTCCTTCCTCTGACCCAGTCTGAACTCTGTTTTTCCCTACTTCCTACCATTTTCCTACTGAACTTGCATGACAGAGGTTCAGGAGAACCTATCTGGTAAAGGAGGATTCCCATCAGATGGTAGGGAATGGGAAGAAACTAGGGTAACACTGGCAGGATCCTCTTTAGAATAAAAGTGAAGAGGATGAGTGGGACCATTCACACATGAGCCATTGGACCATGGAGAACCAAGTATGAGAAAGGGTGACCCTAGAGAAGGGAGACAAGGTGAAGCATGGAAAAAGTTGGCATACATAAGTGTGGTCTTTGGTCTGATAAACTATGTCCCACTCTAGTTTTTATATCGGGTTAATGGCAGTAAAGAGAGGGGCTGAGCTATCCATTAGATTGCACTGCATTGGAAAGGCTATGATTTTATTTTTCTTAAGTCCTTAGAAAGTGGAGATACAAAGAAGACCAAATTATAAATGAAGTAATCATAAAATAACAGCTAATATATTTACTGAGTGCTTATTAAGGGCCAGGTATTTTTTAAACATTATCTTATTTAATCCTCACACATAGCTCTGGGTATATACATCTCCACTTTATAGATAAGGGAGCTGGGCTTTAGAAAGTTTAAATAATGGCCAGGTGCCATGGCTCATGCCTGTAATCCCAGCACTTTGGGAGGCCTAGTCGGCTGGATCACCTGAGTTCAGGAGTTTGAGACCAGCCTGGCCAACATGGCGAAAACTCATCTCTACTAAAAGTACAAAAATTAGCCAGGTGTAGTGGCGGGCAATTGTAATCCCAGCTACTCAGGAGCCTGAGGCAGGAGAATTGCTTGAACCCGAGAGGCGAAGGTTGCAGTGAGCAGAGATAGCACCAAAGTTTAAATGACATGCTCAAATTTGTAGAGCGAGAATCTGAGCCTAGCATTTTTAGTCCAGAGTCCATAACTTAATAATTGGACTGAGAATTTATTGTAACCTTATCCTTCCACATGAAGTCCCAGAAATAATAGATAGAAGAGTGAAATACTTTACAAAACATATTAATTAAATTTATTGTGTTACTTCAAGATACTTTCTCTGAATTATTGGCATTTATAAAAATGAGACTAGAATTTTCATGAATGTGAAAATTGGCGAATCTTAGAAGGAAAGAGCTTTACTAATGGCTAACAGAATTAACTAGCAATAATAACATCTATGGAAGAAAATGACTTTAAACACTGCTTTTTCAAATGAGCAAGCATCTGTTGAACATCAACTGTACCCTGAATTTTGGAGGTCATACAAGATGTGTAAGATTTTGATCTTCAATACTAAATGATTGCTTAGGATAGTGTATATAAAGTCTCCAACATATTCCATTGCTTACAACACATCAGTTAATATTATTTTTTTTTTCCTTATTCTCTGTAATGAGCTTAAGATCCGGTTGGGGAAACGTGACTAACACATCTGAAATATACATAAACTAGTGAAATATAGTTAGTATATGATGTAGTTTGGATATTTGTCCCTGCCCAAATCTCTTGTTGAAATGCAATCCCCAGTGTTGGAGGTGGGGCCTGGTAGGAGGTGTTTGGATCATGGGGGTGGATCCCTCATTAATGACTTAGACCACCCTCTTGGTGATAAGTGAGCTTTCTGTGTGAGTTCACAGGAGATCTGGCCATTTCAAAGTGGCACCCCCTCCCATCTCTTGCTTCTACTTTGGTGTGTCTTTCAGCATGATTGTAAGCTTCCTGATGCCTCCCCAGAAGCCGAGCAGATGCTAGCCCCAAGATTCCTGTAAAGCCTGCAGAACCATGAGCCAATTAAACTTCTTTTCTTTGTAAATTACCCAGTCTCAAGAATTTATTTATATAAATGCAATGCAATAATGGCCTAATACAGTGTAGTATAAGATACATGCAACATATTTATAACTATGTCCCACTCTAGTTTTCATATCAGGTTAACGGCAGTAAGAGAGGGTCTGAGTTAACTATTACATTGCATTGGAAAGGCTCTGATTTTATTTTTCTTAAGTCCTTAGAAAGTGGAGATACAAAGAAGTGGAGATAATATACATATATATATTTGAGACAGGGTCTCACTCTGTTGCAATCATGGCTCCCTGCAGCTTCAACCTCCTGGGCTCAAGCAATCCTCCTGCCTCAGCCTTCCCAAGTAGCTGGAATTATGGGCATGCGGCACTGCACTGGGCTAACATATATATATATATATATACACACACACACACACACACACACACACATATACACATACATATATATATAAAATATATATATGTATGTATATGTATATGGTAAAGTCAAGAGTTCTTGCAATGTTGCCCAAAATTTAACCCCAGCACTGAAACAAACCTCCTGCCTCAGCCTCCCAAAGTGCTGGGATTACAGGTGTGAGCCACCATGCCCAGCCACATGCAATATTTTAAATAGAAGTGAGTAGTTAGGTTAGATTTCCAAAAGGAATGGGGATTTTACAGGTTGTTAAGATTTGCTTAGGTGAAGAGTTGGGAATTTATTTTAGGAAGATGAAATAATTTGAATGTATACAAGATTAAATATGAGTTTAGTGGAATATTTAATGTATTGATATGGTTGAGTTAGACTCTTTTCTTTAAAACTGAAAAAAAAATTCATAAACTTCCAGCAAAATGATAAGATTTTAAATCTTTTGACTAATGTGGGTTAAGCAGTATAATCCTGATGAATGTCTTGGTAGCATATTATCCCAAGTGAATTAAGCATTATGACTGGTGACATCTGACCCCAGGAGCTTTTGAAACAAAACAAAGGGACATATCAAATGTCTGGTTTTACTCCAAAAAAACTTCAGAGTCTGGCTAAAGGCAAATATTTTAAACATGTTTCTTAGGATAACAGCCCAGGTTTTAGGACTCTTCCAAGTCATTTGGAGAAGAGATTGTTAAATTAGAAACATCAGCTTTAGGTCTATCTGATCAGGTATTAATTTGTCCTTACAAATGAAGGCTTTTCTCCTTGTGGTGAAAATATCAAGTTAATCATCTCATGCAACTCTCAGTATTCAGTATATTACTCTTAAAGTCACATACACATTAGAATGTACAGTGAAGCAGCGATTAATGAAATATCATTTCCTGATAGGGCAAGCATTGTGTCTGGAGATACACATTTTTGCTTTTGTCATTGTTTTTTTTACAGTCTTGGCATATCTTATGTATTTTTAAGGGAAGAATTTTACAAAATGAAAGTCTAAATCTTGGGAGTGACTTTTTATTTTAGAGGAGAAAACTGGATCTTGCTCAAGCTGAGATATATCGGCATTAGTCCTGCTGTGGTATATCTTGAAAAGACAACAGAACTACATCTTGACTATTATACTGCCATTCTGTTTATGCAAACTTGCAATATTCTGCATGCTGCCTGGTACATTCCAGAGACAGGAGGAGCCAAACAAAACACTTTAATAACATTAGCTCATATGAATTCATTTTTTATACAGTGCACATGGAATGAAATATATAATCTTATTAGAATTAATTGAAATCACATGTCAAAAATGGAAATACCATTCATTGTCTTTAATTTGGCCAAGTGCCATTTAATACCAAAAACATTTCACACAACTTCATCATTTATATATTGTATCTAATGGGCATCAAATGGGATAATATATATTAAAAAAACTAAAGACCATCCTAAAATGTAAGGTTTTCATAATAATAGCTCCCTTTGACTCAGTGTATTTTAAAAGAAAAATGTGGTATTTGTGTAATACTTTTTATTGTGAACTTCCACTTGGTTATTTCATCAATGAGTGATCCTAATTGTCTTTGTGAAATCTATTGATATGCTAATGCTACTGCAACTTGCAAAATATAAATATGAAATAAAATCACATATGTTTAACATTAAAATATTTTTTCTCCAAATAATTCTGAAAGAAAGGTAGAAGAAACTTAAAACTTAAGACAAAACTTATTTTAAATAAATTTTATGAATATTTAAAGATAATATTGTAAGGTAATTAATTCCTCACTTTGGTCTCTGCAAATATTTGAAATACAATGCTAGGAAATTGTTGGCACTTGGATCTTAATGTCATCACTTTTCAGATCCAATTTCTAACAAATATAATCACTGCTAAGCACAATACGGGGAAAATGGCACTGGTGGGTTAGGTCATGACTACATGCGACAAACAATACAATTAACACGTTGGTACTTAGATGGAGAAAAGTACACTTTTCTTGCTCTGAAATATATCCAATTCTTACTAAGACAACTGAATTTAAAATTGTGTTTCCAAACACAATTCGGGTTCACCAGATTCCATGGCGCTGTTTCTTTAACCTGGAAGACAAGCCTATTTATCATCTTGCTATACCTCACCGTGGGTTCTTCCAATTCCACACTCTGCTTGCAGACTTACTGGCAGTATTCTGACACTTATTACGCAGTTCTGGGCACCCTAACCTTAGTGACCTGACCTCTTGGTGAAGGGACTTTTGACTTTGCATCCCAATCTTTCAGGATAGCCGTTAAGGCACTTCACAATTGAATTCTGATGTCTGCCAATTTACAACTACCAGGGAAAAGTCACTTGGGAGTCCAGGTGGGGGAGTAGTTTGATCAATTAATAACACTCCAGCTGCATCATTTTCTAACAGGAAGAACAACTCTATTGGTCAACATCTGACTATTCAAAATTCTCCACTTAGAAGAATATCTCCTGTCCTTAAATTCAAGGACTTAGTTAAAGCAGTAAGCAAACCCAGCAGGAAGTCCCCTTTGAAGTGCAGGAGCTCAGATATGCAAAAGTCTTGATCAGCAAATGCTTGAAAAGTGCTTACTTTTCTCCCCTTTGGGATTGGCCATTAACTCGCTTCTGGACATTCTCAAGTAAAGCTGTTTTTCAGGTTGCTTCAACTTCAGAGTCAATAAGTGAGTGGCTTTCGTCAACGAGGGTTAATAAACACTTTCCTCTGCCTCCCGCCTCCTCACATTCCAAAGTGGACTCATTTAGCATGAATACATTAGCATTTGTAAGGGACAGACTTAGAGTTATCTACATGGAGTTCCTGGGATTACTGCAGTCTTTCTTATTTGTTCTCCCTGCCTTCAAATCTCTTCCTGCTTCAAAAGATCCTACATATAACTGCATGAAAAATCTTCAACACTCACCTCATTCTATGACTTGAGAGCTTCCCCGGGGGTCCATGTCCCATCTTAGTGACTCTGCTCAACATCTCCCACCGTTCTCTCTCAACATCCCATTATTTTGACACCTCTTTCAATATGCTTCAGTGTTATTTGTCTACTCCTGGCGTCATTATTTCTGCTGTGTATATTTTTTGCCTCTGCTATGAGTTGCATTTGCATTACAATTTTAAAATTTTAAAATTGCCTTCCTCCAGAAATTCTGCTGTGGTTTACCTACCTCTGACTCATCCCCTTTCTATTCATTATATCCTCAACATAGATATATGAAATTTTACCTTATTATCTTTAAGCTGTTCTTTAACAATAGGACAATATTAATAACTACCATTTTCCAAGTCTTACTGCATTCCTTCATGTATTATTTTTTATCATAGCAACAATCTTCTGAGGTAGATATTATTGTATTTATTTTATAGAAAAGAAACTGAAACTTAAGGAAGTTAAGTAAGTTTATTAAGGTCACCCATACAGGAATTACCAGGGCTGGATGTGAACCCAGGTTTGGAACATCATACATAATTACTCTACTGCGCTTCTGGCTGCTCAAGCCCCTAACCTTTAATAAACACCTAGTAGATATCAGATTCCACAGCTAAGTGATGGAGACAATAAGAGCATGGTCTCTGCCTGTCCCCTGGTTTCTCAAGCCTGGTGGAAGAAAGGATGTGGATGTTATGAGAGCAATGTGATAAAAGTTCAAACGTGTGGAACTGCACGGGTAAATGAGGGTGACTTATGAGAGGAAGTGACAGCTGAATTTGAATTGGGAAGAAGGAGCTTGCCAGATGACAAGGAGAGAGGAAGTGGCCTTCCAGGTGCAGGGAAGTACCAAAACAAAGGTGTAGGAGGAGGAAGGGTCTTTAAACGTTAGGTTAGGTAAGGGCTCTTCACCCAGAGTGGCCAGAATGCAGGACTCGGGTTTGGAGTGGTTGGAGGAAGATTCAGAGGCCCTGGAGACTTATAGCCCGAAGGGCTTGTATAAAGACTAAGGGGGTAGAACTTTATCTTCTGACATGTAGTTGGCGTTGTAACATGTTTCCTCTGAATGACTTTCCCTCCTGATTAAATCATAAAGGCTTTGAGGACATCTAAGCTGTTCTTATTCCCACCTGGATACTCTTCCATATAGAAAGGGAGGCATCTGTCTATTGGACGCATTGGATGACCTGCTGTTTTTCTTAGTTGAGACTTGGTACCACCAAGAAGCAGTGAGTGCCCTCATTTTGGGAAGTTATTAGATGCCTCCTGAAGATGTGGAGTACTCATCCCGAAAGAAGTTAGATAGCTATTTTTCAAGTAGTGTGATACTTGTCGAACCTGTATTAAAAATTCTGATAAGGAGCAAAAAGAGAAAGAGGCCCAACAGTAGCTTTAAAATAGAGAATGATCCTAGAGAAGATAAAACAGAAAGATCCAGAAGAGGACAGGTGCGTCATAATCAACATGCATCAGTTTTGCCTTGGTGAAGGGTAGTATTTTTATTATTGTTAAAATGAGATCACTTTTTTGCACTAGGCCAGTGTGAAAAGAAAGACTTCAGGAAGGTGACGTAAGTTTAAAAGTGAGGGGAAAATCAGAAAAAAAGAAAAAAAAAATCCAGGAGTTGTATCAGTAATTCTGTGAAAGGTAGCATACCGTGGGTGTGTTCCTGCAGCTGTAATAGAGATATTATCCCTTCTTGCTCATGAAAAGAATGGGTGGTCTCAAAGATATTTGTAACCATGCAGTTTGAAGCTCATGCTGTTTTAAGTGTGAGAAGAGATTTCTTGGTGCTGTGTTTTGTAGGGAATTATTAAAATTACCTGGAAAAATGAAATTGCAGCACTCCAGAATGTACCCTGGCCATCTACCACCTTACATGGAATGAGGGTGTCTTTGGCCTGGAGGTCTCTATTGTAGAAAATGTGACAACTGTCCTCTTCTAGAGTTTCAAAACAGTGCTATTTAGTGATCCAACCTTGGCAGGTCAAAAAGGAGAGAATCAATGTCCTAATCCCAAGTTCATCCATCTAGAATGCGGCTTAAAATAATACAGAAAAATAAAATAGCTATGTAGAATTCTTTTGATGGCAAAATCCTATGCCAAGGTTTAAAATTCAATAAATGAAGTGATGGAAAGCAAATGTTTAAAAAATGTGATATGGTTGACGATTAAGTTTCCAGGACAGGCTGCTTGAGTTCAGATACCTGTTCTGCAGCTCACTAGCAGTGTGACCTTGGGGACTTGATCAAAATCTGGCCTCCGTTTCTTCATCTATTAAAGAGGGATAAACATGGCATCTGCCTCACAGCATTGTGAAAATTAAATGTGTTATTGTGCATTAAGCACTCGGGACAGTGTTGGCACACAGCAGTCCTCACTAAATGTCAACATTACCTTTCTTTGAGTCTGTAAATCTCTTTCAAGAGTATAAAGATTTGTAAAAGAGATGCATTTGAATTTGTAAGATAATTGTTTTTAAAATGATTAAGATGATAGGTTGAACAGATGGATGTAATTAATACTTTTAACAACTCTATCTATTGGTACCAGAGATTTGAATTTCTCCCTCTCTCTCTCTCTTTCTCTCTCTCTCATTCTATGTATTCTTTTTTCCCTTCTTAACCCCAATTCACACTGTAGCATGTGTAGGAGGGTAGGAGGGTAGGAGGGAACTGGCCACTACACTATGAGAATTTAATACACACATGTACACACAACTTAAAACTTTTCTCAATACATATCACCCTCCTCATCACCCATACTTTCTCTGTACATACTGAATCAGAAAAACTGGGGGTACCCAGGTACCTCCACTTATAACTTACTGCCTAGGTTTTCATACACATTAAAGCTTATGGATAAATGTCCTAGATTCTTAAGTAAGGTTTAACTAATACTGAGTAACCAAAGTTTTATATGCTTTACTTTATAATATCTATTTGGCACCTAAACATGTTGACTCTGAATTTCAATTCTTTCATTCGATTATTTTTTTCTCTTTATAAATTAGATTCTTTTGGTGGCAGGTAGAACACACATGTCAAAACGAGACATCACACATATTTATGGGTATCGTCTTTAAGACCCTTCCTCTACCAATCTCATCAGGGTTTAGGCAATAATGTTAATCTAAGGATATGGTCATTTTACTCTTAAAAGCCAAAAGAAAATGTTTCTTTTTATACCACGGAAGTGGATCCCTATGCCGAGTGTAATTTCTATGACTCTGATTTTTGTCTCTGGGTCATCTTTTCTTGAAATGCTCCCAAGATGAATATTTGCCTGCAAGGTCATCCTCCGACATGTCGTCCAGTTTGAATCTCAGCACTCTAAAACAGGGCCCTTTCCACAAAAGCCTTCAACTTCAGAAACAGCTGCCTTTTATGTGGCTCATGAATATGGTCTAACTGCTTCAAGCTCTCCTCTCTGACCTTTGTCCTATTTAGTGGAGTTCAATTGTCTCCCACATTTATTTAAGCTAATGATAGAAGCATTAAGCAAAATTTGAAAAAAGGGACAAATGGATTCATCATGAAAATGCACTGCGCCATTAAAAAGCCCATACACCAAGATGCTATTCACAGTGGGCAGTAAATTTATGAAACTCATTGCCTCAAGGTATTATATAGGCTATTATACATAAATAGGTTCAAGAAGGACTAGAGCAGGTTATTAAACAAAATTGGGATGCCAGAGGTGGAAGTGGCGAGCTCATCCCTTACCTTTGGGCACATCGTGGAGCTGGGCAACATTGCTTAGTGCCTCAGTCAGAGAGTTGCTTGACTGGAGTGTATTACTTTCCTGTAGCCTGCTGGAACAAATTGCCACAGATTTGTGGCTTAAAACAACAGAAATTTACTCTGTCACAGTTCTGAAGGCCCGAAGTCTGAAACCAAAATGTTGACAGGGCACACTCCCTCCAGGGGCTCTAAGAAAGAATCCCTTTCTGGACTCTTCCAGCTTCTGGTGCCTACCCCAGTATTCTAATCTCTGCCTCTGTCTTTACATCATCTTCTCTATGTGCCTGTCTTGTGAGGATGTGTGATTATATTTAGGGCCCAGTTGAATAATCCAGGGTAAGCTCCTCCTCTAAGATCTCTAACTTACTCACGTCTTTTGCCATCTGAGGTAGTATCCACTTTCACCATTCACGGTTGTATTCACAGGGTCCAGGGATTAGGACCTGGGCATATCTTTTGGGGGGCCACCATTCAACCCACGACAGGGAGGGATCATCCTTCTAAGCATTCTATGGTTTGTTTTGTTCCTCCTTCTTCTTTATAATTGGAGGGCTACTTCAGTCTAAACCTTTCATTCCAATAACAATACCACAAACTTTAACTTTGTGTGTTAAAAAAAACCTTTCTGTTTCTCTCCATTTCCTACATTAGTAATGAGCATTAGTTCTGCTGGATGTTAATAGTGGTTAAATGAATACAAGAGAAGCCATATGTTTCAGAATCCTGTTTAAAACAACATTTAATAGAATTTCTCAGAGGCTTGCTTTGCCAGTGATCTTTGTGATGTTCTGAGAAGACAATATGGTGTGCTCACCAGACTCTTTCAACCACACACCCTCTAGCTAGTATTTCCTAGCATACAGTTTGGGAAACTATGCTCTAAAACGTAAGAATGATATAAATCAAACATCTCTGCTTTTTTCCTTTTGGGACCAAATCTAAGCCTATGGCCCTCCTTGTTGCATTTGTAGCTAATAATTTCCTCACAATTATTTGAATTAATACAACAAAAAAGGAGGCTAGTTGTTCTTTGACTTAGCACGTTCCCTCTGGAATCAAGCAGATTCTTTTCTGTTGGGTTTTACATGATAGTCAATAGCTTTCCCTAGAGCCATCCGGCTACTATAATCGAAATATATACATAGTCTAAGAAAAACCCTATATGGGAGTCTGTGATTTTGCTGGCTCACTCTGGGTAGAGTGCCAATGAGCACGTGTATGCTCATCTTGACTGTTTCAAGTCAAGCTGCCAAGTTTACATTTTTTAGAGACTGAACAGCTCTTAAAAAGAACGCTATACCTATTCCCCTAACATCTGTTTTCTCTTGGAGTTAGATAAGAGAAGAATAATATTGTTTTACCAAATAGGTTCATGTGTGTGTGTGTGTATATATATATATATTTTTTTTTTTTTTTTTTGAGATGGAGTCTTGCACTGTCGCCCAGGCTGGAGTTCAGTGATGCAATCTCTGCTCACTGCAAGCTCCGCCTCCTGGGTTCACGCCATTCTCCTGCCTCAGTCTCCCAAGTAGCTGGGACTACAGGCACCGGCCACCACGCCCAGCTAATTTTTTGTATTTTTAATAAAGACGGGGTTTCATCATGTTTAGCCAGGATGGTCTCAACCTCCTGACCTTGTGATATGCCCCCCCGCTTGGCCTCCCAAAGTGCTGGGATGACAGGTGTAAGCCACCACGTCCGGCCAGGTTCCTATATTTTTAAGTCTTTGAGTTCTCTTTTATTTTAAAATGTCCCCCTCCCCATCCCCCACCCAGACAGGATGTCACTGTGTTGCCCAGGCTGGAATGCAATGGTGTGATCATAGCTTGAACTCTTGAGCTCAAGCGATCCTCCCACCTCAACCTCTAGGACTGCAGGTTTATATCACCATGCCCTGCTAATTTTTTAATAAAAAAGTTCGTAGAGACAGGGTCTCTCTATGGTGCATACGCTGGTCTCAAACTTCTGGGCTCAGTGATCCTCCCACCTCAGCCTCCCAAAGTGCTGAGATTACAGGCATGAGCTAATGCAGCTAGCCTAAAATGTTCTGTATGAATGCTTTTGTATGTTCTTCATCTGGCCATCCAATAAATATTCACTGAAATGTTCTAATGCACCAACCTCTGTGGTCGATTTAGAAGAGGGAAGGGTATGTGGCTCTGGATGAGACTCTGTGTGCCTTAAGGCACTCAGTGGAGGACGCATGGCATGAAAAAAATATATATACTGTGAAACACACTCTAATAGTTGTCTAAGAAATATATTACAGCAGTGAAGGGAAAAGAAAGATTAACTCTCTCTGGGAAACTAACATTCACTCTGGGTTGTGAAGAATGAATAAAGTTCATTCACTGTGATAAAATACAATCTAGGATGGAAACCAAGGCATATGTAGGGAAGCAGTTACAGATTGGTATGTTGTATCTGAGGAATAATGAGAAGTTCAGAGTTACTCCCCAGAGGTAAAGGGATGTGGTGCTGGAAGGAGGGGAGGTTAAGGTAGGCTGATTTCTAATAGGGAAGGACTCTGATTGCCCTGGCAGGAAGCTTAGATGGTATTTTGCAGGAAATTGGGAGCCTTGGGGAGGGTTTTGTATTAATACAAAGCAGTGACAAGATGAGATTTTGATTTTAGAAAAACAATTCTGGAAGTCAGGGCACATGGAAGCCCCCAAATCTACTCTTCTTAACCTAGCTAGAATGGCTTCAGTTTAAAATTATTAAAAAAAAAAAAAAGAATTTGCTAGATTACTAGTAAAGAAACTTAGTAATAATCTATCTAAAAGGCGAACAGACTCTAAACAAAGGCAGTGGTATCTGAGATAGAATTCAGGGAAAGGCGGATGCTAATTCAAAGGCTTCCATGTAGTCAGTTGGGTGGATGGTGAAGATAACAAGGAAGAGAGGCAAGAGCGGAGCTTCTTTGGGGTGGGTAGAGAAGTACTAGATTGTGAATAGGAAGGAAAATAATCTAGTCTTTGGTGACAGAGACTATGGATTTTCACTCAGCCTCCACTCCACTCCCTTTCAGCGTGCCTGGATGTACGATACCGCACTATGGTGCAGTACTGCTAAAATCTGCATTTCCCAGGTTCATTTGCAGCTGCTTGTCAAATGTATGCCTCTCTGAGAAATGGAAGATGGAAGTGCACATCCTGTGCCAATTCCACGCTTCTGTTGTTTCAGCTGTTTCCCCTGGCAAGCTTGTCTTTAGGGGTGTTTGTGTCTTCTGCAGTAGCTGTAGTAGAGTTTCCAGTGTCCAGTGTTTAGCTTTACCGTGTGGAAAGGCAGTGTGGGAAGCATTCATTTTGCTGGCAGAGGTTGTGGACGAGCTGGCATAGTGGTTGCGGAGCCAGCAGCCTCTTGCTTCTCCAGCCCCCTGATCGTGGTAAAGGCAGTGTCTTCCACGGAGGCTCACTCTAGACTGTTGTTCTGGAAGTTGTTCCTGGGAACTCTGCTTAGGGCTTATGCCCCCAGAGCTTCCACAAATCTTAAAGCCCCCAGATCTACCCTTGTTAACCTAGCTAGAATGGTTTCAGTGATCTGCAGCTGATCCTTAACCAATTCACCTTCAAATGAAAAAATTTTATAAGAAAAATAAGTATTGCTCTCTCTATAAATTCATTACATAGGTTTGACATTGTGAATGTTTAATTGCTATCGACAATGAAGCAATCTTCTCAATTAGGAGATTATGGAGGACATGACCTTGTCTTAAACACCTTGTCTTAAACACCTTTGACCAGTGCCTAGAACAGTGGTTTGCACTTGGTGTTTAATAACTTTGTTAGGTTTCATTGAATTAATTGAACTCCCTGAACAATTTGTGCTTCTCCGAATAGTGCCATAGAATATATTTGGCAAACTCCCTAACTCTGATAGTTGTTTTACGTGATAAATTGCTGATATTGTTAGTATCTAAAATGCTTCGATCTTAAATTTTTTCAGAATTTTCAGATCCATGCCATCTGGCTTCACTGACTCATGGAAATTTAATGTCTTAAGTCGTAGTCACCACCTGTTGTTTCTTTTTCTGCATTTATGCTGGTGAATCATATTTGCTTTCAATGAAAAGTAATTCTTTAGTAAAAATTCCACATTTACTCTGTCAGTGATGATCACTGACTGAGTGATCAGAGGAACAATTCAGCCTTCACTGATTCTTAAATGCTCCTGTTCCCCCCAGTAAGTATATGACTGCACTTTGAGTTCTTTATCTACAACCAGACAGGGTCACACTCAACCCTTAGACTATTCTTATAGAAGAATGATTCATAGAGTTTACCTGAATTTTGTTTTTATAATCCTTCTTGCATTGTAGTAGCATTCATGTCTGGTGTTCTATGCCAATATTGCTATTTTTTCCATATATTGCATTTCTTATGAACATTTGTAATTTTAATACTTTCCACGGTATGGTGCCCCCAAAAGATTCCCTACACACTCCTGTGCAAGAGGCCAATTAGAGGACACATGAGAAGGGGACATAGATCCTTCTCAAGTACCTATCAAAATATGTTTTGTAGCAAGCAGCAGAAACTCAACTCAAGCTGGATCAAAGATAAGTAGCCTATGTTGGTTGACAGGACTGAGAAGTACTGAGATAGAAAGGCTTCAGGTGTAGTTCAAATAAATTTCTTGTTCTATTTCTTTGTGATTTTTTTTTTTTTTGGCTCTGCTTCTTTTGCATATTAGCTACATCCCTAGGCTGGCTTCCCTGTAGTTGCAGGAGAGATATCTACAAAAACATAACAGCTTGTGATGTCCATTGCACAAAATTTCTAAGCCTTGTTCTGATTAGGCCACCCTCTGATAAGGGGGATGATTACATTGAAGCATCCTCTTAAGCTACCCAATGAGGGAGATTTTAATGGATGTGAGGACGGAAACCATGTTATCTTTTTCCTGTGACCCAGTTTGTTGTGGTCAGACCTAGATCCCAGGAAGACAATTGGGCATATTCTCCACTGTTCTTAAGGGCGGACCAACTCCTAATATATATTGTTGTATCATTTTTACTGTATATACGTTTTTCTATTTCTTCTGTTAACAATGACAAGCTTGAGGGAAGGTTTCATCTTGTTTGTACTTTTATTATTGATGCACACCAGCTACTACTGGAGTCCCCTCACTGTACATGTTGAGCCTCTCTCTATATGTCATGATGCTTTAAAAGGTTCTGATTATGTGATGATGCTTTAAAAGGATCATCATAAAATACATTTAGATATATTTTACATAACCCTGACATCATAAAATACATTTAGATGTATTTTACATAACCCTGACTTGCCTCTCGAGACATATTGAGCCAGAACTAGGCAATTAGTCAAACAGTAAACACATATGAAGTCCTCCTGTGTGTGTCAGGCATTTGGTGCAGGTCGGGGAACAATGCAAGGAGTAGTGTCTCATTAAAATATTTCAGGGCACAGATAAATGGATGACGTCATCTCCCAGGTCTGTGTCCCTCCTCCTGTCACTGTTGGAATTCTCCTTCCTCTCCTGGGTGTTCTTCCCAGGTTCTCAGTGCTATCGTGTATATTGCCCCACGTCTGTGATCTTCTAACCCTGTGGCTTGCCAGTGCTAAGAGAGCTCCTTTCCTGTTCATGCAACCATGATCGAGTGCCACTGAGGATCCCACAATTACTGAAGCACACGATTCGCCTTGGGACCTCACAGTCTAGTGAAAGGCTTCCACATAAATAGCAATGTGATGAATGCCAGGATAGAAATAAGAATCAGAGGTCCAATTCAAGCACTCAGAACAGGGCAGTTAAGGAAGATTTCCCGGAGACAGTGATGCCTATGAATCTTAAACAAAAACAAAAGCAAAAATGGGAAAATGTCAGCCAGGTGAAATGGCATTGCATGCAGAGGGAGCAGTGTGGCCACAGGCCATGTGAGAGAAGCTGGCTGCTAGGGAAGAGTAAGTCCCTCTCCACCGCTGGGTCATTTCATGCATGTGAAAAGTTGCTAGGAACAGCCTCATTTTCCATATTCTGATTCAAGCAATGTGGCTAACGTTTTTGGTGACCCTTAAATCATTAGATGACACCAAGATGAACAGTTTTCTTCACGAATATAAGAGGAAACTGTAGCCAGAAAAGGCCTGGGAGTATCTTTCTGCTCCGTAGGAAAAACAATTCTGTCTCAAGAGCAGAAGGGGACGTGAGTTAAGGCAACTCCTTGCTGAAAGTGACTTGAGAGGATGAGTAAAACATCTTCCCAGTGGGGTCTCCCTCCCTTTCTATCTGGCCACAAATTCTCAATGGTTAACTCACTAACTGGCGCGGTCAGTAAAAGTGGGACATCCTCTTCTATAGAAAGCCTCAGTGATCACGGTGATCACACAGCCCTGTCTGAAGAGTACATTAACTGAGATTAGCTCATTATCTTTGTGATGAACTTCAGAAGAGTTTCCGTTCAGTGGAAAAAAGAGCAGGCAGGGTTGGGAGAGGAGCAGTGAGGCCTCTAGGAGGAGAAACTCATTGAAATGGTGTCAGTGCTGCTGTCTCTGTGGGGCTGGTTGGTGTATTAGTTAGGGTTCTCTAGAGGGACATCCGAAGGGTGGATTTATAAATAAAGGGGAGTTTATTAAGGAGTATTGACTCACATGACCGCAAAGTCCCACAAGAGGCCATCTGCAAGCTGAGGAGCAAGGAAGCCAGTCTGAGTCCCAAACCTGAGGAACTTGGAGTCCATTGTTTTAGGGCAGGAAGTGTCCCGCACAGGAGAAAGATGTAGGGTGGGAAGCTAAGTCAGTCTCATCTTTTCATGTTCTTCTGCCCACTTTTATTCTAGCCACTCTGGCAGTTAAATAGATTGTACCCACCCAGATTGAGGGTGGGTCTGCTTTTCCCAGTCCACTGACTCAAATGTTAATCTCCTTTGGCAACACCCTCACAGACACACCCAGGAACAATACTTTGTATCCTTCAATCAAGTTGACACTTAATATTAACCATCGCAGTTGGGTTCTGGAGTCCTGACTTGTCTTTCTCCACTTTTAGTTCTTTCCCTTTTGTGTTGGCCACATGATGCTCCACACTGCCCAGTGATGTTCTAGAACCTGTAAATGTGTTCTTTCACATGGCGAAGGGGACTTTGCAGAGATTTTAAGTTGAGGATCTTCAGATGGGGAGATGATCCTGGATTCTCTGGGTGAGCCCAATGTAATCACAGGAGTTCCCGTAAGTGAAAGAGGAGGTAGGAGAGTCAGAAGAGGAAATGTAATGGCAGAAGCAGGGTTGTGATGCAGCCAGGACCCAAGGAATGTGGGCAGCCTCTAGAGGCTGGAAAAACTCCCTTAGAACCTCCAAAGAGGATACAATTCTGCCAACACCTTGACTGTAGCCCCATAAGACCCATTTCAGACTTCTTATCTCCAGAACTGTCATATAATAAGCATATGTACCATAAACCACTAAGTTTGTGGCAATGTGCTACAGCTGCCATACACCTCTCTTTACCTGATGCCCATGACCCATGAGGTCACCCTTCCCGCACCTACCACCATCCTCCACACCAAGTCTGTTTGGTGTATCTAATTCTGTTGGCTAATTTTGGAATTGTGTCAGGGTCAAACCCTTAGCAGAGTCACAGTGGAGTTCAAGCCACATCTCAGGGAAAACTGAGAGGAAAGGAGGCCCTGTACCGGTCAAGTCTGAGGTCTGAGGTGCAGCACCACCGGAGTGTCAGAACACAAAGCAGCACGAAAGAGCAGAAGGAACCAGCTACGAGCAGGAATGGAGGAACTAGGAAGCGGCATTAGACAGGCATAGCCAGGAATATTTTCAGGCATGACTGAGAGATGTGTGTTTTTGCTGGGTTCCACAACCTGTGGCATACAGTGACTCAGGTATAAAGATATGACAACCCTGAATACCCTCGCTGTCACAAGAGCTTTAGATGAATGCTTTCAATAAACAGAAAATGCAAAGAATCAAGAAACTTTGTGTCCACCAAGGATACTTGGAGAAAGTCCCTAAGAGACAAGCTTCAGTCCCATGATTTCAGACCCTATTCTCTGAACACAAGAGTATTGGTGAATTATGTTCTCAGCTCTCCTCGCTGTTGTATGTGTGCACTCACTGCAAGTAACTTACATCCTTTTATTTGAATGTATTTTAAAGCAGTAGGTAGAATAGCAAAGGAATATGAAAACCATGAAATGAATGGACCATTTTATGTATTCAGAGAGAGGAGCACCCACCACTGCCAGAAATACCATGTAAAAATTGGCAATTCGGAGGGTGCAGTGTTTAGTATAGTAAATAAATAAATGACCAACATTGTGTAAACACTACCAAAAAGTGTATTGTAATGAATCGAAAATCAACAAAATTTTATTCACTAATGAATATCAATAAAATAAGTTCAAATGATGGAAATAAAAGATGAGAGCTCTCAAGAAATGGAGCTTAAAGAAACAACAATTATATTTTCATATTTACACTTTTATTTCATGTAAACAGTTGATGAAGGCTCACATTGTACCCAAAAATGTCCATTAAAATTAACCTTACAAACTTTATTTCCCATTTGAAAGTGACACAGAGCTAACCTCTATGAAAGATTAGCTAACATCGCTTAAATTATTCCCATAAACACTATAAAGAAGGGGTTTCTTTGGCTTTAAAAAACGTATTTTGATTTTAAAAAAATCTTGAAATGCATACAATTATATTTAGTTTTTAAAGAACATTCATCTTCATAACTCCTCACTACCAATTTAAGAAGTAGCTCGGGAAAAACACTATTACCATGTTTTTCAGATGGGCCTAGAGAAGTTAAGTGACTTGCTTGAAGGCAAAAAATTTTAGGATAAATTTAAATTGTAACAGATATTATTACCTCATTAAATCCTCACAGCATGAGATGAAGCAAATCAACAGTATATATATATATATATATATTTGTTCATTTTAATATTCTGGAAATGAAAGCCAAATTGGTAAAGCAACCCGGTTAGCAAAATGCAGCAACACAGAAGATTTTATGACTCATTGCCTTTTTCATTCATAAGTACCTAAGATGTCAAGATTTTTCCTCCCTTTAAAGAAACAGTTTGTGGCCGGGCGCGGTGGCTCTCGCCTGTAATCCCAGCACTGTGAGAGGCCGAGGAGGATGGATCACGAGGTCAAGAGTTCGAGACCAGCCTGACCAACATAGGGAAACCCAATCTCTACTAAAAATATGAAAAATCAGCCAGATGTGGTGGCACGCGCCTGTAATCCCAGCTACTTGGGAGCCTGAGGCAGGAGAATTGCTTGAACCTGGGAGGCAGAGGTTGCAGTGAGCCGAGATCCTGCCATTGCACTCCAGCCCAGGTGATGGTGTGAGACTCTATCTCAAAAAAGAAAAAGGAAAGAAAGAAAGAAAGAAAGAAAGAAAGAAAGAAAGAAAGAAAGAAAGAAAGAGAAAGAAAGAAAAGAAAGAAAGAAAGAAAGAAAAGAAACAGTTTGTAAGACATCTCCTCCCCTTCTATTATTCTGGGACTGAATCCCAAGTAAAATGGCTGCCAGAAGATCCAGCAGGGGAGTGCTGCAGCCTTTGCTTAGCTGGAAGGCCTTCATAATCTCCAGGGAGACAGATTCTGGGATAATGCCTGGAAGAACCTTGTTCTGAATCAACTGCAGTGTCCCTTCTTCAAGCGTGGATTTAAAGTCTCTGCAGATGGCAGCAGCTCCGCTCCTGAATTCCTTCAGAACACAGTCAAGCAAGGAGGCAGGTCAGAGAAAGGCCTGAGGTGACCTGCAGGCCTGGGGCTTTTTGTCAAAAATCAGGAGCTGGAAGCAGAAGATCCCATTCTGTGATAGGGATCGTTCCTTGGGTTTACACAGGTCGCATTAACAAAAAATATCCATTCAGGAAACCAAGTCTTCTTCAGGTCCGCCTACTATATATCCATGAGAGAAAATGGACGTGTCCTCTAGGGCTCCACCTCAGCAGCTTCCAAAGTGCACACCTAGGAACTAGTTATTTCAGGTAGCCTGTGAAAGAAAATCCTGTGATAAAATGAGTTACAAAATGCTGCCACTATTAACTCACCTTGGAGATTCTAAAATGTACATGAACGTGTTGAAAGCTTTGTTTACATAAAATCTCTACCAAGGGCGGGTTTGATTCTGGAAACTTTCCTCCCCTATAAAACCAAATATAAACGTGGGACACTTCGTGTTAATTCATTGTTAGGATAGTTTCCCCCTAAAACTTTGTAGTAGGACTTTAGAAGAAAGATGATAGAGCATAAAGAAGGAAAGGTAAAATTCTTGCCATTCTAACGTTGCCTTAGAGTGGAAATCATAACACATCTACGGGTGTTGCGTTGTCAATCAGTAATAGGTGTAATACCTGCCACAACTCACTGTTTTGAGGATCTGCAGTTATAATTAAACTTTACTGAAGTGATAGAAAACAAAACAAAAACACTCAAAACCTCCTGAGCCACTTAGATGGAGAGTGAGACAAGATTATTTTTCAGAAATGACTTTAGCAAATGGTGTCTAACACTTTGCTCATTTAAAAGATCACGTTATAGTAGTATTCATGTTTTCTTCAAATCTTAGGTGGAGTTCGAGAGTTTTAATCCCATATATTAGATTATATGAGATATTATGTTATTATTATTATATTAATCCCATACAATATTTAGAGAAACAACAAGCATTTTGTAATAGCTTAAAAAAAAAAGACCACTGAAGGATGAGTGATGTGGAAACCATGAGAATATAGAGAGTTTATTTTCTCACAGCCTACATACATTGAGTTACTTTTCAAAGGCTGGTCTCATGAGAGAGGTAAAAATGTATTTGCTTAACTGCTATATATAGGATAACATGGAAAATATATTTCTGGGGATACTGAGCTGCCTGCCAAAGATTGTCTTCACATGTCTACTGACAATTAATCAAATTAGCTAGCTTAAAAACAAGTAGTTTAGAATAGCAAGCAATTCAGTAAGAGTATACTGACAATTTATATCTTTTGATATTTTCCTTCTATCTCATTTGCTGATGGTTGAGGGAAGCAGGAAATGTGAAGAAAGCTTGTGCATGCTTTATTGTTTTTGAAATAACTACTTTATTCACTAGATATTTTAACATCCATTCTGAATTATCCTCCAAGTTATTATTAATACTTTGTAGGATTAATAGTAAGACTGTAAGTATCTTGTATTGTCTTAAAGTACTTAAATCTGTTAAGACAGACCTAGAAAGTTTGAGGGTAGTATATTTTCAGGCCTAAATAATAAAAAAAATATATAGAACATAAGATTTAGAGCTGTTATGGTCAAATTCTAATGCCTCCCAATTGTTTACAGAATGAGATGAGAACCCTTTGCTTTTGTGTTTAAGACTCACCACAATCTGCTTTCTCTCTGATTCCAAGTTTAGTTTCCATGGCTATGCAGCATCTTTTCTTTACAGCAGCCAGTATCCCTCAGGCATACTTACGTTCCTCCTGTCACCACTTCTGTGCCATGCCTCTTTTCTCCAAACTCACCTCTAACTCTCTGAAACCTATGACTATTATTGGAGGGTAAAACATTTGCCCCAGGTCACCTAGCAAGGAATGGGGAAAGCCACAATTCACAACAAGGCACTTGGCTTCTGAAGCCTACAGTTTGAACCACTCCATTGAATTTATGAAACACCGAAAGGATGGTATTGACAGGGCTGGACTTGAATCCTGGCTCTATGGTTCCCAGCTAGGTGACTATGAGCTAGATATTTGACTTCTATAATCTATAAAAATTTTTTTATCTGTAAAGTTAAAATAATAATAGATTTTCCTTCATAGATTTCTGTAAAGATTAAATAAGGTGATCCCTGTAAAGTACTTGGTTCAGTGCCTGCTCTATAATGAGGACCCAATAAATGTCAGACACTATTTTTACATCTTTATACTGTAAGATAAATGTGCATGTATATATATTTATGTATGTATATGTGTACGTATATTTATATTCCCCCCTCAAACTGAATTGGCTGAATGTTCAGAGTGGGGAAATAGCCTGACTTGTTTTGTTAAATCCTCTTAGAGCATCAACACCATTTCTTGAAATTGATAGGTGCTAAATATATATTTTTGATGATTAATTGGTATTTGCCTTTTATTCTTTGCGTTAAAATTGTCCAGTTGCTTATTAAGAGCACGACTATTAATGACTTATGCAATTTGATAGCCACACATTCTGTTGGAATGAACACTTCTCAATAATTTAAACATTTTAAATGATCCTTTGATACTTCGTTAACATTCAGTAAATATTTGTAGATGTTTCTTTTTTTGACAAATAGGATAGCCTAACAGTATTTATGTTTTCAATCTTCAGTCTCTTTTTTTAATGCCATGGGAAATGTTTTGCTAGTATTTTATCATAGCTGGGTTAGTATGGGGAATTAATTTAATATTCACATGGATAGATAACACGTGTGCTTTTCTAGGTGTTTCACTATCATTTAGCTTTAGCTAATGAGTACTTAAAGTCTTGTTGATTTTTCCCCAAAGACTGTTAGTCATCTATAACATTCTTGAATAATTGAGCTTTAAGTAGACATTAACAGGGTTGATTATTTCAGAAATATACAGAAATGTCTTTACAAGATTAAATTTGAAATTTCGTGTTACCCCTAAGATACCAAGTTTTGAAATTCCCTTCTCAAAAACTGAAAGTTAAATAATACATGAAATAGAATGACTTGGGTTTTTGTTATTAGAAGTTATATAGATAAGTTCTATTTTATACAAATATTATTCACCTTCATTGTAGAGCCCACCTTAAAACAACAACAAAGGCAACAGCACCTGGATCCTAAAAATCACTGCCAGAATAAATAAAATGCATCCATAAGACTTTTCAAGAAGGCTTATTTTTAGGATATTCTCATTTCAAAGTCAACTGTTACTCTATGCTCTAAAGCTGTTTTCCTTATTTTAGATCTGCATATACCTGTTGACATCAATTAGTCATCTAAGAATTGGCTGACAAGCATTTGGAAAATATCATTGTTCACACATTCAACACTTTTAGAACCTAAGTCAATATTTCTGGCAGTGGCAACTGGATTTTGGTAGAGAGGGATTGGAGTCTTTCCCCACCATTATCCTCTCCCTGCTTTGGAGGTGGTTTCAATAGAGTGTGAGTGAATAGTGGGGGCAAAAGAAGGCAGGATAACATTTACAACTATTTTCTACTCATTCATAGGAAATATCGTTTTCTTTGTTTTAGAAGAAATGGCCCACCATGCTCCAAGAGCAAAATATCAATAACCTCATATTTGTCATCTCTTATATCATCTTTTCTAATACCCACAGCAACCCTGTGAATTTAGTAAGTTATTATTATCCTCATTTTACAGATAAGGAAACTACAATTAAAATAAGTTAATTAACTTATGAAGATGACACAAGATTAAATGAAAGAACTGAGACTTCTTTAATAGAGGTCTTTGCCTTTAAGAGCAATGCATTTACTACTCTGCATATTGCCTGAGCTATTCCACAGAAAGTGGAAAATAAAATCATTGGCAAGTTAATGGATACATCTTTAATGGTATTAATAATTGTAATTGTGCTACATGATAATAATGGCATAGCAGACAAGCAGTGCACATAAATGGCTGAAATTAGCATGACTTTGAAGCATAGCCATACTTAGTATTTCTGACATCTGGGATGAAGAGGAAAAGAGGACAGGGCAGAGTAGGAAGCTGCTAAGAATTCTTTCTAGATCTGTCACTCACAGTCTGCTTTTGGGTAACTGAAAGCTTCATTTTATTTCCCCCCCTTCCTATCAAACTAGTTGAGAATTAGGTCTATGTACTACAGTATAAGACGGGCTGTGGGCTCAGGTCAAATCTACTGTTCTCTTAGAACAGGTTAGTTTCATCAGAGAGCAGTTGCCTCCACCCAGCACACAGATATTAGCTAAGGATGTTTCCTTTTTGTACTTTAGTGGTGTTTTTCTCTTAATCCTGAAAGAGAGAGGTGATACGCAGTTTGTAGAGAACAAAGCAACCACAGCAGTTACTAGGTACGATCTAGAAGTGGTTTGCTTTGACAACTCTCATCTCAATATCTGTGCTTCCACCTCCCCACCCAGGTTCTTCTTGGTTATCCTTTTCTAGACTTCTTAGTGAGAACTAGAGTCCTCTTCCTGTTCTAAGCCCTAACCTGAAGCATTCCCAAATTCTTCTAATTCTCAAATTATTTTAACCTCAAAGAAAACTTTTAATCCTTTAATATAGACCAAGATTCAGCAAACTCTTTTGGTAACGAGCCAGATAGTAAATATTTTTGCTCTGAGGGCCAGATGGTCTCTTTCCCAACTACTAATCTATGCCATTTGTACTGTGAAAGCAGCCACAACAATATATAAACAAATGAGCATAGCAGTGTTTCAATAAAACTTCATTTACAAAAATAGATAGATATCGGGCTGGATTTGGCCCAAAACTCATAGTTTGATGACCCCTGATGTAGACCATCTCTCTCATTATATACTATGCTCTGGCATTAAATTTGAAAAAGGAGAAAGGTAAAACTGGCATTGGTCCTGATTCAGTCAGTCAGTAGTGAAATATCAAAGCACTTACAATTGGCTAAGGTTTGTATTTCCTGCTGCAGATTTAGGGATTAACTTAGACTGGGATTTCGGACTCCTGCTGCTTCCCCTTCTTCTCTCCAGCAGAAAAAGAGCAGGACTATATAGGCACAGGATAATCCAAATTAGTGTTTCACTTATTTTGCAACCGAATCCATACTCTACCAAGAAAGCCCTTAGTAAACTTTCAACCTGGGCAAAGTTTACCTATCTACCTTCTCTTCTGAATCTTGTGTTGTGCCTTATCTCTCATTCTCATGAAAATTGGAGCACTCATTCTATTTGCTGGGGGTCTTCCTTCATCTCCTCCATATTTCACACTCTTCCTCTTCCACTCCTTATCCTCTTCACAGAATATCTTCTCACTCTATTCAACACCAACACAATACCCTTAGAGGCTTGAAATTTACAAATTATACTTACTAACATGATGGTATAAAGGATGCAGATTTTCTTGTGTAGAAGACAAGCTTGTGAACCCAAATGATACTGCAGCTGTGTATAGTCAAGTGTGCATCTCCATGCTTTGTGTAAGCCATCAGGGATCAAGCCCTTTTCCAGGCTCAACAGAAATTAAGCTGAATCCTGAATAAAGAGGGCCTCCCGTAGTTTTCTCAGTTTGCTGTAAGAAGAACGAAAAGAAAGCAGAGGTGTTCATTATGGGAGGAACTGGTAGCTTAAGGTCTACCTTGCTGTACCAGTTAAAACAGAACGTGTGTGACAGATGAATTTAGGCCAGTGCACACCATTCTGAGAAGTATGCACCAATACTGGAAAGTAGAATTAAATATTTAAATATGTCAAAATGAAAATTTGCATTATGTCCACCCCCTTCTCATTTCTTCTCTCCTGATTTCCCAAGGATGGTTTTTGCTGGAATATCTAGGTAGTGAACTTTGACTCAATTGTAAATCCAAATGCCTACAAGACTAGAGTCTAGGTAGTAGGCAATTGATGACTGGGTATTTTAAATGAGAAATAAAAACTTGAGTGAATATTTGTGAATAGAGAAGTATAACAAGCAGTTTTTGTTGGCAGAAAATGGGGATAAGATTCTATGCTAATCTGAACAGAGAATTCAATGGTTATGGTGTAAAAGGACAGAGGATAATGATGTATATAAAACAAGGAAGGAAGTCTATAAAATTCAATCAACTTCTATAAGCTAGTTTGGTACAAAAAAAAAAACTGGGGAAGCTTGAACCAGCTCTGCATTCAGCAAACATAATGGATCTTGGCTGTCAGCCTACTCTGGTGCATTTATTTTCTCTAGGGAGTTGTTTTTATAGTGCAAGAAACTGGTCTAAAAGGAGTTAGGGTTACTTAAGAAGTGATGATTTACTATTTAGTCCTGGAAAAGCTGTAATGGCTTGGAAGTCTAATCTGTACCTGGTTTTACCTCAACGGATTCATCCCTCTTGCTTGATAAACATGTTCATTGGACAACAATGAAACAACTGGGCTAATTATGATGTGAGCTGACACTGCCGGTATAAAGGCAGCTTATGGTTGGACCCAGCCCAGCAAAAGCAAGATGAAGACTGCATTGAAAATTGAAAGTAGAAATTCATCAAAATTTCTCCAGAGATGTATGGGCTCTCATCTCTACTCCTTTCTAATAGCTTCCTCATCTTTCCTCTCTCCATGAACTAAGGGCTACTAACCATCTTTGTGCTATGAATGCCCTTGGCTCTTTGATGAAATTTATGAAACCCTTCTCAGAAAATGCTTTCAGTGAATAAAATACATTCTGTAAAATTATAAAAGGAAAACAAAATATATTAAAATACAATTATAAAATAAAAATTTTATGATGTGTTCATTTACATGCTCCTTTGCAACATAATAAATAAAAAGATCTCAGCGGTATGTCTAATAACCATTATAATTTCAAAGTGGGGATGGGTTTAAATAGTATTTTGAAGGTTGTTACAGAAAATATCTGTAATTTCTACTGGAAGTAAAATAATAGCTATTGACAGTAGTCCTGTAGTTTTATCTAGATTCATAATGTAGTAGGTGGTTGGCCAAAAGTAATTATTTTTCCCTCCCAAGTTCATGGGCCCTCTGAATTCTGTCCCAGATCAGGAATACCTAGGCTCAGCTTAAGAAGTGCTGCTATTTGCTATGTTCCATTTTTATCCTTGTACAAATTGGGAATTGGCGGTCCAGATTAACAGCTACACAGTCTCAGATCTAGAGCTCCCAGCTACATATCTAATTGTCCCAGTGCCAAATCCCCAGGAGAGTCAATCTGATGGGCCAGGGGCCAGATATCCATTTCGCTGCCAAAAAGCAATAGAAGGGTAGATAGAAAAGATCCTGTAAGACAAACATGTCTTCAGCCCACTATCTTGGGAACAAAAAGAGATATTTTTCAAAGAAAGTGTACGTGTAAGGCAGATACCTCAAAAGGAGTCTTTTATAAGTACAGGTGTGGGACCCCTAACAGCAGCTGGAAAATTCCTTAGCAGAGCCTTACAGATACAATGAGGGAGTTCTTCTCAGGGTGAAAAGCTATCACTATTCATTGGGAAGAAAAGTTATCTGTGCACAAATAAAAGTCTAGGCTGTTAGGTGTTTTACAAGTCTAATATGACACCGTCCAGTAGAACTTTCTGTGGTGTTGGTAATGTTCTATAGCTGCACTGTCTAATCCAGTAGCCACTAGTCACCATAGCTATTGATCACTTGAAATGTGGCTAGTGTGACTCAGAAGCTAAATTTTAAATTTGATTTATTTTTAATTAATTAATATTTAAATTTACATAGCCACATGTGGCTAATAGCTACCACAGTGAATGACCCAGGTCTGACCTATCCCACACTGCATCTCCATCAGTTTCCTACAACAGCAACACTCCAGTCAAACTAGTAAAGAAATCTTACCTTTTGGCTTCTGACTTTGTTGAGGTTCTTTGCCTAGCTCAGGAATACACCCATAGTTTTTGTCCATTTCTCTAGGTCATTCTACACTTTATATTCCTAACTCATATCCCACCTTCTGGAAGACTTCTGTTATCAGCCAAGTTGTCTGAAGTCTTAAGACACTTATTGCTATATCACCAATTGGGACAAATCACATGTCACTTGCTTCAGATGTGGTTTTTTTTTTTTTCCAAAAGGTTTGTAGTTTTTCTTCAAGTAGAGTGCATGCTTCTGAGGAAAAGAACAATTTCTCATATCTTTTAAAAGACTTTGTTTTTTATATAGGTGTTCAGTACAATTTTGTTGAATTAGTTCACTGAATGCTTTGGAGATGCAGATGATGCAAATAAAGATTGGAAAAATCCATCAAGGCAAAGATGCCTGAAGGTAGAGTCACTATGTGCCAAAAGATCACTGAAATATCTTAAAGAGAGGTCAGAAATTAATTTGGTGCTGTCTTTAGGCAAATAAAGTGTTCTCCTTTTATGAATGAAACAACCAAAGTCTAATGATAGTGAATGGTTTACCAAGATCATATTCCAGTAAAAGATGGAGGAGAAACTGAGACCCAGGTCTTTGGCATTCAGCAGTAGTCTATAGAGCAAGATGCTAGACAGATTGGGAACTCTTTAGGAAGCAAGAGAACAAGCCCAACAGAAAGAAGAAAGGGACAACAGAAGAGAAGCTCACAAAAAGAAATAGAAGAGAAGGTTTATGATGGATTTCCTTGATTTATTCAGATTGTCATGTCACTTTCCATTGGAAATTAACAGATAATTTCCACAAAATTAAAGAAAATTCAAATATTAGATGGGTGAAGAAGTCCCTCTAATTTTAAATACCAGTAACTCATCATTTACCTGAGACTAGAAAAATAACTAGATATGCTTAAGATGCTCCTCCATTCTTGTTGGTCTCTGGTCTACATTCTTTCTGATAGGTACCTGGTGTGTATATCACATTTCACATGTGCATGGCATACTGCAGTGAATCAAGCAATCTGAGAGGGAAACCTTGCCAGAGGAGACATCACTGAGAACATTTCCTCTAAGACTCCATGTAAAAATTGAAGAAAGTGTTAGAAAAAAAAAAGATGGCCGTCTCTACTGAAAAATACAAAAAATAGGCCTGGTGCGGTGGCTCATGCCTGTAATCCCAGCACTTTGGGAGGCCAAGGCGGGTGGATCACGAGGTCAAGAGATCGAGACCATCCTGGCTAACACGGTGAAACCCCGTCTCTACTAAAAATACAAAAAATTAACCAGGCATGGTGGCGGGAGCCTGTAGTCCCAGCCACTTGGCAGGCTGAGGCAGGAGAATGGCGTGAACCCGGGAATTGGAGCTTGCAGTGAGCCAAGATCATACCACTGCACTCCAGCCTGGGTGACTGAGCGAGACTCCATCTCAGAAAAAAAAAGATGGCCATGAACGTTGGATGTGAAGTGTATGAAGGAAAAAATCGCCCATCTTTTTATTTCCTATGCAGTGGCAGCATCATAGAAGGATGATAAAATTCAACACTGCATAAGCATCATATACCCCATATACCCACTGGACTCTTATACGGTACCTCAAAGCTGTCCTATCAGATCTGGCCTACTTTTCTTCTCAGGCTAGAGATAGTTAGGAAACAGAAGAAAGAAACTCTAGAATAAATAGGTAGATTCTTGTTTAGAGAAAGGAGATCCAAAAGTCAAAGGATTAGACATCCAGGTTGTGACTTGCTAAGAACATCCACTGGCTAAACAAGGCACTGGCAAAAACATTTCGACTAAGCTATTGTTACTATACTAAAATCATTGTCACCTTTAAATTGGGAGAAACATGCTCGATAATTTTTCAAAGTATCCAGTGTTTTAATGGTATTACTGAATGTGTACAACATTGCACAAAGACCCCCAAAGTAGTAAGACTACTTTACACAATGCCAAAGCCAGTGTGGTTTTCATGGGTTACAACGAAATTTTGCTCCTTAGTCATAAACTGGAACCTTTTCAAGTCATTAAGTTCTTGGAAAAATGTCTGATCACTTTAATATGAATTTGTCTGAAAAACCAGATATCAAAACCGAACGAGTATCGAGACAAAATATATTTATATAGATAAGGAACACCTTCATCTTCAAGAGGAGCCACCATTTAAGAGAACCAGCCTATCAGTGGAGTCAATGGAGAGTGATTTCCAATGGAAAGTGACATGACATGTCAGCTACGGAAAACATGAAAACAAAAATTTGACCCATTGAGTGACCATGCCTGTCTACTACAAATACGGTGCTGTGCTTTTAGGACAAATATTAGTATCTTTTTGATAATAATATTATTAATAATGTGCATCATATACTTATGATATTCCAAGACACTTTTTAAAATCCTTTTAAGGGTGATTTTACTTAATCCTTACAATAATCTTAATGTACATTGTTTCTATTATTATTATTTGATTGATGAGGGAACTGAGGAAAGATAATTAAGTTAATTGCCCACAACACTCTGGGAAGGGTCAGAGCTAGTATTCAAAACTAGGTAGGCAGACTCAAAGGACTGATACTCTTAACTACTATGCTATAGTTCACACCTTGAAGGCCTCAACATAATTATCCAGTTTTCTCCAGCTTTTAAATAATAAACAATGGTTTTAAGAGGAAAAAATTGTGTGAGAATCTCCGTTTTGAAAAACTATGACTTCTTAAAGTGAATTCATAAATGAATGTTTATGTCCCCTGAAAAATTCGTATGTTGAAGCCTTAACCAAGCCTTCACAGTGTGGCTGTATTTGGAGATGAGAGCCTCTAAGGAAGTAATTAAAGTGAAAAAGAGTGGGTCCCTGATCTAATACGATTACTGTCCTTATCAGAAAAGATGCTAGAGGCTGGGCGTGGTGGCTTATGCCTATAATTCCAGCACTTTGGGAGGCCAAGGCGGGTGGACCACCTGAGGTCAGGAGTTTGAGACCAGCCTGACCAACATGGCGAAACCCCGTCTGTACTAAAACTACAAAAATTAGCTGGGCATGGTAGTGGGCACCTGTAATCCCAACTACTCAGGAGACTGAAGCAGGAGAATCACTTGGACCCGGGAGGCGGAGGTTGCAGTGAGCCGAGATTGTGCCATTGCACCACAGCCTGGGCAACAGAGTGAGATTCCATCTCAAAAAACAAACAAACAAACAAAAAAAACAAACAAAAAAAAAAGAAGAGATGATAGAGAGCTCTCTTTCTCTCTGCCCTATGCACACACTGAGGATAGGCCTTTTGATAACTCAATGAGAAGAGAGAAGACAGCTATCTGCAAGCTAGGAAAGGAGCCCTCATCAGAAATTGAATTGGCCAGAACTTTGATCTTGACTTCTAGCCTCGAGAACTATGAGAAAATAAATTTTGGTCGTTGAAGCCATCCAATCTGTGGTATTTTCTTATGGCAGCCTGAGCTGACTGAGATAGAAGCTTTAAACTATAAATTCTCTTGTCAAACAAGGTGTTGTATATTTATAACATGAAAAATGATTTTTAACGATAGTCATTGAAGTGGAAATCTGAAACTAAAAACTTGTCACAGAACTCATATCTCTCCCCTCCTTAAAAAAGATATTATGAATCCCCAGTGTTTGTGACTCTTCTGTAGGAGAAAACTTGAGCTGTTACTAGAACTCGCATCAGTAAAAATGTCACATTATTATGCCTATATTCAAAGATTAACGTAGCCAAATTATTTGTAAGTGGTGAAGTAAAGAAGTGGACACCTAGACCACTCTCATTGTTTCCAAATGTTTGCAGTAGGGACCCTTTCCTGTCTTCAAACAAACAAAAATATTATAGTATGAAGTTCTTTCAAAGAATGGAGTGTCACATTTAGTTAAAATAGAGATGAATTCAGCATAACTCTTAAAACAATTTTTACAGTGTAAATTTTCCTTTCAGTTTCTATAGGTAAATTAATGTATGATTACTGTATAGACCACTAGAATATTCAATTTCTTCTTCTTCTCCTCTCCTTCTCCTCCTCCTTCTCCTCTTCTTCTCCCTCTTCTCCTTTTCCTCCTCTTCCTCCTCCTCCTCCTCCTCCTTCTTCTCCTTCTCCTTCTCCTTCTCCTTCTTTTTTTGAGACATGGTCTTACTCTGTTGCCAAGGCTGAAGTGCACTGGTGTGATCACAGCTCACAGCAGCCTTGAACTCTCAGGCTCAAGCAATCCTTCCACCTCAGCCTCCTACACAGCTGGAACTGCAGGCATATGCCACCATGCCTTGCTTGTTTTTAAATCTTTTTTTAGAGACTGGGTCTCACTATGTTGCCTTCATAGTGTGCCACCTCACTACATGGCTGGCAATTTTGTCTTTACATGGAGATGATAGTGTTGTCTATGGTATAAGTTGTTATAAGCGGTCATTATGAACATCAAAGAAATCATCCTCCTGAAGCCTTGAAAACTGTCCAGTTCTATTGAATTGGCAGAGATCATTATTATTGAGTTGTTTACTGTAAATGACCAATACCACATTTTGAACTTAAATCGTGTGCTACTGTATTTTAAGGAAGTAGTAACCATGTAAGTTTAGAAGAAAGATTCAACACCTCCTGAATGTGTATTTAACAACAACAGATTACATTTTAAGTATATTTGGTGACAAAATATCTGTAATAAGTACAAGTTTTGTTAAGGCTATAATAGAATCATAAACCAACTTAATAAAGAACTTGTTCTGGCCGGGCGCGGTGGCTCACGCCTGTAATCCCAGCACTTTGGGAGGCCGATGCAGGCCAGATCACCTGCAGTCAGGAGTTTGAGACCAGCCTGGCCAAGATGGTGAAACCCTGTCTCTACTAAAAAACACACACACAAAAATTATCTGGACTTGATATCAGGCACCTGTAGTCCCAGCTACTCAGGAGGCTGAGGTGGAGAATCGCTTGAACCCAGGAGACAGAGGTTGCAGTGAGCTGAGATCGCACCACTGCACTCCAGCCTGGGTGACAGAGCAAGACTCCCTCTCAAAAAAAAAAAAAAAAAAAAAAAAAAAAAAAAAAGAACTTGTTCTATGGTTAAAGTGATGAAAATTAATATGGCATATTTCTGCAGAAAAGGGATATTTAATTTCAATTCAACCTGCATATGGTGAGTACTTGTCACCTGTAAGGTGCTGTGTCGGCTTCTGGGACGTAACAGAAAATTACTGTATATCTACTATTGGATTATTTTAAATGATATTTGATGGTGATAGGGAAGGTAAGTGTTTGCAGGGACATTCAGGTAAACGGTGTCTGATATGCTTTGGCTGTGTCCCCACCCAAATCTCAGTCTGAATTGTATCTCCAACAATTCCAAGGTATTGTGGGAAGGACCCAGGGAAATGTAATTAAATCACGGGGGCTGGTCTTTTCTGTGCTATTCTCATGATAGTGAGTAAGTCTCATGAGATCTGACAGGTTTATCAGGGGGTTCCCCTTTTGCTTCTCCGTCATGTTTTCTCTTGCCCCTGCCATGTTAAGATGTGCCTTTCACCTCCCGCCATGATTCTGAGGCCTTCCCAGCCATGTGGAACTGTAAGTCCAATTAAACCTCTTTTCATTCCCAGTTTTGGGTGTGTTTTTATCAGGAGTGTGAAAACGGATTAATACAGTGTCCATTGATTGATCTGTAGCATAATATGAAAGGAATGAATTGGGAGAATAAGACAGCCTTATCAAAAAACAGTGGAGTATTATCCTTACATACCTGTTTCAAGGGCATTATTTGACTGCCAGGCACAGGCCTACTTTTCAAATATATAGTTCATGCAGCACGCAATGATTTTTGCTTTTTGGTTCTTGATACACAAAGCACCCAGTAGCAATAATGATACACTAATAACCTAACAGAAAAGCCCTATACATAACTTTTTTTCCTTTTCTTCCATGATGTTGAATCAGGGGTGCATTAAATCTGGCTCTTGTGACACTATTCCAGTTTTTATGTAAAAGAGCAAGAAAATTCTGCTCAACAGGGAGAGGAATGAAAAAAGAAAATATTAAAAATGATTTTTGCTTAGGTACATATAACTTCTATGTTGTCATCTTTATTTTGCATCCGTATCTCATTCTTTGTTTTCAGGCTCTAATTGTCAGCAACTGCTCTTCAGGTCTATAAAGCCTTCAAAGCTCTGACCACTGGTTGTTATTATTATTATTATTATTATTGTTACTTGAGAGGGAGTCTTACTCTGTCGCCGAGGCTGGAATGCAGTGGCGCAATCTTGGCTCACCGCAACCTCTGCCTCCTGGGTTCAAGCGATTCTCGTGCCTCGGCCTCCCGAGTAGCTGGGATTACATGTGCCTACAACCATGTCTGGCTACTTTTTGTATTTTTAGTAGAGACGGGGTTTCACTGTGTTGGCCAGGTTCATCTCAAACAGCTGACCTCAGGTGATCCACCAACCTCAGCGTTCCAAAGTGCTGGGATTAAAGGCATGAGTCACCCAGCCTGGCCGGTTTTTGTGCATTTTTGACTTCCAGCTTAGGGAGAGAGCATGCCTGGGTGGGTCATTCCCTCCACCATTGCTATAGTTTTAAATGTGTTTGTTTTTTAATCAGAGTGCATTATTCTGCATTAGTCAGACCTAAGTGGGCAAATACATTCTCCAAATTTTGGAGGAAAAACCAACAAAACTCATAAGATGTGTTCATTTCAAAATATCAAGTGCCCTAAATTCATAGTTGTAATGAAAACTATCACATTTGTTAAATAAAGGAGTTAATTATGTAAGATTCTTATGCCAAGAAGGGGAAAAAGAAAAATAAGTTTGTTTTTTTTTTTTTTCCGTATCTGTCAATTGAAAATATGAAGTGTTACAGCTGAAACATGAATATTTTAAAGTAAGAGCAAATGCTTGTAATTCTTCTTGGGCAGTGGTTTCAAGCATGTCCTTTACTGGCAATGAACCACATGCGGGGAGAATCTATCTCACAGTGCCAAGGAGTTATTTATGCTTGCCTTAGACGCTCAGGACTTGAGTTTATTACACATTTTTCTCCTCTTTTGCATAAAGTAGTCCAAATCTCTTTCCATTTACCTATCATATTTTTTCATTTTAATCAGGTGCAATTTTGATTTTTCTCTTTGTGTTCATGAGTAATGTTTGCAAAATCAAATCAACGAATAAAGACACTGTAATTTATATTTTCATATTTTTTTCTGGGGTTCTTACAGCGAACACAGCCCCAAACTCAGGGGAAACTATTCCCAGAAGTGCAATGGAGTTGAGTATCATGATCTTCAAACTATCTTTAGTTTATACGGTTTATACATTAAAGAAAATAAATGCAATTGTGAATGCCTAATGGAACTATCTGGCACACACTACTGGAGGGTACTTATATATAGTCTGATAAAAAATTAAAACCAATTTATCAAAATGGCAACACATTTGTTAATTTGGAACATTCTTAATGTCCATTTAAAGTGCAATACTCAGTAATTTATTCAATTTTGGAGATTTCAAGTTATCAGCATTTAGTACAATTTATAGCCCATGCTTAATTTTGCTATTATTTACTTTAGCAAATAAAAGGCATCTTACTCTGCAAAAAAAGTGCTGATTCTTATTTTATGGAGTACCTCGGTGTAATAGATTTAGTGTGGAAAACAGATTGAAAGCCTTCTACCACCGAATTAGAGTTTTAAACTTATGTTAGTTCTTAGGTGCATGGCTCTCACACTTTAGTACCTTGAAGAAACAACCAGGAAGTTTGTTAAAAATGCAAATCCCTGACTTCTAGTCCCCAGGGACTCTATCAGAAGGTGTGGAATGGAACCAAGTAATCTGCATTGATTTTTAATTATCACCCCTAAATAATTCTGTTTCTATGAAACATTTTGAGATACTCATTTTGAGATAAAAGAATTTGTGTTTTTTGTATACAATGTCTTTTTTATATAAATTATTGATTAATAGCTTTAGTAATCCTAAAATTAATCAAGTGGATGATTATATTCAACTTTGAGAATTTATGTGATCTTTTAAAAATTTAATTTTTGGAAATTGTTCCATTTGGTATTAACATTACAAGTTGTGTCATTAAGACCAAACAAAAATCATCAAATCAATAATTCACTTAATAGACTGTGATCTACACAGAAAGCTATACATATTTAAATTTATCAGGTGTATCCTTTTCTTAAACAACATTACTCACAGGGAAATTCAGATAATGAAACAAATCATCAGAAAAATAAATATAACCAGCAGCTAATACTTATATACACTAAAAAGAATAGGCTGATTTACTGAGAGTAATATTCTGTTGTGTTACAAAGACTTCCAAAAGAATATGGCTTTTGGAAGTGTGTTCAATGCTGAGATCTCATTCTGGCCATGTACTGCGATAATGTTCATTACTACGGAACCAAAACCCACCTTACTGTGAATATTTAGGCTTCAGAAACAAGCATATTCTAAGTGACATCATTCTAACTGATAACCTCGTTTTATTCTGACAAGGAGCTAACGATGGTGTCATTATAAAAGAATGGTTTAAGAATCGAAGGAGATAATATATGCTGTTATTATGGGTAAGAGTGGAAGACCAGTGAGTCCCCTACAGAAAGTCACTCAATGCTGAAATATTTCCTCAAACAGAAAAGTCAGTTATAGAGGAATGCTAGATGTCAACTGGTAGATAACACCTTAGACTTGAAATTACCATCTAAGAAGAAATAACAAAAAGACTTTTTCATGGTTCTTTATATCCCAGAGGCCATAGGAGAGAATCAACCTTATTAAAAACAAAAATGGAGATGCCACACATATTGTCAAGGACATGAAAGTGGAAATAGGCAAGTTATAGGTATGCAAACAAATTCTAGGCTCTAGGAAAGGAAAGGCGGAAGGGAAGAGAGATTGAAGCACCATCAAAGTATAGAGCTTCAGAGCAACATTCCATCTCTGGCTCTTGGGAGATTTTGGCAGAGGAAGGCAGTTCTTAGGTGTCGAGTGACTAGTTGGAGAAAAGGAGAACGTTACAAGCAATTTCTAAGGAATTGGGAGCCCAGGGCATTCCTGCTCTTGAAGATACTATGGCAGGAACCTTAAAAGTTTCATTTTTTTCTGACATGCCATCTGAATTTGAAGAGCCTAAAGCAGAAGAACCAGAAAATTCAGTTACCTAGGGCTACATCCATTATCCAGGCAAAAGGCCATAGAATCAACTCTATTGGTACTGTTTATGTTTGCCAAATGAGCAATTTCAAATATTAAAATGATATCAATACAGGTTTCTGGAGAAGCTCACTGACATTAACAGCATTGCCAAAAATGTAACGCAAACTTCTTAACATTTGTCATATTTAGGAAGTTCTATTTTTCAGTTCATTTTCATAGAGCTGGAAAAAGGAAACATAAATTGCTGTGGCAGTAGGGGAAGGAAACCAAAATTTAGCGAAGGCTTATCACGGGTCTCACATTGTGTTATGCAGTTTATATATGGTCACATTTGGTAAGTTTAGGATATATGTGAAGTGTACTAAAGATGCAAGAGATAATGTGGTTTACAGACATTTCAAGGTTTGATAAGGAACCTGCCATCTGAAACTACTTTACCAGTTTAACTTATTAATTGTTGAAATTTTCAAACCAACCAACCCTGAGAAGAGTCTGTAAATCTATACATTTGCACATACACATCCATTTACATTTATTGGAACACCTTTTTGAAAGCTTCTACAACTATAGTTATCAGTCTTGAAAAAATAAAAATGATGTATTGAAATTTTCCTACAATTGTCATTGTGACAGCGTTGTGAGGAAGGTCAGGGCAAATTATACAGCAACACAGAGCATGGGTTTTATTTGGGAAACTTACAAAATAAAAATACCTCACAAAGGTTGGCAAGAAGCAATGCATATCTCCCTTTTCCCAGCATTCCACAGAGAAGTATGCCAACTGTGAGCAGTGCAGCTTGTGCCCTGGTAATTCCACTTCTTACAGTGTAAGCAGAGAATGGCCCAACGGCGACTGTGTTAGCCTTAGTTTTCCTGAAAGCAGAGATGTTTGAGCAGTGTATTTGGGAGTGTGATTTCATGGGGGCAAGAACAAGACATAGGCAGTGAAATACACAGAAAGAGAGCAAATGACCCAGTATAAGTTATCCATTTAGTCACTGACAAGTTGGCTGACAAGTTGCTCAACACTGTGGAGCAGCCTGAGTGGTATGACACATGTCTTGGGATCATAAGCTCAAAGGGAAAAAAAGGGGAAATATTCACCCATTGGCATCTGTCTCTCAATGGCCAAGAATTGTCCCAGGGGGCATTAATTTACTCTGCAATTTCTATCAGTCTTCTCTTTGTGTGAGAGGCGTCCTAGAACAGGATCGAGGGGTTCTTATCCAATGCCTGAGGGGAGGTATTGTCAGATTGCCTTTATAGAAAACTGATCCGAGCTCATGGCTGGAATAACGAACGATGTTTGAGTAAGTGTATGACATGCAAATTTCCCTTCAGGTGGAGGACTCCATGTTTTGGACTCAGTTATTAATAGGTTAGGTGCCAGCTGTCACAGCGCAGCTCCTGGAGACTTAGCGAGCCCGTGAGAGATTGCAACGTCTTCTCCTGGGAGCCACCCGTCCTGTGGGAATTTGGTTTTGAAATGCAGCTGGAGTAAATGCGGGACTCCAAGATAGCTTGTCCATTGCCAGGCAATGAAGGAAGGGCCCTGAGGCTCACCTTTGGACTTCCTGGTTGACATCCCATGGTCAGGTCTGGATATTCAGTGTGTAAATTCATTCTAATGATATTAAGTTTAAGAATGTTTTACAATTTTTTTCTAATTAAGTATTTTATGCACATATTAGGAAAGAAATTGATCTGGTAAACCTAATAAATTGGCATCAAACCTAATATTTTATGTTCATGAATTGTAAAGGAAAGCTTAAATAGAAGGAAGATTCTCTGTGTCTTGCTTTTCAGAGAGAGATACAGATATGGGCCAAAGGGTGGTTAGAGCCTTCCCATCCTCTAATACATTATGGAAAATATTGACTGCTCTTCATCTTTGATATCATAAATTAGAGTATTATGTTCATCATGACTATTTTCTATTTAAGGAGGTTTTTTGTGAAAAACATTATCTTTTTCTGAATAATAACTCCTTCAATGCTATCTATCTTCTCCCTCAACTGTGCCTTTGCAGCTGAATAACTGATTCACCATACGACTGAACAACTTTTTGATGACTTGAGTTTATTTATTTATTTTTTAAAAGCCAATACATTCATTTGCCATTCTTGTACTTCCTGTCCTGCTTAAAGCACTTTTTGGTATTTTTTTGTGATGTAAAATCAGCCCAGTTTATCTCCGTTCAAGACATCTTTATTGAAAATGCCTTGTCTGCAGGCTTCTTTTGGTTTCCCTTTCCAATTCTTATGGACAACTGGTTAGCTAATTGAGTCACTCCCAAGCCCCATTTCTGTTAATCAGTATATGTAATAAGGTGATGGAGTCTAAACATCTATTTAATAAAGAGAATGTCACATCTGTTGAATGTCACTTACAGAAGTTACAAAAGGGAGCCATCCATTTATTCTTTCAACAAATATTTGTTGAAGCATAAGATGCATAGCATGCTATCCTCTGTGTTGTGGGATATTGTAGGATGTAAAAGACCTGGCTCACAAAAGCATGCAAGCTAATGTTACTAACTTCATTTTGTCAAGCAATTTGCTGTGGGAAATAACCAGTGGGAAAGCAAGTGGGGAAAGAAAAATAAGTAGAAAGACTCTGAACATATGTTCAACACAGCAGGAGACAGCGTTAGAGACCTGGGATCCAACTTGTAAAAAGAAAGTGTGTAGTGGCTTGCATTTTGAAAAGAACCCCATATGGGGAAATACTATACTTTGTGGCAAAGACACAACAGGGAGACCTAGATGAGATCATGAGTATTTTCTTTGTGGAACCACAGAGAAGAATGTAGGGTTAGGAAGCCCATTAGCAGATGACATGCCCAGGAGCAACACTTAGCCACTGCCTGGGCATTCGTAGTGGCTTGTGTGTGTAGGAAGCTTATAAAGCTCTGAACATTCCACTCATTTGCCTTTGCATTTAGCATCTTCTGTGCAGAAAATTAGTTACGCTGCAGTCCCAAAATGTTAGTTATCTAACATTTTAGAAAACTAGCAACCTATTAGGTTATAGTAATTGTATAAAAACATAAAATTAACCACTAGCTAGAATCATTTTTAGGATTTCTTCACTTTTAATTAAATCTAACATCAATGTTATCAAACCCAAAATAATAAAATAAGATTTATTTTGCTAGTAAGATGAATTTACAAATGCTTTCATGTCCCTTGGGGACTAAAGTTCAATAAGAATTGAAGTCTTTTCATACCGAATGTGGGAAAGGGCCAAACACCATATTGAGAGCTTGTAAGTCTTCTGTACCAGCAAAGAGAGGCAGTAGAAGAAACACTCACCTACCCTGCATTAAGAGAACTATTAGGCTGCCATTATAGTGCAATTTTTTGCAGTCATATAGAAACACATTTCTAGGTCATTAGACAGTTGAGTTCCAAAAGGGTTTTGCAAGAATCAAATCACATGTGAGCTGAGGCAAAAATCAGGAGGTCGCTCTGTAGGTGAAGAATGTGGCAAACGTAAGATCTGAATGAAAGCAAAATTGAGAGTCAGCAGTGCAGGCTTTTGGAGGCGAAAGCCCAAAAGACAGGCCAAGAAATGCTTTCGATGTTGGACCTTGGGGATAAAATGATGATTTGTCAAATTACTAACTAGGTGAAAAAAACAAAAGGACATTCTCCAGCCAGGATCACAGGACCAGAGGTGTTGCCAGGTCAAATGACATTACCGGGTGACCTATTGCTCTTAGTTTTTTCTTGATGCACTTCATTTAAGTTAACATTTTCATTCTCTGTGTCGTATTTTATGTATGGTGGTTTTCTCTACCTGAAGATTTTTGGAGTATTTACTCAATGACTTGTTTATAATTTGTTTCTTCCTCTTTCAAGGTGAGTTGGCTGAGAACAAGGACGTTTTCCTAGTCACCCACTGTCTCCAAGCTTGTGAACAGTTACTGATAGCACTCAACTGTTTTTTTATTTAAAAAAAAATGGGGACAAGGTCTCAGTATGTTGCCTCAGGCTGTTCTTGAACTCCTGAACTCAAGTGATCTTTCCTCCTCGGCCTCCCAAAGTGCTAAGATTACAGGCATGAGCCACCATGCCTGGCGGCACTGAACTGTTAAATGAATGAATAAGTGAAATGAACATTTTTCAATAACAACTTTGCCACACCATCCCTGTTGCGTAGTGTGCACCGATGAGTGGTAATGTAAGATTTTATTGTTGGTTAAAGCTCAGATGTTTTCAGCAGACAGAGAGCTTGGAAGCAGAGCAAGCTCTGATAATAGCTCTTGCTGTTTGTGGGTGTGTACAGTGAATTTTAATTCACCTTGTTTATATAAGAAGGGTATAATATTAAATATAATTTTGGCATAGGCTTTAAAAAACAACAGCCTTAATATATTGATAAATTAGTAATTTGGGCGGTTGTCTCTTTTCTCCCAAAAGAAAATTCAATTAGAGTTAGGGTCATGTTGTCCCATAATGTTTGACAGAAGAGTGTTTGAATTCCATAACCAGTTTTTAGAAACAGTAGCTTGAGTTATTTTCTTCCCTAGTGCAGTTACCATGGAATTGATATAAAAACTTGGATATTTCTATATTACTCATTTCAGAAATGTGTTCAACTTTAAGGAATTATTTGGGTCTTAAAAAGTATTTTGCAATCAACTCATCTATACCATCAACTCCTGACTCACCTTCAAGCAATGCTCTCTCTCTCTCTCTGCTTTTACCCCCTTAAATTGGAACTGATGTTTTATATCTAATCTGTTATAGACAAGATACAAATTGCATGAGGGCAAGGACATTTTCTGGTTCATTCCCTGCCTAGCCCTCAATGACATGGTGAATGCATAACAACAACAACAATTCTAATAAATAAAGGAGACGTTAGTGGGCTGTTTCAAGCAGTATTTCCTGTAACAGCTGTGTTTTGGTGGGGTTCGGAGTCTGGTTATTGACTTTGCATGTTTGGAAATTAGTTTTTATTAGATTTTGAAAACTGAGATCATAAACTTTTTTAAAAATTTAATTTTTTATCATATTTGTTCAAAAGTAAACCACTGCTAAAAGGCTTATAATAGTGTTCCCCTTCCCCCTTACCTTCCAGCCCACAGCTATCCTCCTCACCAATGTGATCTTTCTTTGGAGATGAGAAATGTCATCTTTCTTAGCTTTTCTGGTACTTGCCTCCTTATTTTCAAATCCTATATAGTATTGCTTTATTTTGATTATGAATTTTAAACATTATCCAACCCTATCACAGTGTGGTGAAAAATCCATAGTCAGTATTATAATTATTATGACTAATGTAAATGCTATTCAAAGTGAACCCAAGTGGCACACTGTATTTATAGTATATTATTATAGTATCTTTTCCTGGGTTAAGAACTGAAACTTTTTCTTCCAGTTTTCTCAGTTTGCCTTGAAATTATGGTTAAGTCATCATACACCTTCCAACAGCTGTATAAAATCTTGTTTCATTCAAATTCCGATACAGTGAAATCTACCTGGTAATCTCTCCATTTCTTCTTCATCTGTCTTTGCCCTGGAAGCATCCTTCCAGTGGCAGGGGCAGGGGGTACTTTTGTCCAATCTGAAATGGCTCTCCTCTGTGTGAAAGCTTCTGCCCAACTATAATCTTGGACCCTCTGTACCTCCTGGTCATTTCTTTTGTCTCTCTCGATTTTGGATTACATGCTTTCTGATCCTTAGTCTTGCTCCTTCTTGGTTTATTCCATTATGGGTAGAGCATCCACTAGTTCCTGGAGAAATAGAGTTCAAAGATAATTTTTTAAAGACAACATTTCATAAAATATCCTTATTTCATTTTCATGTAAGGCTGATCGTGTCATTGGATGTGAACTACTAGAATGGATATCATTTACATCAAGAATCTGAAATGGATTGTGCTACTGTTGTAGGACTTCCTCCTTAGTTCAGCTAAAAGCTGGGATCTTGTCACATGACTATGAAAGATTAGGCTTGCAGATACTTTGAAGCGTGAGAAGAGCAGGGCTCATTGGGTGAAAGGCAAAAAAGGGAAATAGGGACCCTCAGCAAAGTGAGAGTCCTGAGGGTAGGTTTCTTGCCTCACAGATTGAAATCCTAGTTATCACCCTGGGACAGGAGAAGCCAGGCTCCTTCCTGCTGCAAAGGGCACAAACTTCCCATGACTCCACCACACTCTCCCAGTGCACTGGCCAGTTGAAGGTTCTCCGGGGAGCCCTTTATACTTGGCTGTCTCACTACCGTCCTCTAGCTGTCTATGTTGCTATTAAAAAGCAAAAGCAATTTTTATTCCTTATCTTTTAATGTATCCCCTTTCTCTCTCTGGAAGGTTTCCTCTTTATTCCTGCTTTTTCTTTTTCTATTTTTTTTTTCCATTTATAGCTTTAGGCACTTGATAGTAAGTCTTTACCATCTGGAGACTTACATCCTTCAGAGTGAGGAATTATCTGATTTTTCTCTCTGGAACTCCTGTTAGTCAGATGTTGGGCCTTTTTGCTTAATATTTTCTTTACTCTTTTCCCTCCTATTTGTTATCTCTTTATGTTTTTGATCTTCTGATTCTTTTGTTAAATTTTTATTTTCTAAATATCTATTTCTTGTTTCATGAGTGTTCCTTTTTATGCATTTTCATGTTGTTCTGTGGGTTCAATACCTCTCTTACCTCTCCACGGATACAAATTACAGTGTTTTTTTTGTTTTTTTTTGTTTGTTTGTTTGCTCCCTGAATTCACTGTAGTTCTTTTCTCATTTTAATTTTGGACGTTTTCTATGATGTTTTTGTTATTTACTAATTAATATCAATGCCTTCAGAAGTAAATGGAAAGTTCTATGGGTGTAGGCTGCAGTTTTGCACTGCTAAACCTCCTGAGGTTCCGTCAACTGGCCAGTTAGCTTCTGTGTTGTGAAATCTCCAAATGCCTGTATTCCCACAGGAGTTTTCTCGGAGGCAGTACATTCTCTCTTACACACACCTGGGGGTTATTAGCTTGGCTACCAGCATTCTAGAATTTGGTGGAAAAGAAAGTCTCAGGGTCCACAGTTCAGTTGGATTAATTCCTTTTTTTTTTTCAATATGCTACTTTGCTCTCTTTGATGCCTCATGCTCGCAGGTGTAGTAGAAGTGGGGCAGTCATCTGAAGGTGCTCAGAGTGGGCGGGAACCAGGAATTTGAGGCTAATTGCTCCCTAGCAGTTTCTCAAATCTTCTCCCTAATTCCTTCAAATTATTCTGTGTAATTCCAATTCCTGAGTCTTTTATAACTTTCGGGGGCCAAATATGTATATCCATCTGCAAGAGTTTATTCTCCTCCACTCTTCTAAATTATTTATTATTCCTACATTGACTTTAGTCTTCAAACTCTGTGGCTTGAGACTATACATATCTATTAATTTTTAATGAATATATTCAATGTTTTGTTTATTTGTTTTTGTTCTATTTTCCTGAATTTTAGGGAGTTGGATTTTGAGAGGAGAGGGGTGGAAATATCTTGATTCCATCAATTTAAAAATCACAGATCTCATGATCAGATTTTGAGGGACAGATTCTCATTGTAACAACACTTGTCAGAAATTTATTTTTAAAAGAGAATTACAATGTATTAATTAATACTTGGAAATACTATCACTAAGTAAATTAGAATATTTCTTTTGATTGCCAAAGGCAGTCTTGTTCTACTAAAAGAATCAGCTTCAGAAGCCAAATAAAGATCCAAACATTCATGATGAGTGTTGAGTTATAGCAGAGAAAGTTAAATGTTCTTTATGGTTAATGTCGCATTACCTAACCTGATGCCACATCCCTCCTGTAAGTAGGTGCCTGCCAAAATAAATAGAATGATTAAATTGGTCAGCCAGGAATTACCACTGGACAGTTCTGATAATCCACAGGCAACTTTCCATTCTTCTTTCTTTATTCTTCACAAATTCTACTAATATTTGTTATAAAAATAGATTGTACAATTATTTGAGTGAGAAAGAAATATTCATGAAGTGTCCACTCTGTACCATATACATAGTAATATGTATTATTTTATTATTCTTTGTCAGATATTAATTACATTTTAAATTTATGTCTTTTTAATGAGATTCCAGGGAAATACCTGGTTTCCTGATGAAATTTAAGGAATTCCCATTATTTGCTTTAATCGTTTCCTGGGAAGACTTTCACATGTGGCCAAATACATTCATTTTATAGCTTTTGTTTTAATTGTTAATTTTTTATGGCTTTGTTCATAGTTCTGTGCATACATTTTTTGTTTAACCATATTATACATTGACTACATACTCAATATTATACAAAGCTTCATTGTTTATTTTTCCATAATAAACAAGGAACATGAAGTCTTTGCATTTGGAAGAGTCTTCAAAGGCAGATCAGAGTCCAAAACCTAGCACAAGCCCTCACTCCAGTTTGGTGAAAAGCAAATTAAAAAAAGAAAAAAGGGGAAAAAAAGAGAGTAAACAAAACACATATGCAGAAATACACCAACAAAAATACACATCGTCCATAACTGCACATTCTTATCTTTCCTGGAAAGAATGGCAGTGACTATGAAGAGTTTTTCAGAGGCTGGATGCTCCCATGAAATTTGCACCTGGTCCTGAGGTGAGCCAGATTGGCAGGAAGAGAAGGCAGAGCTGACTCCAAACTGTTATTCCTTAGCCAATCACCAGAGTGACAAACCTTGAGTGAGCTTGAACCACAGATGCCCGCTAGATGTTCATCCCTGTGTTAAAAAAAGATTTGGTGAAAATAGTGGCTGGTCCTGAGCCCAGCAAGGATGGAGATGAAGAATGATAAGTTATTCATTTCTAAAAATTTTATAAATATAGGACTTGCTTAACACTGACTGCTGACCTTGAATTCCCTTCTTCTGAGTATGTCTGCAATTCTAAAAGCAGCCTCAGAAGGCTGGAAAACGACTCACAAAATGGCTATTAATAAACAGTGGTACATATAAAAGTGACAGAAGTCCAAAGTGTGTAGACAGGTGTTTTACTTCAATATTGTAATGAAATGCTGAAGCAATGCAGGTGTTCAGCAGCCACAGCTTTGTCTGAACACTGCAGGGTATGTGTGTGTATGTGCCTGTGAGTACACACACTCCTGTGTATACATGCAACTTATGCACACGCACTTTGAGGAAGCACTTACTATGTGCACTCTGCAGTAACAAATCATGGTTTGCTTCCAATCATTGCTATATTGAGAGAATGTGTTCTTAATAAGCGTTATCCACTGCAGAATGCACATAGTAAGTGCTTCCCATTCCAATGTTCCTTGGTTTCAGCAATGTCAATGACTATAACTGTATTAGCCTGTTCTCTCACTGCTAATAAAGACATACCAAAGAGTTGGTAACTTGTAAAGGAAAGAGGTTTAATTGATTCACAGTTCCACATGGTTAGGGAGGCCTCACATTCATGGTGAAAGGCGAATGAAAAGCAAAGTCATGTCTTACATAGTAGCAGGCAAGAGAAAGCTGGTGCAGAGGAGCTCTCCTTTACAAAACCATCAGATATCATGAGATTTATTTACTACCACAAGAATAGTAATGAGGAAACTGCCCCCATGATTCAATTATCTCTACCTGGCCCCACCCTTGACATGTGGAGATTATTAAGTTCAAGGTGAGATTTGGGTGGGGACACAGCAAAACCATATCACTTACTTAACAAGAAACTTAACAAAGTAATATTGGACCTAAATATTTTAGTTTTTTCCAGTATGATTTTATTTATTTATTTTGAGACAGAGTCTTGCTCTGTCATCCAGGCTGGAGTGCAGTGGCAGTATCTCAGCTCACTGCAACCTCTGCCTCCCTGTTTCAAGCGATTCTCATGCCTCAGCCTCTAGAGTAGTTGGGATTACAGGCATTACCTTGGGATTACCACCACACCTTGCTAAGTTTTGTATTTTTAGTAGTTTAGGGTTTCGTCATGTTGGCGAAGCTGGTCTCAAACTCCTGGCCCCAAGTGATCCCCCCGTCTCAGCCTCCCAAAGTGCTGGGTTAACAGGTGTGAGCCACCACACCTAGCTACCAGTATGATTTTAATGAGAGGAAGGCTGGTTGGTCTCATGGGAGAAGAAAGCATTCAGGTCTCCTATTTAGATTGAGTTCATCTCAAAATACAGGAAAAATAATACAAATTCAGTCTATTTCCTAAGTCAAGTTGGTCAATAACATCTTCATACATAGAAAGTGATTTTTCAATGTTTAAAAACCAGTTACCTGGATTTCACATGACCAGAAGTGAATAGAACTAGAACATCAAATACTTTGGCATAATGCAAACATTACTAGTCAGGATGAATTGATGAGTTCTCTTTTTTATCCCAGCTTCATTTCTGGATTTACCATCTTGCCTTCCATTTTATTTTTCATTTCTTTATCTCCATCTTTATCCTCACTTCTCCTGGCCACCACCTCCTCTCTCATTTTATGGAATAAATTGTAATGTGAAGAGCATCTTCAAGAAATTATATCTTATGGCCTTTCTTAAGGTAATTCAAACTTGTGCTTGGCCGAAAAAGAACTGTATGCTAAATTTATGTATGTTCGCAGAGACAGAGAGAAACTATTTTTTCTCTGTCCCCTTCATGAGACATTTAAACAAGTGAGTAACAGGTGCTGCATGCCTGGAACACACTGTACTCTGAATATTCTCCTAAGGAGTTGTGCACTCTGGGGAGAGCATTTCATTTCTAACTCCTCATGAACAACACCTGTGCTTGGTCAGTCACCGGAAGGATACACCCTTGGTGATAAAAAGGGATTTTATTGGGCTATGGATAGAATTGTTTCGTTAAATACTTGGGAAGGAAGCTGATAAACTAAGTCTACCAAGTTGGATAATAACTGCATGCACTTTGGGATAAGCTGTTTTATCTGTGCTTTGAATGGAAAAAAATAATGCAAGATTGAACCACCAAACTAGTGTATTATTTTAATTTGAAAAAATACTTACTTTTTCTAATAAGAAATATAAAACTTTATTGTGCCAAAGTGGCAATACTTAAGTAGGAAAAGAAAAAAAAAAGAGACATAAAGAAGGAACGATTGGTTAGTTGGATTGAGAGGCTAATCTCCATGTCTTTTGCATTAACCTCAGAATTAGCAGGTATAGCTCATGGACTTGGCTTAATAAAGACGATTTATACAGTGCTATGGATAAGAGAAGAGCTCCAGAGACAATATTTGTAAGCCATAAATTGCTAATACATATGTACTTATGATGAATAAATTATTGAGCATGATTCTCCTTTGAAGAAAAAAATAAAGTCTAGGTTTCTGAAGGAGAATTAACTCCATAAGGCCCTTAGGGTATACGTATTTTAAGTCACTTCACTGCCTAGAGTTTTAAGTACCCTAATGGCTAGAAATTATGCATTTGTCCATACAGAGCACCCTGATAACTCCTCCAGGCAGACCTGTACTATAATTTAAGCCAATGCTTGATAACTTTTATAAGCATGGCAAGATGCTCTTCTTTTCTCCACTCCCATCCACTCCCACCTCAGTGTGTGTGAATCAATCACTGTCCAGCTCCAACATCACCATACTGCTGCTTATTAATTACAAGTCAAGTTATTTTACAAAAGTGATAAGTATCCTGAATTCCATCTGTGATTTAGTGTTCTAGTTGAAATATTTTATGTTTGCCTTCCACATGTTTTTTTTTCTTGAGACAGGGTCTCAATGACTCTTGTTTCCCAGGCTGGAGTGCAGTGGCACAATCATAGCTCACTGCAGCCTCAACCTGCTGTATTCAAATGATCCTCCTGCCCCAGGCTCCCAAGTAGCAAATGTCATCATGCCTAGCTAATTTTTAAATATTTTGTAGAAATAGGATCGCACTATGCTGTGTATCTTGGTCTGAAGCTCCTAGCCTTAAGCAATCCTCCTGTCTTGGCCTCCCAAAGCATTAGGGTTACAGGCATGAGCCACTGCATTTGGCTTCTGCTAGGTTTTAATTATTCTGAATGGCCATAGTATAAATTTTAAGTTGTTAATCATTGGAGAAAACAAGATGGTGTGGGGGAAGTTCGTCCTAGTGACAACAGGTCAATATACAAGGCCAGAAGTTGTTGAGATCTAAAAACAGAACACTCTAGGCCTGACCCCAAGAACATTTCAGTTCATATTTTCAGTGTATTTCCTGCAGTCTAGAGGAAATTTTCACTTGCCTGTTTCCTCACATCTTACACTAACTTACACTAACTTTGTCTCCCTCTCAGCTTGGAGCTGTTTCCCTGTTTATAACATTATCTTAGGGATATTCTTATCCTTCTAGTTTTCAGGGCAAGAAGTTAGGAATATGGGTATCATCTTTGCCTTCACTTCTTACTGTCATTCTCTACGTCTCAGCTTCCATTAAGCTTTGCATTCTTTCCTTTCAAAGATCATCTGGGATTTGCCCCTTCTCTGTGTGTGTGGAGTTAGCTTACCAGCTCCACTGGGCTGTCAATGTCCACCAGCTGTCCGCCTCCATACCACAGCACATACTGTCTTCCTGTGTTGGGCCTCCCCTTACTATCATTACACTTTGTGAAGGCTTGTCCTGACTCTGAAGATTGCTTGATCCTCTCCTCCTTGCCTGATATGTCCTACCGGTTTTCCAGATTGGACAATTTCCTTTTGAAATCGATCTCTTCCCAACTCCACATAGACATCGTGGTTCAATCGCGTGAATGCACTTCCATCAGCACCCTCAACTTCTCCTCTATTTCATCTTTCTTTAGCCATTATCTACTCCCAGCCATGACAATGGTAATATCCAATCAAAAACAAATATACCCATTCTTTTCATCTATAACCATCCTTTTTCTTTATTATTTGTCCTTGGTGCAGAACGTTAGAATTCTGTAAAGGTGCTGAATGGTACCACCACACGTCTATCCCAAACCAACTTGTCCCTCAATACCACTAGATAATTCTTTCTCTTGTGTATAATTTTGGCCCTTTTATATTTCCTGTATTTACTGTTCAGATTTTTTTTTTATTCTGCTCATTTTGTCTTCCTAACTCCATCTCTCTAAACCCGAGCAGTCAACTCTGCCTGATTCCTCAAACAAGGGAAGGACCACTGGGACCCTTTCTCCCTGGCATTCTGGCCTCTGCTTACGGAATCCATTCTTATCCATCTTCTCTCCTGTTTTAGAGCAAGGTATCCCTGGGCCTTCTCTCTAAGATATCTGTGATGGTTAATTTTGTGCATCAACTTGACTCAGTCAAGGGGTGCCCAAACGTTATTTCTGGGTGTGTCTGAAAGGGAATTTCCAGGTGATATTGGCATTTGAATCAGCGGCTTCAGTAAATATCACCCTTCCCAATATATGTGGGCATCATCCAATCCATTGAGGGCCTGAATAGAATAAAAGGGGAAAGAAGGGGCAATTTGTCCCTTTTTGCTTCTGGCCTGCCTGCTTGAGCTGGGACACCATGAACTGAGATTTACACCATCGGCTCCCCTGAATCTCAGGCCTTCAGACTCAGACTGAAATTAGCCACTGGCTTTCCCGGGGATTCAGCTTGCAGTTGGCAGATCATGGGACTTCTCAGCCTTCATAATTGAGTGAGCCAATTCCTCATAACAAATCTCTTCCTATATACATCCTTTTGGTTCTGCTTCTCTGGGGAACCCTGACTGATATAACATCCTTCCCCCATACTTTAGGACATTGATCATCATTTAGGTCCCCTTTTTGTAAATATTCCACATTTCTTTTTTTTTCTGAAACCCTCCTCCAGAGTTATGTTGATATGCCCGAGTCTTCCTTACCCTCAAAAATATGTTATTTTATCCCTACATCCTATTTAAGCAACTTATTAATTCCTCTTTCAGGGGGTGAGGAGAGGTTAAAAAAAAGAAAAAAAGAACACACTTACTGGCTGTGTGTACTCGAGTGTCATACAGTCCTTCACTTATTACAATCTAGTGTTCTTTCTCTTCACCCTAAGAAGACTGTTCTCCCCTTAGCCACAAATGACATCCTCATCACCAAATCTTTTGCTTTTGGTCACATTGCTTAATTTCCCTACAGAATTTGATGCTTGATATTATTTCTTGTAGGAATTCTGTGGTACTAATGTCACGAGATTCTTGGGCATCACTTCACCAGCTGGGAATTTCTGTGGCCAGTGGCACCTTTGCCCGAGTTTTGCTTGGGTCTGCTGGGCTTGCTCCACCCACTTGGCCTGGCAGGCTGCACTCAGCTCACGCTACCAGCCTGGATCCCATGCCTGCCAAGGACGAGCCAGGAGCAGAGCGGTGAGGGGTGTGTGAACAAGCATGGGGTCTAGGCACTGTGCACAAGTCAGGAATGCTGGCTGTGGCTCGGCACACAGCTCCCGGTGCCAGCACAAGTGTTGGCTCCCTGCAAGGTTGCGGCTTGACCAGGTGTATTGCAAGCAGCTTCCATAGCTGGCACCGGGGACAGTGGTGGTACCCAGAAGCTTGGAGATGGCAGGAACCACGGAGCCCCAAAGAGGGTGTCACAGCCCTGGCCTGGGGACGTCCTAGGTCTGGGCTCCCTGAAGGACTGCAAGTCTTCTCTCCTTCTCTCTTCTCCTTGTCACCTGCTACATGATGAGCAAGGGACATGTTTCAGTCCTGTTTGTGTTACAGCTCTTTTAGCCCCGCCATTCGGTGGTTCTTGAGTTCTTGTCCTGTGTCCAGGAAGAATGAAGTATGTAGACAAGTGAAGGGTGAGCGAGGCGAAGAAGAGTTTTATTGAGCAACAGAATAGCTCAGAGGAGACCCACAGTGGGCAGCTCCTGTGGTGTTTAGCTCCTCTCCGCAGGCAGGGTGTCCTGACAAGTGTCAAGCTCTCAGTAGAAAGGAGACCTTGAGGTGTGTAACTGCTCTCTGCAGTTGGTGATCCCATCAACTCTCCGAGTCTGGCTGAGTGGATGGGTCGGGGTGGGGGCGGTTATGGGCTTCAGAGGGAGGAAGTGCATGCTGATTAGTCCATGGGCAGCCGTAGATTGGCCCAGAGAAAGCACCATAGGTTACCACTTCCTCTGTGGGACTGGCAGTCCTGACCCCAGGCTTCAGGACTTCCTTGCTTGAAGGTGGGGTTTCACGGGGGACCTGCCCCTTTCTGCCCAGGAGCCTGTCCGCCTCCGGCTGCTGTTCATGGTGCCCAGGCTGTTCGTGCTGAGGGGAGCCTGCAGGCCCGTGTCGAGCTACCCTCAGCATCCCCCTCAGCATTCCCCTCGACCTTCCTCCTGTGCTCATCGGGGCCGAAGTCTGGAGGGGCCTGAGGCAGCAGGGGGCTGGCGTGTCAGCACTGCCTCGAACGAGCACACACCCCGCCGGGTTGTGACAGTGCCCATGGTTGGCCTCAACTTTGCTCTGAGGTCGGAGTCGGCGCTGGGAGCAAGGAAAGGCCAGGCAGCGGGAGCACGCACTTCCGAGCCTGCAGGAGCAGGGGGCCTTCCTGGGCCCGAGAGTGCAGAGATGCCAAGGTCCACAGCCACAGCTTGGGCGGCTGCAGCTGCACCACGTAGGGTGGGGCTCCGGCCTGCTCCCGGCCCCTAAGAGTACAGGGAGTCCTGGGTCTGCAGGTGCGCCCAAGGAGTGCGAAGCTTCCACCCTGTCAAATGAGAAGGGAGTGGGGCTTCTGTCTGTTCACGCTCCCACCGGCTACAGGCAGCACATAGCCCTAGCCACGCCTCCCGGAGTGCAGCTGGAGTCATGGCAGCAGCTGCTCTAGACGGGCCACTGCTGCCGTCGCTAATCTCTTCTAGTTTCTATTTGCTTTTCCGCCTTTCAATGGGCCCACCTACTGCATTGTATGGGTGTTCCCTCAGTATGTAAAGGTACCATCGTTGATCTTCATTTCTTTTCTTTTACAGCAGCCATACGTGATCCCATTTTTACCAATAGCCTTATCTTATATTATGAGCTATATTTCCACGTGCAGATGACTTCTCAATCTGTATGTCCAGTCATCTCCCCTTGTCATTTCCTTCAGTCCATTCTGACCTTTATCTTTCATTAATAAAAAGAATGCACTGCTTCATATCTCTACCTCATTTAAACACCCCTGATGTTTTTAGGATACAGGTCAAACTCTTTGGTGTGGTGTAAAGTCCACCAGCATCTGGATTCTCATCTTCTCCTATTCATAGCTGCATGCACTCTCCTCCAATCATATTGGAATTCTTATGATAATCTTCTCTTCTGCAGTATTTGTGTACTGTTAGCTTCTCCCCTCCACCCCAGCTCAAACTCTGAAAAAAGTTTCATGACCATGGATTGTATAATCCAGATATTGAAAATACTAATATCAGACTATTTTGAGATCGCCTTTGGTGCCTTGAGGCAAAGCCACACTTTTCTCCCTGAAAAAGAAAAAAGCGTGATCATTGTCAAACATCTTGGGAACATTTTCAATATGGGACAAGGAATAAGGTATGTGTTTGATCTGGAGATTGGAGAAACATCTTAATTCCTCAGGACCCGGGACTTCCAGGCATGGTATTAATCTAGAATTCTAGATTGAGTTTCCACAATACAAATTCTGATGTGAGAGGATCTGCATGTAAGTGGTTTATGGAGAGGAAATAGGAAAGGGTACAGGAGAAGCAGGTTACATGAGGGGAAAAAAGCCAAGAAAGGGTGTAATTTCAGGTAAAGTCCCAGCCCGGCTTTACCCTCTGGGGAAGTCTAGAGTGTATATTCCACCTCAGACATTGCCCTGCCTTGAGGCAAATGGGCTTGAGTTGCGTCTGCTTGAAGCAGCAGTTAGTCATTGGCTACAGGCGGGGAAAGGTGGATAGGAATAAGGATTTGTAAACTCCAGATACTTTCAGCTCTGCTTCTGGCACTCAAGAGCAGGCCTCTGAGAAACTGCAGATGCAAGCAGTTAATAGATCACAGAGCTGGGAATGGCATAAAAAACCGGCAACAGAGATGTGAAGGAACACCGATGGTATCCAATACATCTGGTTATGGAGAAGCAGGCTAGGAGGCAGAATAATCACAGACCTTGCCCTTTTTACTGCCAGCTGCAGTCATAGCAAGAACAGTAGAACACAGAAGTGACAGCTTTTTGAGCAATCATCTCTGGGCAGTAATAGAGTCCTTTGTCCTCAAGTGGCCGTGCCTAGCCCCACTACCAAGTGATGAGACATACCAGGACTTGGACTTCTGGGCCCCAAATAGAGGAATCAACAGTGGTTATGGGCAGCCCACTGTGCTCAACAGAGAAGAGACTTTCTGAGGGTTATTAGTAGTACAGCAAAAGCATGGGGACAAAATAAGCAGGCCGGAGAGGAATGCCCAGACAGAGTAATTTCAAAATGCATGCAGAATTATAATGCAGAAAACTTAGAAGTAACTCGGAAGTGGAAGAGACTCTTAGAGAGAGAGAAGTCAGTAGAATATCTGAAATCAGTTAAAGTTTGGGCTACACTCCTTTTAGGTACTGGTGAGAGACTAGAATTATCAGTCTCTAAACCCCCAATGGCTGCGTGTTACAGTTTATCATATCATTGGATGCATGATCCAAGGAATGGAGCAACAACACCCATCTTCCCCTTGGGCTTTCGGACCCACGAACAATGTCCCAACTTGAATGAACACTTTTCTAATTTTTCCTAGACTCAGTTTCTCCCTCCTCTGTCCTTAAAAAGCACTCAGCAACTTTTATTACAGAATTTGCTACACTGTACTACGGTGGTCAGTTTAGACGTTTGTCTATCCCAAGAAACTCCTTCAGGAAAGAAGCTACTACTCACCTCTCTTTCTCAGTATGAAACATACTATTTGGATTATAATACAGTCTTCACAAACACTAGTTGAGTGAAGAAAGCACATGGAACCATGATTTTCATCCTTTTGGGAAGGAAAAGATATCTCAGAATGTGATGTGAACTGTGCAACTTCTTCCAGAAAAATGCACAAACAGAATCTTATATATATTAATATGGAAGAATTTCTCAAAACAGTGAAAAAAGAAAGTGATCCAGGTTGCTACTAGCATAAAGCATGTCTTTCAAACTCAAGACTAATGGTAGAGATCTTCCAAAATATTTGAAATCCTGGTATGTTCTACCTCTTACAGTATACTAATGAGAAACGTTTTAGGAGCTCGCTTCCAAATTACATGCACCAGCTACTTTGGAGGAAGTTCATAAGAATTGCAATTAGTGAGAAGCGAAGCACTGATGGCAACCAAGCAGGAAAACAGAAGAGTAATGAAATGAAGAGAGCTTTAATGAACAAGACAAACAGGCAGCAGCAGGCAAGTCAGGCCCTGAAAATGAATGGTGGGAGAGGCACTGTTTTCCCTCAGATTAATGTCACACTCAAGGCTGCCTTATTTGACTACTGAATGAATCATGTCTAAGGTATTTCAGCCAGATAGAAGCAAAACCTCCTCCTTCATAGATTCTGTCTTTTCCAAGAGTCCCGGGGAGCCTCACATTCCCATTCCATTCCTCTAGTCTTAAAACATTTTTACTTTCCAGCTGTTGGCTACTCAGCCAGTGATAATGACATCATTTATTTAAGTGAAGGAAACAGCTTCCAGTGTTCATATTCAATGTGTTAATATTACCAACTTAGAGATTTTAGTGTTTGGTTGTGTTTCCACCTTTGACGAAAGTGTAATGAAATACTTTGCATGTGTTAAGTTCCAATGAGTAATTATTGATAAGCAGACTTGATTGAGACAGATTTAATGAAAGGGGAGTCAATTTATAAACTGTACATCTAATTTTGAAATATTTTAAATCTTATTATCTCTTTTACTTTTCTGAGCAAGGTACATACACAAAATATTTCACTATGCAATTTAAGATAGACCCTAAGCTAAACATGTGAGGAAGAATTAGGTAACGTTCAGATAGATTCAAATTTCTATAAGCAATTATTTAAAAGTAAAATGAAAATATATATAATCTACCTAATAAAAATCACACTTCTCCTGGCTACAGAAACTCATTCCTTCTTTTGCACTATGGCCTTATGATTTCTAAAAGCGTAGAAAGAGCTGGAGGTAAATAAATTCAGGTGTAAAGTCATATATATTTGAAAGTTTCCTTAAACGTATCTATAGAGATAAATTGCATTGAAGCTGATGTATTACTTTCAAGGTTCTCTTTTCATATACATGCTTGTTTAAAGTATGTTAAAATTTTAAACCTCTGATTATGGTAAAGTTTCCTTGATTCAAAGACTCAAATGTTTCTGACATTGGGTTGCATCTTACAATCTAGGTGGACACTTAATGTAACAAGTTCTTAAACTGATGGTTCACTGTGTAACTGATGTACTTTTAGAACAAAGAAAATGTGCTAACCTAAGATTCTGTTTACTCTTCCAAAAACATTACTCAGAAATGAGGACTTTCCATTGTTATTCTACAGCTTCTAAGTTCTCTATCCATTTTCTTCGTTTTTATTCTTCAGAAGTTAATTTATTTAGGGAACAATGAGGCCAAGTCTTTGAGAATGGTGAAAGAATAAGATAAATTTGGTTTTCCAATCCTGCTAGGGAGATCCATGTATTCTCAGTGAATTAATGACAGGAGATGTTTCCTTGTTACTAATTTAGAAGTCAGCCTTAGTAAACCTTCATACCTTGCAATGATAATCCACGAAGTCTGGTTGAAGCATTCAAACATGGATGATATCAAGACAAGAGAGCCTCATTTTAGCACCTGGCTGCCCCTTTTCCCCAAATATAAATCTATTTGTGTTAGAATTGGCCAAAGGCTTTGTCTCATTAAATTGTATTCAACCAAAAGTATTTTATTAGTGATAAAATATAAATGTTATGTCAAAGTTACTTAGAAGGTGATGGGGGAATGAAAGTCATTTCACAAAACAATGTGAAAAATGAAAAAGCTCTCTTTGATCATAGTTCATAATTGAAGGTTATTTCCATTTCCTAGGTAGTTATTTTGGTAATTAAATCTACTCAAAAGTTTTATCTCTAAAAAATTAATTGTATGTTGAAAATGTGAATTGGGATAATGTACTTTATAAAGGTTAAAAGAGGTTATTCCAAATGTTATTTCAGAACATTAGATTTGTTATCAGATGCTGAAAAGCTTAAGATATTAAAAAGTATAAGATGCTAAAACTGTTCTCTGTATGGAAAAAGTATGATTTAATTTTATTAGTCGGAATTGTTTTGCATGCATGTTACCTTAGTGTTTGTAAGGTGGTAACAGTCTATGCTACTATGTAGCATGCTGTTTATAAATCTCCCTTGATTTAATGCCTAGACTATAAATTTCTTCAGCATACTATCAAATTTCTTATTTATAAACAGCTTTATTGAAGTATAACTGACATGCAATTGACTGCATCTTTTTAAAATATACAATTTGCTTAAGTTACCCCCAAACTCACTGATGATCTGTTCATTTTTTCTTTTTTTCTGTATGTTTGTGTGTTGCATTTTGAATAGTTTCTATTGTGATATCTCCAAGTTAACTAGCCTTTTCTTCTGCGGGATCTGATCTACTATAAATCCTATCCAGTGTATTTTCATCTCACACATTGTAGTTTTCCAGTATAGAGACATAATTTTCAAATCGTAGAGGTGCAGGAACATCTCTAGACCAGCGGCCTCCAACCTTTTAGGCACCAGGCACTGGTTTTGCGGAAGACAATTTTTCCTCGGACAGGGGGTGGGGGAGATGGTTTCAGGATGGTTGAAGTGCATTATATTTATTGTGCTATTTATTTCTGTTATTATTACATTGTAATATATAATGAAATAATTTTACAACTCACCATAATGCAGAATAAGCTCAGTGGGAGCCCTGAGCTTACTGTCCTGCAACTAGACAGTCCCATCTAGGGTTGGTGGGAGACAGTGACAGATCATCAGACATTAGAGTCTCAAAAGGAGCACGCAACCTAGATCCCTTGCATGCGCAGTTCACAATAGGGTTTGTGCTCCAGTGAGAATCTAATGCTACCGCTGGGGTGACAGGAAGTGGAGCTCAGGTGGTAATGTGAGCAGTGGGGAGTGGATGAAAATACAGATGAAGCTTCGCTGGCTTGCCTGCAGCTCACATCCTGCTGTGTGGCCTGATTCCTAACAGGCCACTGTACCAAGTCTATGGCTCAGGGGTTGGGGACTCCTGCTCTAGACATTCAACTTAGATATTTTTAAATATCTTCTATGTCTCCACTTAGTATTTTGCACATATGGAATACAGTCACATATGTTTTTTTTTGTTTTTTTTTTCATTCATTCTTTTTTATTTCTTTTTCTTAGGTTTTTAAAAAATTGTAGTAAAATACACATGATGTAAAAATTTACCATGGTAATCATTTACAATTCAGTGGCACTAAGCAAATACACTATGCCATGTGTCTATCACCATTATCTAATTCTAGCATTTTTCATCACTCCAAACAAAAACATATATGCACCTGTTCCTAGCAGCATTGTTCCCAATAGCCAAAAGCCGGAAACAGCCCAAGTGTCCATCAAGGGATGGATGGAGAATAAAATGTGGCATATCCCTGCTTTAAGAAGAATGCAGTTCTGACACCTGCTACAACATGGAAGAACCTTGCAATCATGCTAAGAGAAAGAAGCAGACATACAAGGCCATGTGTTATTGGAAACTTTTTGGCATGGCCCCAAGAGCTACGGCAGCTTCCTTACTTTCTGGTACAAGATCTTTGGGTCTCATGTTGTACATTTTCTAATGCATACCCAGAACTAACCATTTCTCCAAGAAGCCCTGGTTGCTTTCAGTGGTAAACTGGATTTAGCGATCACAGCCTGGGGATCAGGGTTGTTCCTTCATACTGAGTTGTCGTTTGCCTCCTTGCTTTTGAAGAAAGTTTTTTTTTCTTACCCTTGTTGCTGTTACATCATCAATTCCCTATACATCATATTAAATATCCTATGTCCCGTGGCCCACACAACTACTCATTTACTTTACCCCTTCTCACACACACGCATGCGCGCACACGCGCACACACACACATGCGTGCACACGCGCACACACACACATGCGTGCACACACACATACGTGTCAAAGTAATAGCATCGCCACCTCCACCAACACCCTGATGGCTGAAAAAAGCTTGAGATAACTCATGCAGCTTATTTCGTGTTTCTGGCACATACTCCTAGGAGTGCACCATCAGATCAGGGTTCCCTAAAATCACTGGACAGAAATATCTCTCTGTGTGTACAGTCACATATGTTTTAATACCCTTTTTCTGCTAATTCTAATACCTGTATCAGTTCTGGGTCAGTTTCAATTGAGTGACTGAACTTCACTATTGGTTGTATTTTCCCATTTCTTGCATGTTGGTAATCTTTGGTTGTATGTCAGATACTGTGAATTTTACCTTGTTCCATGCTTGTTATGTGGAAGTGTATATATATATATATATATAATTTACATATTATGTGTATATTTATCTTTTTTGGGAAAGACACTCCTGGACAGTATTTAGTGAGAGGCTACTATGTACAGATACTTTACATATATTGAGATTAATTTTATGTTTACAACAACCTCACCAAATAGGTATCATTATACTTACTTCAAGGATAAGGAAACAGAGCATCAAAGAGGCTAAGTAACTTGCCTGAGGTCACACAGCAGGTAAGTGGCAAAGATGGGATTTGAACCCAGGTGCTTTGCACTCCTACAAATATTCTTGAATTTTGATCTGGGGGCATAGAAAATTTCTTGGAAGCAGTTTGTCATTTTTAAATCCTTAAAAGCAGGTCTTGCTTTTAAGAATTGTTAGGAGGGCCAGAATAGCACTTACTAGGACCTATCAAGATCATTTTGAGCTTTCTACCCTGTTATGGTAGAATTATGTGATTTTCCCAGTTTAATAGGAAGAAGCACCATTCCAGGCCCTGTGTGAATTCTAGACACTCTTCCCTTAATCTTCTTAGATGCTTCTTTCTTACCCTTCAGTCATTTCCTTACATGTGTGTGCTGATCAGTTCTATGTTGAATGCTACTTGAGAGGAATTCTTGGCAGATCTTTGTTTTTTTAACTCTGGGCATCCCCCTCCTCTCCAGTACTCTTTGTCTAGTGATCTCTGATTGGCTTGGTCTCCCCAGACTCTCAACTCTGTCTCTGCAGCTCAGGGAGTTTGCAGGGCTTCTCTTGGGTCCCCCCGCCTATCCTACAGCCTGGAAACTCTTAATCACTTTAAAATCACTTCCCTCATTGCCCAGTGTCCAGTTTCTTGAAAGCCATTGTTTATATTATTTTCTGTTGTTGTTTTAGGCAGGAGGGTGATTTCAGTCCTTGTGATTCCATCTTAGCCAGAAATGGAAATCTACACTTCAATATCATTCAAATGTATGTGTATGTGTATATGCATGTGTCTGTGTGAATGTATATGTATCTAAACCCTGTGTGTGTGTGTGTGTGTGTGTGTGTGTGTGGTGTTCTCACTGCTCACTCTATGTACTAAGCCCCTATCCCAGCATGGTCCGTGAAAAAAAAAAAATTGATGTATTATTTTGATAAGAACAACTTTAGTAATTTTGACATTTATTCAGCTTCTTTCCTACCTTCTTGATTCTGTTTTTGCTCAATTCTCTCTTACTTGAAGGTGTTGAGTCTCCTTTATAATAAATAGCAGAAGAATTTATTGAACCTTGCCCACTTTAGGACATGATTTTATGGGTTATCAATAGATGTTTGCTAAGAACATGAGGACTGCTACTAGAAGGAAAAAAAACATTATTGGAAATACATTGGGAAACATTTCAGTCATTTTAAAAACTGAATCTTTATGCAAATCATTTCTCTGTGCCACATACAAAAGATACCCTTAATTTGGTGCTTGTTCTTGGAAATCACTGTTAAAGGATACAGAAAGTATTTTTTCTCAAGAGTGGTTAAGTGTGGCTTCTAGGGTTTGATAATGAAAGCAGAACTATTCATGCATAATAGAATCAGTGCATAAGAGAATCATGACTTTTTTTTTCAGCCTGTCTTACTTTGCTATTCTGGACAGGTGTTTCTATAGTGCAATTTTAGCTTCAAAAATCGTTCATAATTGCCAACACCTAATTTAACATTCTGAAGCTAATCATAAAACAACCTCCCCTTTCACAGGAGAGACAAAGTCTCAGCTGGGCTTTAAATCCTGATTATATGACAAGGTTCCAGTTGAAATTTTAGCTATCAAGCAAGTGACCTTCAATGACCACAAGCTGGGAAGCTTGGTAGCTAATCTAAACAGATCTCTAGGCAAAACCCCCAACCCAGCGTGGATTTCCAGACCCTTGCATTATTCACCTCGTGAAAAAAGACAAGCAGAATATGAAAAGCAAATGATTGTAGCAACCTTCCACCCTCAATTCCTGAAAGGTCAACGGCAAGCTGTGAAAATATTCCCATGACCCTACTTCCTGTGTGAGGGCTTAGGACACTGATAAAATGTTTATATTGTCAGCCCACATATAACAGTAATGCTGTCTGCCTTTAAGAAAGTGTTATTTTGAAGGAATATTGCTCACACTAAAATAAAAGAAATTGGCCAGGAGTGGTGGCTCACACCTTTTATCCCAGCACTTTGGGAGGCCGAGGCAGGTTTATTACCTGAGGTTGGAAGTTCGAGACCAGCCTGACCAACATGGAGAAACCCCATCTCTACTAAAAAAATACAAAATTAGCCAGGCATGGTGGCATATGCTTGTAATCCCAGCTACTCGTGAGACTGAGGCAGGAGAATCGCCTGAACCCGGGAGGCAGAGATTCTGGTGAGCTGAGATCTCACCATTGCACTCCAGCCTGGTCAACAAGAGTGAAACTCTGTCTCAAATAAATAAATAAATAAATAAATAAATAAATAAATAAAATAAATTCTACATGTCTAACTACTTGCAGATCGTAATAATGTCATGCTTAGTATTTTTACTTCTCATAATTCTTTTTAGCAAATAACTCAATTTGAAGGAAGTTTATCTACTAATGTTTTTGTGTAAACTTTTTCTTTTCTTTGTAACAAAATTCTTCCAAACAAAATTTTCTTTTATCTTTACAAGACATTTTTTCCAACTTCAATTTTTTAAAAAATATCCTGGCATAGTGGCTTAGGATGGTGGCAGACAGGAAATACTTCATTCGTGCTTTAAGTGAGATTGGTAAACACCTTGGCTCTTAATTGCTAAATGATAAATTCATCTTGGGTGATCCATTTTTAATCCATGTTTTCATTCTTCACAGTGATCAGCATACTGCTTTACACAAAGCTGGCACTATGAAACATTTGTTGAATGCTGGACTTTACTAAAATGATGAATGAATGAATTGATTTTCACTATGGCTATTGTGATTCTGCCCCTAAGGATTTTTTTCCTTGATTTATAACTTTATGTCTAGAAAATTTTGCCAAAGACATATGATTACATCACGTTGAATTATACATTTAACAAGATGTTTATCCTATATTAAATTCAATAATATTTTATGAAACAAAACTGAAAATATAATTTAAAAATCTATATAAGTAGAGCAATATATTTTTATATTTGACTTGGGTATACTCATCCTCTTTCCAACACAGATTTTAACTGGCTTGCAGAAAAAGATCTACATACTAACAGTATCAGAATAAGTTAGAGGAAAGAAAGTGGAGAAGAAAGAAGAAGAATTAAGCATGCCAACTGCAGAGGCCAGTCCAGTGTGTATGATTGCACATTAAAACTGGCTGTATGTTTTGGCATTCAAAGTTAAACACACACAAACACACACAAAATGGGTTACATAACTAACTAATAGAAAAGAAGAAAATGTACTGCTTTCTCAAGGCACATTATTTTCCTGGTACTAAACTCAGACCAAGTTCTCTTGTGGGTCTTAGGCGGGGAACATTGAGTAATGTAATGGGCAATGTCCTTATGCCAATTTCACAGCAAATGCAGAAATGGGCCTCATGCGGCTCTTCCCTGTAAAGGCTTTCAATAAAAGTCAAAAGCATAATATTAAAATATTAGGGAGAAAAACAGTTCTGGGAGGAGCCCAGAGAATTTGATGCCAGCATGTGTTCAATTCTGATCCAAGGGTAAACTTAGAATGCCTGGAGGTATGAAATGCTGAGACTGGTTCGTGGTTTATACTTCCTACTTGTTAGGAGCGGGATTACAGTAAATTGCTCAAGGCAACCCTCAGGTGAGGACCTTGGCTGAGGTTTTATGTTTATGATGAAGACAGATTAGTAAGATTTAGAATCCACATGAATTGGTAAAAGGCCAATCTATAATTAGAAAATTCAGAACCCTAACCAGTATTGTGAGCTGAATTTTCTCATGCCACAGACGGTAGAATGAGAGGTTGCTGTCTAACACGGCTAAGCTCCTCAAATATTTCCATAAAGTTTCTCCTAATGGCAAAGTCAAGTTAAACTTTTACTATCAGGATTTGGAGTCAATTCCCAAAGATCTGTTCCATAGATTGACAATTTCTTTAAACCTCCACTTGCGATTCCAAAATGTACACATCTCAATAAAATATATTTGTTTTAATATAGAGATAGTATTTTTAATAAACTCTAAGAAGATGAACGTTGTTTATTGATTAGGTCTGAATGCTGCCTAGCCCACTTCTCCCAAAGGTAAGTCTAATCCATTTTGAGTAGAACAGTTATAAAACTGCCAGGGGTGATTTTAATCTGAAAAGTTGTCAACATTGTTACCACTACAGCTCTAAGCAAACCCAATTAATGTTCTCATGGAAAGCTGAATTCTGAGTCAGATGGTTGTCCAGTGTTTCCTAGGAATTATCAGTAAAGTGTCATTTAATTGATGTGCTACAGAAAGGTTAGGTTTTAACTGAGGTCCAAGGGGAGTTGGTGGGTTGGTGGATAGCTGGAAAAACACTTGAGGAATCATAGAGTTTCGACATGGCTTTGCTCTTTCTCTGGGCATGGGTGAGTCTGGGCATGAGCAAATGTGAGCCTTGGCACGAGCAAGCTGGCTGTACAGCATTAGCAGGTTATACCTTTTATAGACAATAATGGCTCTGAGCCAAGCACCAGCTCACGTGGGTGATCACCTAATGAGCCTCACATGGCGGCGTGGTTACCTAATGTGCGAGGTTGTGCGCCTGTGCTCCAAACTTGCTGAATCATGTTGGACTGGATGTCTGCCTCAGCCTATTCTTGACCACAGCACATCCATTTTCCTTACACAAAACTTACATGATGCTCACAGCTGAATAGCCATCAGGGGAAATAGCTTCACTATTTTCAGGCACAACACTGAATTCCTCTTCCTGATAATAGGTAAAATACTCAGACTTTGGTCTTTTGAGGTCAAAATAATATAAAACTCGTGCTGTGAATTTTGACACTCAAAACTAATAAAACAATAATTAGCATTTACATAGCTTTGGGTAGATGTAGGTTTTACACATATCAACTGATTATACCTCACATCCACCTATGAGGTGGTTACTATCTTTATACTCATTTTATAAAGGGGTAGAATTTGAGGCACAGAGAACATAAGTAACTTGCCCTTGGCACAGGCTAGAAAGTGAATGAGCAGGAATTTGAACCAGGCAGGTTGACTCCAGAATCTTTGTTTTAACAACAGTGCTAAGCTTACTTGAGATTGTTCTCTTCAGAATCTTATGGTTCTGTATACTTGAGTTACTTCAAGTCTACATGTGGCCTAGATCTATCACTGGAAATGGATCCAGGCCAAAGAAGTCCCAGGTGTAGGCTATAGAGATGCAGCACTCTCATGCTCCATCAGCATTCTGCTTTGCTCTCCATTTCATTGTCTTTCTCTGCTTATTCGCAGTTCCCATGACAACTTTACCTCAGACATTTCCCATGATGCCCTCTGATTCATCTCCTGTGTGTCCATTATACCCTTTGTGCTTTAACGGACTCAATCCATCACTGATTCTCAGTGAATATTCTGAGAAGAAATCTCTTGGTCCATCTTCTTTTTGTTTGGTGCCCTGATCTGGTCTGATCAGCAGTGGCTGTGAGAACTAATATCTAGTGTGTGGAAAATAGGAGGTGGGTGAGGTGTTTTCCCTCAGAAAACAATGTGCATGTGTGACAGGCTTTCTCAGACTTGGCCTGTCCAGTGCAGAGTTCAAGTTGATGTTCTATTGTTCTTTTGTACTTCCTTGAAGAAATTTGCTTGTTCAATTACCATTTGTCTTTCCTTCATCAACTATATCTTGCAAAGCCACTATTAATTCATTTGTATTATAAAGATTGGTTAAATCGTTTCAATTGGGCATCCATGGCTTGTCCAGGATCCCAATGTCCGTAATCAGTATAAAAATGACCTCTGGACTGCAGTAAATGAACACTTCAATGTACTTTTAAATGTTTGGAATGCTAGCATTAGTCAATATGAGTTTTCATGATGGCACAGTTCCTGCATACTCAGTGTCTCTAATTTACAAAAAACAAAACAAAACAAAAACACAAACAAAACAAAACAAAAAACCTCAAACTCTCTTTCTTTGTTATGCAAACTTTTCCCACTTTCCAGGAAGCTAGTTTTGCATTCTTCCTCTCTGGTTACATTCTGAGTTCACAAGGAACATCCCTATACTATGATTGTAGACTGTCTTTTATTTATGTTCTGTGTCACCCCGTCACCCCATCACCAGCACATGGCTTCTCTGCCCACCTCCACCATTAATGTTCATTTCAAATGCCTGATGTCCTCTTAGAGTTTTGCTGTTTCCCATCCACTTTGGTATGTGCTAATTTAGTATAGAAATGACTTTATATTTGTAGATAGAGAAATTATTTATAAGGATGAGATGAGTGATTTTGTCTAGTATCTATCAGAAAAATCTTCTTTGCTTTGGAAGCAATGTATTTTTTACAGTTACTTTGCTTTCATTTTTGATGAAATTTTTGTTATAAACAATGAAAAAACAAGACTAAAGGTGCATCCTTAAATCTGAAACTGTTTTTCAGAGGATGATATTCAATTGCACTTTTTATAAAATCAAAACCTCATGATAAGAGGATTATCTTTAATTTAAAAAATTCTTTTTGACTACTTAATTGAGAGGCAAATGCTGCTTCTTTGTTAAAATGATGGCAGATTTTCAGCAAGAGCAACGTTTATCTAGCTAATATACAGAGAGTAAAATAATGTGTGGAAATATTGTATTTTTTTGGAAAAGCTACTCATTTTCCTTGCGAAGTTTCTTCAAGAGTGATCTTTGTCTTGTCATTTTAGACAACTTTTGATAATGTTAATAATTTAAGTTACGCAATTTTGAATAAATAGCAAACTGTAAAAACAATAACTATAGTGACACCTTGGGGGTATTTTATTTATTAATCACCTTATATTGCTGTCTTGCTGGAACATTTATCAACCATTTTTATATTCTCAAGATTTCAACAGCCTTAGTATTTTGTAAAGCATCACAGTTGTGCCCTTACATATATATATAAAACTAGTTCCTTATATAACTACATATAATTATACAGCTACATATAATTTTTTATAACTAATTATGTTATAACTAATATCCACATCTTCCCTTTATTTGGTGCTAAAAGTTTTTTTGTTGTTTTATGTGCATGTTTTTAGTTTAATATTTATGAGCTTATGTAACTTAATCACTATTTGCTAAAATTTTGCAACTTTGAAGGCCTCACTGATACTTTATGTGGGCATGGAAATATCTCATATTTAAAATCAAAACCATATTGGAAATTCTGGCATGTATAATAATTTTAACAGTGTATAGAAAATTAAGAGTTAAAAAATACATTTATTACCTTTGAAGTGAGATGCTATAAGTGAAACCACACACATCACAGCATTAGTTTATCCTAGGGTGACCTCATTTTAATTATTTTCAGAATATGAATTAAGTCATTATAGGTAATCTTTTAAAGAGTGAGGCTAGGAAAGATGGAAAACACTTTTATTGTCTTAGCGTAAAGGGCTGTGGTCATTTGGAAACGCATCATTAAAGACGTAATCCCAGCACAATATGGGAAAGGCAATTCCACCGACCTTTCCAGAAGAAATACACAAGACATAAGGTTAGGAACCAGGAGAGAAAGAGGTTTAAAGCAAGGAACATCTGGGATTGCTAAGAACAATCAGAAGCCATAACATAAAGAAGACAAAAGGTGAATGCGCTTCCCTCCGCCTCATAGCCATCTGGCTCAACAGACTTTAAATATTGAGCACACATTGTTTCAAAGGCTGCCTTTTTTCTCTCTCTGACCTCAGCCACTAGGAAACTACAGTTTAACCTTTTTGGGAAATCCCTGATACTTCAGGGGTGGGATATATTTGAGAAATGTACAACTTAGGAGTCTTAACCTTTTACTTACTGGAATCTCAATATCTCAATGCCCAGGACAACTTATAGTTCACTAAAATTACACATATACTATCATACTATTTTTCTATTTAACTACAAAAGTTTAGTGATTTGGCATTAAATAAAAAGCATTAGTCACTTTGAACTACTGAATTAATGGTAAAAACAAACACATAACTAAATGTTTTTCAATATTAAGAGTGAAAGCTTTTTTTTTAACCTATGAAGAGAAAATACTTGTTTTCTTTGGGGGAAAAACCCCCATTCTTATTTTAATAATAAGTCATGGGGACTAAACATATGAGAGTGGCTTTTAAAATAATTCATAGACATTTTTAATACAGTTTTAGATTTTCAAAATAATTGAGCAGATAGTACATAGAATTCCATATACTCTTCCCATCCACAACAGTTTCCCCTATTATTAAGATCTTGCATTAGTCTAGTACGTTTGTTACAATTAATAAATGGTGATACATTATTAACTGTAGTTCACAGTTTATATGAAAGTTCACACTTTTTATTGTACAGTTCTATGATTTTAATAAATGTATGATGATATGTATTAACCATTATCATTTTATACTGAATAATTTCACCACCTTAAAAATCCTCTGTGATCCACCTGTTCATCCCTTCCTTCCCTCCCCCACCTTGAGCCCCTAACAACCACTAATCTTTCCCTGTCTCGATAGTTTTGCCTTTTCCAGAATGTTATATCCTTGGACTCATATAGCACATGGCCTTTTCAACTGGCTTCTTTCACTTAATGCTTTGCATGTAACAGTACTCTATACCTTTTTGTGACTTAATTGTTTATTTCTTTTTGTCACTGAATGATTTTTTAAATAGGCAAAATTTTCATAACCTAATATAGCATTGAAAAATAAGGATATTTAAAAGCATATCTTTAAACTGAATAATAGACATTGGAGACTACAAAAGGTAGGAGGGTGGGAAAGAAGTGAAGTTTGAAAAATTACTTGTTGGGTACAATGTTCACTTCTTGGGTGAGGGGTGCACTAAAAGCCCACACTTCACCACTATGCAATATACACATGTAAGAAATCTGCACTTTAGCCCCTAAATATATTTCCAAAAAAAGTGTAAAAAAGTTGCTTATTTCAGATGGACAAATAGTTTTTGAAGATCACGAGGCTCAATAAATTCATTTTAGTCTACAAAATGTACTAGACTCATTTACATTTTTGCAGTACCCCTAACACCCCTCTAAGTCATACTCAATTCTTTTCATTACCCCTGTAATACTTGGCCCATCTGCTAGTGTTCAATAGTCTAGTGTACTCCCATTAACCAGAGGAGTTGACCGAAAATCAATATGCCATGTATCCCAAAGGTCATGTGAGTAGATTCTCCTCTTTCCTGTTCCTCCAAGTTTCTCTCTCGTCTTCCCTGCACACCCCTGACCTAAATATGAATGATTTATCTGAGAAATTTTTTTGGGGGGGATAGATAACCCATGAAATTGTGAGATGTTTATACTGGTTATTTTCTCGGCATTTCATCCTACCTGAAGTTGATAATTCATTGTTTCTAGAGTTCTCCACAAATATAACTTTCCATTGACATGAAAAACACATGAAACCAACCAAAAGGAACAATAAAAATGTGAATTTTTACATTGGAAGCGATGTCTCCTATTTATATCCTTTCCAGTATGTACTCAGACATGGTTACTCAAATGAGCATTGTTTTTTAAGATAAATGTACTTACAAAAAGTTACTCTGACCTATAATAAAAATATTTAAAAAATAATCTGTTTTCCATGTGCTTAGGATCGAAGCCACCTACAGTAATAGTTTTTGTTTTCATTAACAGGAACGAGTTAGTTTTGCAAGTATTTCTTGAGCATGTGTTAGAGAACTCATTGGAATGACCTAAGCAAGACTGCCTTATAACTACAAAAAAGTGAAATACATTTAGTATAGTAGAAAATAATTGAATAGCATAATTAAAAGGTCATCTTTCTTCTAAATAGTTTGCTTGAACAGAAAGACATCTTGTAAAATGGCTTACATCCAGTATTTTTGGTCTGCTTCCTTTTTCTAGGAACCATATTGATTGCAGTTTTAGAAATAAAGCTATTTAAACAAAATCAATTAAAATGATATTAGGAAAGTCATGCACATATTTATAAAAATCAAATGATCTGTTAATTAAAAATCACAAGCCATTAGTAGCATTGAAGCTGAAATTTCCATGGCAGTAGTAAAAAAATTTCACAGCACACATTTCACTTACTTTGCAAAAGAGATGGATCCAGTAAAACAGGCTGATGACCTAATATGAGGTGAATTTATAGTCATATGTTTGAGCTAACAAATCCAGAAGAGGTGTCAGTCAGATTGGCAGGGAAAATACAGACTTGAAATCATAGCATAATAGATATTACTGAGGAAAAATATAGGCAACACTAAATAGTCTACTTCTATGCACTTTTTATAAGTTTGCAAATTTCCACCATGCTGCATAAGCAAACATCTATTACTTTTACAAATATAAAATTGCTTCCGTAGTATCACACTTTTACCATTTCTTTGGATTGACTGCTAGGAATGTGGCATTCTCTTTCTCATCTTTGCCATTATTTTAGCAAGAAAATTCCCCTGGGCACCCCAAGGCATTTTAAAGTCTTTCTCACCCCCTTCCCTTTTTAATTCTTTCATATGCATTGTAAGAAGTAAAATAATAGTTTTTGTCTTATTTATTCTTTTATTCTCACTTTTGATTATGCTGGACATTAAAATTTTTATCTTTCCACTCCATACAATTGCCAACTCTGCTTGTATTCGGGTTTCATCTGACTGTAATTCATTGACAGCCATGTATACACATAATTCAATGTGTGCGTGTCTATAACACATTTTCTGAATATTGCTTGTTATAATAGTAATAAAAATGAATATTAACAAATTGCTGATGTTTTTGTTGTGGAAAAATTATAAATGCAAAGATACATAAGTTGTTTGGTACTCTAGGCTCTCAGGAGGTGTATGAGTTATTAAGGGAGATGATATGACAATAAATAAAATTATAACAACATGAGGCTGTGAGTAATCAGTGCTTAGAAAGTGGTGCAGACCTGGGTGCAGTGGCTCACGCCTGTAATCCCAGCACTTTGAGAGGCCAAGGCGAGTGGATGACCTGGATTCAGGAGTTTGAGACCAGCCTGGCCAACATGGTGAAACCCTGTCTCTACTAAAAATAACAAAAATTATCCAGGCGTGATGGCACATGCCTGTAGTCCCAGCTGTTTGGGAGGTTGAGGCAGGAGAACCGCTTTAACTTGAGAGGTGGAGGTTGCAGTGAGCCGAGATCATGCCACTGCACTCCAGACTGGGCAACAGAGCGAGACTCTGTCTCCAAAAAAGAAAAAGAAAGACAGAGAGAGAGAGAGAGAAAGAAAGAAAAGAAAAGAAAAAAGAAAAGAGAAGAGAAGAGAAAAGAAAAGGAAAGAAAAAAAGAAAAGAAAAGAAAAGAAAAAAGAAAAGAAAAGAGGTGCAGGCCACAAAATTTGAGGAAGGCAGAGAAGGGGGTGGTCATTTAGTACTGGATGATCAAAATAAGTCCTGACAGACGAGATGGGGTTTGTCCGGGCCCTGAAAAACAGGGAGAGATGAGATTTAAATATCAGGAAAGAATGAAGAAAGGGAGCTCCCAGCAATGAAAGCAGGATGAACTAAGGTGGAGAGAGGGTTTGAAAGTTCAAAATGTATTGGAAACTCTGAGGAGACAGAAGTAGACAGTCCCTAAAGCAGCAATGAAAGATAAGTTTGAAAGGACAAGATAAGACCAGATTTTGGCAGGTTCTGTATTTCACGCTGAATAGTCCTAGTTATGAGCACAAGATGATCATTTTGTGGGTTTTTAGCAGGCTAATGGTTGTTCTTTGGACAGATGAATCTGGCAGTAGTATGCTGGCTGCTTTGCCAGGGAAAGAATGAAGGCAGAGAGGCAACTTAGTGGAGCTAGGAAAGTTGGGGAGGAAATTGTTTGGATAGGAGACGAGACAGGGATGTCTAGAAATGATACATTTTAGTAATGTTGAATGCCAAAGCAGTCAGTTGAAGGAGAAATATCCATTTGAAAATTGTTTGAGGAAGAATTTAGATGTAGAGATTATTCTAACAGTAAAGTTTGACTACATTTCTAATGCTTTCTTAGAAGGCTTAAAATTAAGCCATTGAAGGTAACGGCCATTCAGATAACAGCTTTGAGAGGATAAAGTATGAGGGACATAAAGTGGAGAGACCACTGAAGATTGAACATTGGGGAACGCTATCTCCTTTTGGGGAAGAGGAATCATAGAAGGAAATTAAGAAGCTGTTAGAGAAGCAGGAGAACCTGAAGAGTGTAGCCTTGTTGAAGTCAAGAGAGAGTGAAGTTGATCAACCCAGTTGATACAAACGTCCACCTCTCAGTGACCAAGGTAGCACATTTGTTTAGTCATGATTTTTCACGACATATTTCACACATCACTAGGAAATGCTTCCTGTAACTGAATATTCTCCTCCTCTGCCAACAAGTATCAACATACTCTGTGAACTGTTGCAGAGTGATTTATAATGTGAATAAGACCTCGGAAACTTGCTTTCGTTATGCCTGTGGATACACGTCAGTCAAGACATTCAAAACCATATCCACAATGGCATGAAAAACTCTAGAGCCATGTTTTCTTCTCTTTCCTTTGTGGTTAATTCCAGAAATTAGCTATTAGTCACAGAGAACACAATAAAACATGATCAAATCTTTTTAATCTCTAAATCCAAAATGACTAAAAATTTGCTGAGGCAACTTTTTCTTTTGGTCTGTGCCCAGATGTAGGTGTTGCTCTTGCTAAGAGGGTAAGAAATCCATTCAGCACACACAAAGAGATTGCTTTTGGCACACTAGATTGGTGCACCTGTGCACACTAGCACAGAGGGAAAAGGTAGGAAAAGAAAGTAGATTTGGATTCTGCTGCCTGGGAAACTACAATATGATTCCTGGGTTTGGGCCCATTCATTGGGCCCAAATTAGTAACCACTTGTAATCAACCATCAGCCTTTAGAGTGTAATGTACGATACCAGCCATGGGGCAATTGCTTCTTGGAATAATGTATTCATCCCTTGAGTTAAAGGTAAGAAGGAAAAAATTGCTGAGATTAAATTATCTTCACCTTGCCTTGGTGACTTAGAATACTAGATGAGGGTTGTTACTGGGCATCCCTCCTGCTAACGTTGCTGAATCCAGATGAGAACTTGGGAGACTTGTTACATAATTGAAGCTGGCAGTGCAGTGATGCTGGGAGGTTCCTGGGCCTGGTCCAGTCCTCCTTCTGCCTCTGGCTTAGCTGTGTGATCCTGAGCAAGTCACTGAACCTATTTTGTCTTTGGCTTTCTTCGAAAACGAAGAGATAATATCCCCTTTGTCTATTCTAAAATAAAACATAGGAAAGTTCTTTTAAAAAGTAGAAAGAACTGTGGGGATGGACAGTTTTAAAAAGAGTTCCTGAATTTAGGGAATACATATTACTTTCTTCTAGGTTTATTTCAGATTGGTAATTAAGAATATTTTAAAAAATTTTTGTAAGACCTCTTCAAGCAGAAATTTGCCATTTCTGGAAAATGAAAGTGGTTCCAAACTTGGAATCACATTTTTAGACACTGCAAGCTGGTTTTGCACCAAATTCCCTTAGCTTTCTACAGGGCCTTTCATGCTCTTCATTTTTTTGTTGTCTTTTCTCCTTCTTTTTGCATTTTTTCCTCTCTCTTTATCTGCTGTAGAATAGTTTCTATTTTCAAACCGAAGAGCTTCTTTGTTTTTGTCAAATGATATAAAAATAATCTTTGGGATAAATTCTGAAAAAGAGAGGTCACTGTAATTTTATGAAAGGCAGGTCCAACAAAGACTAGTTGGGGTCCAATGAATGTCATACTGGAATTGCCTGAGATTTAGTTTGGGGTCTGAGAATAGGTAGAAGAGGAACAGCAATATCCAATGAGAAAGGATTTTTTTTATTAGGTGATAGTTACTCATAATGCTGCTAAAAGATGCTGGAAATGTTAGCTTGGAATTTAGTAAATAGAAGATATTATGAAAACTTCAAAAAATGTGTATAAACATGCTAACTACAGAAGGCTCATCAGAACAGAAATTTGAGAACTTTGAAGAAAAGTATAGTTATTCCTAAGTAGCAGGAGCTACATTCATGCAGAAAAATATTGGTTGGAGAGACTTAAAATCCTGCAACGTATTGAATATTAAGCAAACTTGAATATAAAACGATCCCCCATTTTCCCAAGAGAGGATTCTAAAACGAGATTTTTTATGTGTGGTTTTTTTGTTTTGTTTGCTAACTGGAATATACATCATTTTAAAGATGTGGCTTAAAGATCTTTTTATGAAATTTAATTACAGGCAGTCTGACTTATGATGATTCCACCTATGACTTTCTGACTTTATGATGATGTGAAAGCTATAGGCATTCAAAAGAAGTTTTACTTCAAATTTTGAAATTTCATCCACCTCCATCTTGGCAAAGTACTGTGTACAAGAGAGATTCAATAGTTTATAATAAAATAGGCTTTGTGTCCGATGATTTTGCCAAATTGTAGGCTAATACAAGTGTTCTGAGCACATTTAATGTAGGTTAGGCAAGCCTATGATGTTGAGTGGGTTAGGTGTGTTAAATTCATTTTTGACTTAATATTTTCAACTTACAATGGGTTTATCAGGATATAGTTCCATCACAGGGCAAGGAACATCTGTTTTGGCTGCACACAATTTAAAAATCACATATTATTTTAAATGGTACATTACTGAACATTTGTTGCTATTTTTTTGCTTCCATTCTGGGAAGCAACTACATGAAACCTCATCACTTGCATAAATACTTTATAATGCCTGCATATAAGAAAAGGTATTTTTTAAGTATCCTTTAGACCTCAGTATCTTTGCTGTAACTAGAAGACTTTTTGAGTCTTCTAAACCAAAGAGCTTATGACCTTCCCTTCCATATAAGTTGTTGGAGATATAGCTTTTTTACAATTTGCAGAAATGGTAAGCACTTTGAGTTTCACCCCAAGCCACAAATATTCATTTGGTAGTTATTATTTGGACAACTTAGTCATCACTACTTTACTTTTTAAAGTGATACATTAAAGGTATGTTTATATCCAAAACTTGTGATTATCATGGCATATTCCAGGAATAATTATTAGGTATAAATAAGTTTATTTACTTGCCTCTTTTAAAAAATTTAATCACATAAGTGTTTGGGGTTAATGGATCTTTCCCAAATATAAATATATTGTTAAAATGCTAGGGTACTATTTAACATCAAAATTCTTTCAGATGACTTTCTTATTTCTAAGCCATAATTTTTAAAAAATTAACTAATCTTATATTTAAACATATGTGGTATTTGTGTTTTCTTAATTATTGGGTCTATGGAAAGTGATATGGTTTGGCTCTGTGTCCTCACCCAAATCTCATCTCCAGTTGTAATCCCCACGTATCAAGGGAAGAACCTGGTGAGAGGTGACTGGATCATGAGGGCAGTACCTCCCTGCTGTTCTCATGATAGTGAGGGAGTGCTCACAAGATATTACCATTTTAAAAGTGTCAGTTTCCCCACCACACTCTCTCTCTCCTGCTGCCTTGTAAAGAAGGTGCTTGCTTCTCCTTCACCTTCCACAATGATTGTAACTTTCCTGAGGCCTCCCCAGCCATGCGGGACGGTGAGTCAATTAAACCTCTTTTATTTATGAATTACCCAGTCTCAGGTAGTATCTTTACAGCAATGCGAATGGCCTAATACAGAGAGTAACATAATAATGATAACACTTTTGAAATACCTTCTGAAGTAATATTCTCCTCTTGGTAGCCACATTTATGCCTTGTGGCCCTTCAGCTATACTGCAATAGAGAAGTCAAGGATGAATACCCAGAAATGAAGAAGAATGAGCATGGAGAAACTCCTAGCAGCTGGGAGAGGCAGTGGAAAGACCCCTGGCTCCATAATATAAAGGGGAGGGTGAGAGCCAGAGAAAGGTAACTGCAAGAGTAAGACATGTGGGCTCTCTTGCTTCCTCCCTTTGGTTCAAATCCAAAGACCTAAGGGCATAGAAATACTCATATAGGCTTTGAGGAATCCTAGACATGTCTTGGAAAAAATGGCAGTTCTCTTAGAGAAGCTGTCTTTTGAGGGCTACATTCAACAAAACGCCAAGCAGTAGGTTAGAAAAAGGCAAGAAAGATGACCTTCAAAAAAGCTTCCCTGAGCTCTGTGCACTTCAGGTGAGAGTGAGATAAAGCAACTGAGAATTCCACATGAAAGTAAAGAAGAGCTGAGTGAATGAGAGAACCTGGAGTCAGGGCAAGAACACTGTGGCATGTAGGGACCTTCACATAGTTCAACAGCAAGTGCCAGTATCATGCCCCAAGATCTAATGAACACAGCCATCTAGTCTCATCGTTGCCAGCTGCCCAGGAAAAGAATACACAACACATGGCAACCATCCGAAGTAAAAACACTTGGGGAAGAGGACATACACCTACAGTCCCACCCCTCCCCTATCAATCTTAGGAATCCCTGTTCACTTAGATGCCAGCTTGGCAAGGAAGGGAAATACACATCTGTTGACAGTAATGAAATATCCTTGGTAAGGATTTAAATTTTGGATGTGCTGAATATTTCTTTACCCACCAAAAACACTTTTAATTTCTTTATTGAAAACAATCACAAAGAAAAAAATTACTCATTATTGGCAACTTTTAATATTTTCCCCCTATCTGTGGGAATGGGATCTTCTGATCAACATGTCGTTTTTTTAGAAATAGAAAAAGCATGTTTGTATTTTACATATCCAACTTACAGGATTTTAAAACTTCATCACATTTATGTAATGAAGTATTAGTCGGGATAGTTTGGTTATGTTGCAGTAACAAATGCCCCCAAAACTTGTTCCCTTAAAACAACAAAGGTTAATTAATTTCTCACTCATGCTACATGCATGAGAGTTGAGGGGCTACAATTCATCATAGTGACTCAGAAGAGATCTTGGTTGATGGAGTCTCACAAAGTTGCTGATAAATAACCATGACAGGAGAAAAAGAGAACACAGCAAGACTCACACTGGCTCTTAAACTTTTGCTTTGATGTGAGATGTATTCTTTCTGCTCAAATGTTATTGGCTAAAGCAAGTCACATGGTCATATCTAATATCAACCAGGTGTAGAAGTACAATGCTGCCATCAGCCCATGAGTAGGAACAGAAATCACTGGTGAACAGTGCTAATGGCTACCATCACTTGTAAACCCTTTGTTACTTTATGGATTATTGTTCCAATGTGAAAATTATATGACAGGACTAGATACGAGAAATAGAAAAGATATCAGGGGCTTCAATTTCAATGTAATTAATGCGTTGTTTATCATTTGTGCCTCTGTTCTTACGTGTCTTAATACAGCGGCATCTATAGTAATCATCGTTCAGTTGAATCGAGAGCGTTCACTCTATAGCAAGAGTTGACAAACTTTTTGTGTAAAAGGTCAGATAACAAATATTTTAGGCTTTGTGGGCGTATGGTCTCTGTTGTAGCTTGTCAATTCTGCTGTTTTAGTGTGAAAGCACGGATAGCTAATGTGCAAATGTATCTAAGTGATGTCTTCCAATACAACTTTATTTATGGACACTGAAATGGGAATCTCATGTAATTTTTACATGTCACAAAATATTCTTCGTCTTTTCTTTTCTTTTTTTTTTTTTTTTGAGACGGAGTCTCACTGTGTCGCCCAGGCTGGAGTGCAGTGGCGCAATCTCAGCTCACTGCAACCTCTGCCTCCCGGGTTCACGCCATTTCACTGCCTCAGCCTCCAGTAGGTGGGATTACAGGCGCCTGCCACCACGCCCGGGAAAAAAATTATTGTATTTTCAAAAATAAAATTGTATTTTTAGTAGAGACAGGGTTTCACAGTGTTAGCCAGGCTGATCTCGAACTCCTGACTTCATGATCCACCCACCTCAGCCTCCCAAAGTGCTGGGATTACAGGCATGAGCCACTGCGCCCGGCGCTCTTCATTTTTTTCTGATCAGTTACAAATGTAGTCGGGCACAGTGGCTTACACCTGTAATCCCAGCACTTTGGGAGGCTGAGGTGGGTGGATCATGAAGTCAGGAGTTCGAGACCAGCCTGACCAACATGGTGAAATCCCATCTCTACTAAAAATATAAAAATTAGCTGGGTGTGGTGACGCACAACTGTAATCCCAGCTACTCAGGAGGCTGAGGCAGGAGAATTGCTTTAACCCGGGAGGTGGAGGTTGCAGTGAGCTGAGATCACGCCACTACACTCCATCCTGGGTGACAGAGCAAGACTCTGTCTCAAAAAAAAAAAAAAAAAAGGTAAAAAACATTTTGTAAGCTATACAAAAACAGGCAGTGAGCTAGCTTTGGCCTATGGGCCGTAGTTTTCTGATCTATGCTTTAGATCATATAAGTAACAAGAAATTTTAAGAATTCAAAACCAACAAATTTATTGGAAGAAATGGAAGAACAGTTCTATTCTTAATGCCCAGGAAAAATAGTAGCTCCCAGAAACACTCTGCCTTTGCCTTCAGCAGGTAAACAACCACCACAGATGCAGGAAGCTGACAGATTATGAATCTGCTGCTAATACTGCTGACTTCAGTCCCAGGCTACTCTGCCATGATCCAGAAATATGCCAAGGCTGCTCCAGGAAGCTGCTGAATCAGGAATCCACCTACCACATTGGGCAGTCACTGCTAGCTGCCACCTCGGCCTTTATCCTCGCCAGCAAAATATATGCCTCAAACTTGGCTTTTTTTCTTCTATTTGATTCAGATTCTAAACATTCTTGCAAGAGTATGAAGGAACGTAAATCATGTTCTAGCCTCCAATGTGTCTGAGAAATGTAGTTTAACTTTCCAGCTGCTTCATGTTACCGGTAGGTTAGAATGGATGTTGTATAAAGCAATTTAGGGATATTGGACACAGCATAATAACAAAAAGACAGGTTCCATTAAGACAAATTCTTTGGTGTTTCCAAACCTTCCGTGAGCTCTCAGGAAGGTAAAGTCCTCTGTATAAGTGCCACAAAATGATATACAAATAAAAATAATTGTATGCATGCTTCCTTTCCATCCATGCCACTACCCCGAAACTATTTTTTATTTTACCCCACTGCCCTGTGAACTTCCCACAGTGGCACAGAGATTTGGGTAATCATGTTTATAACAGCACTGTTAGAAATAGCAACAAAAAGTGCTTGAGAATGGGTAAAAATGTTAGTATATCCTGCTATGTAGCAATGAAAAGATATAGATATAGATACTGACGTGGAAACAGATCTAAGACACATTGTAAACACAAGTTAAAGAGTAGCTTGTGAAGTCTGATCTCACTTTTTAAAAGAAAGGTAATTTTGGCTGGGCGCAGTGGCTCATGCCTGTAATCCCAGCACTTTGAGAGGCCGAGGTGGGTGGATCACGAGGTCAGGAGATCGAGACCATTCTGGCCAACATGGTGAAACCCGGTCTCTACTAAAATACAAAAAAATTAGCCGGGCATGGTGGCACACGCCTGTATTCCCAGCTACTCAGGAGGCTGCCAGGAGGAGGTGGTTTGGGCCAAGTCGGCCATGCACCCGCCTGGCAACAAAGGAAATTGTCTCAAAAAAAAAATTTTTAAAACGCATTATCTTGACGGCTTCTTTTAGATTTTAAATGTAGTCCAAAGATATAAATCTATTTTATAGATGCATATGAAATAGAAAGTTCTCTATAATCCTAATCTCCCACGATAACTGCAGTTAATATTTTTCTGTATGTATGCATATTTTTTTCTGTAGATATAAAATCTTTAGGTCACACTTTTAAATGAATTTAGCTTTGTTTAAAAGTCACATTTTTATTTTTAAGAATAAGCTCTTGTTATATCAGTGCTGTAGTACTCAAGGGTGTGTCGCACTCTGAATTTGTTTATTTTTCCTCTGAAAAAACCTCTGGGGGCCACTGATTTCTTCACAGGTATGGTTTCTTTTCTTTCCTTTGCTTTTTTTTTTTATTATTATACTTTAAGTTCTAGGCTACATGTGCACAATGTATAGGTTTGTTACATAGGTATACATGTGCCATGGTGGTTTGCTGCACCCATTAACTCATCATTTACATTATGTATTACTCCTAATGCTATCCCTCCCCCGGCCCCCAGCCCCCGACAGGCTCTGGTGTGTGATGTTCCCTCCTCTGTTTCCATGTGTTCTCATTGTTCAATTCCCACCTGTGAGGGAGAACATGCAGTGTTTGGTTTTCTGTCCTTGTGATGGTTTGCTGAGAATGATGGTTTCCAGCTTTATCCATGTCCCTGCAAAGGACACAGGTATGGTTTCTATATATGATATGGTTTGGCTCTGTGTCCCCACCCAAATCTCATTTTGTAGCTCCCATAATTCCCACGTGTTGTGGGAGGGACCCATAGGAGATGACTGAATCATGGTGGCAGGTCTTTCCCATGCTGTTCTCGTGATAGTGAACAGGTCTCATGAGATCTGATGGTTTTTAAGTTTCTCTGCACAAGCTCTCTCTTTGCCTGCTGCCATCCATGTAAGATGTGACTTGCTTCTCCTTTGCCTTCTGCCATAATTGTGAGGCCTCCCTAGCTATGTGGAACTGTAAATCCAATAAGCCTCTTTCTTTTGTCAATTGCCCAATCTCGGGTATGTCTTTATCAGCAGCATGAAAACGAACTAATACAATATGCTAACATAGACAACTAACTTGTTTAATAAATTTGGGTTCAGTTTTACACAACTTTAACTAGCATCTCATTTCAAAGTCTATTGTTTTTCCATAAGTGCTATTTGCAGTGCAAATATGTCATTTAGTCAACCCAGGACAGGCAAGGTACTTGCAAGCATTAAACAAAAAACTGATATAATATCTCTGACACATATTACATTGCATTATGCTCTCTTTCTGGAACATTTGTCTAAAGTCACAAATTTTTAGGCATCTAGACCAAATACTTCATTTTTATATTGCTATACAAAGAGAATATAGGAGCTATTTCATCATATTTAATATTTTAATAAAAGCATCTCCAACATGGTTTCACATCATGCATGCATATGGGTCCACCATTGTTCTCCGTGAAATATGCTAAAATAAATTTATCAGTTATGCTACTACAACACATTCATTTTCTACTTGAGCAAAATATACATAGATGAATAAGCTGTGTCGAGAACTGACTGCGAAAACAAAAGATTCAATAGCAATTAAGTCTAGAGGTAATAAGGCATGTATAGTAATTAGTTATAGTTAAGCCTCACTGATGCTGAGTAAGTAGAAGAAAAAAGAAACGGAAAATGGAAAAAGGGTAACCCACAGAATGCATTAAAGCATGGTTTTCAAACCACAGTCTTGGGACTCCTTTATACCATTACAAATTATTGAGAACTCCCAAGTAGGCTTGCTAGATAAAATACTGGATGACTAGGTAAATTAGAATTTCAAATAAACAATGAATTAAAAGTGTAAGTATGTCCCAAGTATTACATGGGACTTATGTATACTAATAGGTATTCATATTTATTTGAAATGTGAGTTTACTCTGTGTCTTGTATTTTTATTTGGTAAATCTGACAAATCTGATTTCATTTTTTTGTGCTATCTGTTAGTATTTTACATATTATAAATTAAAACTAAAAAAAATTTGTATTCATTAAGATAACAATAGACCTATTACATAAGTAACAACTTCATGAAAAATATTCATTTTTCCTAAAACAATGAACAAATTGGCATTGTACATTTTTGCCAATCTCTTTAATGTCTAGCTTAATAACAGACAGGTAGATTCTCCTACCCGCATTTGCCCTGAGAGTACTGCATTATGTTGTTTTGGTAAAAGTACATGAAAAATATATGGCCTCACAGATAAATACTTTAGAAAAGGAAAGAGTATCTTAATGCTTTTTCAGAAGATTGTGGATATTATTCTTTGATGCTACACTCAAAATTAACAACTGATAATTTCTTTTCTTTTTTTTTTTTTTTTGAGACAGTCTCACTCTGTTGCCCAAGCTAGAGTGCAATGGCATGATCTCAGCTCACTGCAACCACCGCCTCCAGGGTTCAAGCGATTCTCCTGCCTCAGCCTCCTGAGTGGCTGGGACTACAGGCACACACCACCACACCCAGCTAATTTTTTTTTTTTTTTTTTTTTTGTATTTTTACTGGAGGTGGGCTTTTGCCATGTTGGACTGGCTAGTCTCAAACTCCCGAACTCAAGTGATCTGCCTGCCTCAGCCTCCCAAAGTGCTGGGATACAGGCATGAGCCACCACACCCAGCCAATAACTAATATTTCCTTAAAGGTTAGTTGCAATAAAATGTATGAAATCATGGCAGTGAATTTTTCATACTTGGTCATACTAAAATCTGTTTGTCTGTCTTATGCTTTGAATGGATCTTTTATTCCTGCCTCATTTTTAAAACATCTGAAACCATGGCAGTGAGTTTTTCATACTTGCTAGTACTAAAGTCTCTCTGTCTTATGCTTTGAATGGATCTTTCATTCCTGCCTTAATTTTATAACATCATGGACATTGGCCATTTGAAAAATAACTGATTTATTGATTTAGGTAGTTCTTTCAAATGATCTTTATACAATATCGAAAAAAATCACATTTGTTAAAATCACCACTAATTTCATAAGAGGAGTCTGTTTAAGTATTAAGAAGATGTCAAGCTCAAGGAGGTGGATAGAAGTTTCCCAAAATACTAATTTCTGCTTGAAAGTTAAAATTTTATCATTCGCAATAAATCCTAACAATTGTTGTGCTTGAAGTAAATAACAGGCTCATTTTGATTATTTTTTAAAAACATTTCTGCTAAATATGCAAGTCTCAATAACCATAGCCATTTTCACAAGTAGAGATGGTGTTCCATAAAAAAAAGTGGCTGATTCAGCTAGTAACACAAATGACATTTTCCTCATGAGAACTGTCATACATTGGCAAACATACTTTACATGTATTTCCCATGTAAGTACATTTTCATCACACAACATTTTCAAAAAGTGTATTCACAGGTAAAGGTTTAATGAAAATAATGCTTAATTAAAGAGATTCTTATGTGAAGTCAGTTTTTTAATTTTCTTTTCCCTATAAGGCTGTGGCAGTGAAGACTACAATGACTGCTGTTAACAGTCTGGTGCCGCTACCTCCATTCATACGAAGGTAACAGCATCTTTGCTTTTCCACCGTCAGTTCCAATGTCAACACAGTAGAAAGACAAATGGCTTCATAATATTATTATGAAAATAGTTTTTAGTTTGTGGATCTTTGGGAAAGTCTTGGAAATCCCTCCAAGTCTGCAACTCCAGCATTGAGAACTGCTACTTTAAAAATACAAAACAATTTTATTGTTTTTAAAAACACTTTAAAGAGCAGGTAGATAAAATAAAAAATATCAATATTTCTATGTATGTAATAGCTAATGGACTAGATCTAAAAATGTTCTTAAATGTTTATCACCCAGCTCTTTTCTGCTTTTCACAAGATTCCCTTATTTAGCACCTCTTTGGGTTGTGGTGTCACCTTCTCATTTGCTCCTCTTCTCTTGCACGTCAGTAACTCTGTCCATTGTCATCTATGTACAAAATGAAATCAACATATATGAGTGCAAGGAGAGCTCACAACTGCTTGGGTAGATCTTGGTTTGTTTCGGGTCTTGGTTTGTTTAGGGTTATACACAATTTAATGCTAGTCGTGCCCCAATGCCACAGTGATACTTCTCTAGGCAACATTCCAGATTCATAAGGCTTATCATTACGATGTTTAAAGCTTAGGATGTAGTCTCATTGTCCTAATAAGGCTCAAATTCCTTAACAAAGTGGGCAGAGTGCCCCACACCTTGGTCCCAATCCAACCTTTCCTTTATTTTTCTTGTCAACAGTACAAGTGCATGCGTGCACACACACAATTCAGCCCCACAACTTGCTATTCCCTAAACATACATTATGCTGCAAGTCCTCTGTCCCAAATAGGTTTCCCCCAAATTCGCATTTACTTGGCAAATTTCTCCCCAAACAGATCTTTCCTCATAACTCATCTTCTCAAGGAAATAATCCATGAATATCTTACAAAAAATATCACTCATTTCAACATTTCATTTTCTTCACCTCTGCTTTCTTTTATTCCTTTTATTTTTGATTGATACATAATAGTTATACATGTTTTGGGGGAATACAGAGTGATCTCTTGATATGTGTATACAATATGCAATGATGAAATCAGGGTAATTAGCATATCCATCAATTCAAATATTTACCATTTCTTTGCATTGTGAACATTCAAAATCCTCTCTTCCAGATTTTCAAGAATATACAATAAATTATAGTCAACCATATTCACCCTACAAGGCTACAGAACGCCAGAACTCATTACTCACATCTAGATGTAATTTTGTACCCATTAATTGTCTTCTCCTCACCCTACCCTCTCCCCTCTTCTTTTCAGCCTCTAATACTCGCAATTCTATTCTCCACCTCCGTGGGCTCAAATTGTCTTTCATAGCTTCCACGTATGAGTGAGAACATGTGGTATTTATCTTTCTGTGCCTATCTTATTTTGTTTAGATTAGTGCCCTCCAGGCTCAACCACATTGGCACTAATGATAGAATTGCATTCTTTTTTGTGGTTGAATAATATTCTATTGTGTATATATACCACAATTTCTTTATTCATTCATCTGTTGGTGGAAATTTAAGTTAATTCCATATTTTCCATATTTTAGCTATTGTGAATAGTGCTGCAATAAACATGTGGGTGCAGGTATCCCTTTGATATACTTATTTCCTTTTCTTGGATAAATAACCAGTAATGGGATTGCTGGATCATATGGTGGGTCTGTTTTCGGTTTTTTGAGAAATCTCCACACTGTTTTCCATCATGGCTGTACAAAGTTAGATTCCCACTAATAATATATGAGTCCCAGCATTTCTTATTTCCTGTTTTTGTGATAATAGCCACTCTGACTTGGGTGAGATGATATCTCATTGCGGTTTTGATTTGCTTTTCCACAGTGATTAGTGATGTTGAACTTTTTTTTCATGTATTAGTTGGCTAAGTGTATGTCTTCTTTTGAGAAATGTCTATTGAGATTCTTTCCCCCCTTTTAAGCAGATTATGCATTTATTTTGCTGTTGAGATGTTTGAGTTTCTTGTATAATCTGGGTATTAGTTCTTTGTTGGATAAATAGTTTGCAAATATTTTCTACAGGTTGTCTCTTCACTCTGTTGATTGTTTCCTTTACTATGCAGAAGCTTTTCAGTTTAATATAGCCCCATTTGTCTATTGTTACTTTCGTCACCCGTGCTTTTGATATCTTTGCCATAAAATAGTTGCCTAGGCCTATATTCTGAAGCATTCCTCTCTTGTTTTTGCCTAGTAGTTTTATAGTTCGAGGTCTTACGTTTTTTAATTCATTTTTGTTTACAGTGATCTCTATTTTATCTTTTATTCTCACTTCTTATATATCATATATTATTTATCTTGATTAATTTCTTACCCACTAGAGGATATGTATTATGGGGGCAGAGATTTTTGCTTGCATTGCCCACAATGGTACCTTCTATACCTTCTGGTGTTTTCTTGGTATTTGTAGGTACTCGGTAAATATTTGCTGAGTGGGCCAAGTGTGGTGGCTCACACCTGTAGTCCCAGCACTTAGAGAGGCTGAGGCAGGAAGATTGAGAGCCCAAGAGTTCTAGACCAGCATGGGCAAAATAGTGAGACCTCGTCTCTACAAAAAATAATTTTAAAAAAATTATACGGGTGTGGTGGCACATACCTGTAGTCCCAGCTATTCAGGAGGCTGAGGTGGGAGAGTCCTTGAACCCAGGAGGTCAAAACTACAGTGAGTCGAGATTGTACTACTGCACTCCATCCTCGGTGACAGAGCAAGACTTTGCCTCCAATATATTCATTTGTTGAATGAATTAAGGATGTCAGATAGCACCTCTATTAGCTTCCTTCATCTCAGAAAGTCAAATTTAGGCACATTTTTCTTTCTTCTCTATTCCATGCTGCATACAACACTATACCATTTACCACTTATTTTTTTTAACTTTAACTCTTTTTTTTTTTTTTTTTTTTTGAGACAGAGTCTCGCTCTGTCACCCAGGCTGGAGTGCAGTGGCGCAATCTCAGCTCACTGCAAGCTCCGCCTCCCGGGTTCACACCATTCTCCTGCCTCAGCCTCTCCGAGTAGCTGGGACTACAGGCGCCCGCCACCACGCCCGGCTAATTTTTTGTATTTTTAGTAGAGACGGGGTTTCACCGTGGTCTCGATCTCCTGACCTCGTGATCCGCCCGCCTCGGCCTCCCAAAGTGCTGGGATTACAAGCGTGAGCCACCGCGCCCAGCCAACTTTAACTCTTAAAAAGTAGAATTTCTAGCAGACTCTATACACTTTAACCTATGTAATTTGTTTTATTCCTCCTCAGCTGTTGTTGCAGTGGCTGACACTGAGTAGGTATTTTATAAACATCTGTCAAAAACTGAGTGAAATACTGTAAGGCAGTTAAAACTAAAAGTGTAGAATAATTTGGAGCTTGCACAAAATAAGATGCCTTATACAACTGGTTAAGTAAAATAATAATATTGAATGGCCTTCTCAACATGATGCAGAACTATTGTTCCCAGAAATAAATAGAATATGTAATGCTCTTTTCTAAGTTCCAACATGATTAATATTAAACTAGGCTGCCATGAACCAAAATTTTTCCAGAGTTGCTGTCTTCTAACGTCTCCTGCAGTTTAGCCATCCTCCTTCTTACTACCTCCCTTACTACCCCCATGAGAGAAGTTCTGATCTCAATCAGTTGTCCTTTTGCTTTATAGTGCTACTTTTATTCTTTAAACTTTAACTCACTTACACAGTATCTTTTTCTCCTTAAAGCAATTTCAGACACCAGCCACCAAGGAGGTATTTGTCAGATCTTCCCTTAACCAATGAAGTCATATGATATGAATGCTGTTCTTGAGGGTGAGTCTGATTTATTCAATTCATTAGTCATGAAAAAATGCTTATATCTTCTAATATCATGATCCACATTCTATTTAATAAATAGAATTGATAATTTTACCTAAAGGAGTAAAAAAAAAAAAAAAAATTAAATGTCCAGATCCCTAGTTACTACAAGCCCTCCAGAATGTAGAGAAACTATTGGAGGAGTGAGAGGGAGCAGGAAAGGTCGAGGGGCAGAAGGAGCAGCTGCATGAGCTGTTTGAGGACCCAGTGGGTTCTTGGAGTCTGAGAAAGGACTGGAGAGGTGAAAGGGTACCGGCAAGAGTCAGAGACCATCAGCCTGGGGCCAGAGAGGTCAGATCTCTGAACTTTTGCTTTAACATGTGTCTGTGAGAGAGTGTCTACCTACAGTGATGACTAAACTAAATGGTTTCCTCTCCACCTTGATCCTGATTACAGAAATAAAAGAACTAACTGTGGAAAGGAGGAAAGCGAAATTTTAAGGCTTGACTGTATGAAATTAAGTCATTTATGTAAATGCTGTGTAGTTTGTTGTTTTTTCATTTGACAATAACAATGTGCATATGATTAAATGTGCTTTATTAACTATTGTACGTTTTAATTTGATAAAAATTGCTCATACTTGCAGAGTCTGCTCTTAACAAACATCATGTTGTCTCTACAATTTTAAAGAATAGATGAATTGTCACAAAAAAAATTCATATTTATTTACTCCCAGATGAAAGTTGGATGCTTTATGGAAAATGTTACAGTAAAAGAGGGTATTTATGTTTCAGATAGTCTTTTTGTATTTTGTTTGCATTTGATGATGCCTGTTAAAGTATTCCTGGGTGACCTTTATGATCCTGCTGTTCAGTTTTAGGTTTCAGTGATTGAAGTCCTTGAAAATATGTACCTAAGTCTATGCAATTTTCAACACATCTTCTGTATAGTCAAAATATGGCCTATAATGTGACTTTTGTTATCCGCTGCATAAATCTGAAATTGAAGATAGGAAGTTTCAACTTTCAAAAATTTTTCTTCTACCCTGGCTTCTGTAACTTTCATCACTGGAAATGTGTGGTATAAACTGTCAATTCGGTAGTCACTACTAAACTGGCATGGTTTGTAATAATACTGTTTAAGGTGCTCATCAAGGGAGTAAATGTAGCCCGTTTTGAATTAGGAAATGTTAGAAAAGAAGGTGTTAACATTTTCAGAGATCAGCCTTCAACTTTGAAAATACTCTTGGCAAAATACCGACTGAGTTCATTGGTCCATTAAGCTGTATCTTTCTGTCTGAATCAGCTTTCCATTTGAATATTGACCAAAAGGATGACCTTCTGTTCTGACCTTTTAACCCCACAAAGCTAATCCTGCCTTTATTCCAAAAGGGGGGATAGGACAGTGGATGTCCTAATGCTCCCATTGTATTCCAAATTTATAAACAGGTCCTTTGTTGTTTTAATAAAAATTATTAACACAATAACAACTTAGAATTCCACATGTCCTAATTTGCAGTTCTACCATATTTACCATGAAATGTTGTGCTGCATAATATGTTATTAAAATCAATTGTCATAGAAGTAAAAGATGCACATGAACATCATTGGCCATCAAATCAATAAGCAATAAAATGAAATGGTTATATAGGGCATTGCCCTTTACTGAATCAAACAAGCTGGATTTTTCCTCAACAGCCCTGTGAGACCATTGAACTCAGTCATAAACTAATCAAGGATTTTACTAGTGGTTTCAGAATAAAAAGTAAAAATACTCCTATTCTTCCCTGACAACCTAACCTTTGGTGCTGATCATTTGAAATAAGACATAATGCTCAAGAAAAGATGTTATCTGGAGGGTCATCTCATGTGGAGGCTGAAGGCATTTCCAACAAAGCAGTCAAATATCTCATAAAACCTCAAGATCACATCTTTGGCATATAGGCAAGCAGAATAAACTAGATAAGAGTGAAAAAACTTAGAATCCTGTATCTGTGGTAAGAGATGGTTCTCTAAGCATCAATGTGGAGACTGGCAAATATTCATTAAACCTGACATTGCTTAATATAACTAATAACAAATTAATACATTGAGATCACATCAATTTATGAAATGAGAAAAAATAGTTGTTTTTTTAACCCATCATTGAAAAAGTACACTTTTATAAAAATACTATGAACTTCTTTTAATATTTTGATTAATTTGAATTTCTGATTGGCTCCACAAAGATTAACTCTACTGTAATTTTAGAATAAACTAGTCTCTTTTTATTGGACAAGTCATCACCATTTATCAGAGAACATGAAAATAGGTAAAAATGAATTTTAATTTATTCAAGTCAACATGAAAAATAAAATGAAAAATAAAAATAAATTTGCTTGCTTTTAAAAACGTCTTACGTTGTTTTTAGGTTTGGATATTGGTAAGTGCAAATCTATTGCTCACATGTGTTGGCAATTTAAAGATCTGATTTAAAATAGTTTAGAAAAAATCAAAGAAAAACTCTGAATAAAAGATGGTTTAAAATATTTGTTTTATATATATACTCACATAAATAAACTCATTTTTTTCTTCATCAGTCACTGAATTTGTGAATCATATTACATAGACTGGCTTTAAAGTTGCAGACAAACATACTGATGGCAGGAGCAGGCTGTCCAGAGTAGCCGCTACCACTGTGCCTGCTGCAGTGAAGAGGTGCAAGCATAGGCGGCAGGAGTGGCTGTGGGGGGACTACTGTGCCCTGCGTCCCCTGTGCCCCGCATCCCCAAGGCATCCAAGTGGGCTTCCCCCACCTCCGTGTGGCCAGGCAGGACCCACCCCCAGGCCCAGAGCCTCAGTTCCTCCAGACCCTGGCCCCGCATTGCCAATCTCACCTGCTGCCACTGCAGGAAGGGTGTCGGAAGAGGTGGACAGTTCCTGGAACCCACTGCCCTGGGGGCCGTCACAATGGGCCTGAGTCGAGTTGCCCACCAGCTGTGAAGCAGCACGGTTGGACAGAGAGGGGCCCTGAGGTGAAGCTGGGCACAGGACAGTTCCCTGCTTGCGCAAAGAGTGTGGGGGCTCAGGGCAGTGAGTGCCCTGCTTGGGGGACCTGGCCAGTGGTGCGGTCACTGTGCCCATTCCAAGGGTGCTGGGTTTCTCCATCTCAGGAGCAGGCCCTGTGCAGGGCCACCCAGGGCCACATCCCCGGGGTCCACCTGGCATTAGGGTGACCTTCAGGCCTGACACTCCTGATGTTCAGGCCTGAGGCCTGCAATCCACTCTTGGAGGTGCCCCATGGCAGGGCTGTGAGCCAGGTGGGACCAAAGCCTCACTGCAATCTGAACTCCTGAGGGCCTGGGAAGGTCCCCTGCTACCCCCACAAGCTCGGGTGTTTCTGCTCCCTCTGCCTGGCTCTCCCCACTCCTGGCAGCTGCACCAAACTTGGATTAAAGTTAGGGCCAAGCCCGGGTGTTGTCACAGCCTGGCCGGGTGTGCACACAGGGCAGCACTGACCTGCCAGGCCCCTGCCATCTTAGACTCCCTCCATATTTTGGGCACTGATGAGTGCAGGGGAGGCAGGGAAAGCCAATGGGGAACTAAGGGCAGCTCAGCACTGGTCTTCAGGTGCCCCAGGGTGTGAGCAGCATGGGTGCCATGGATGGGGGCAGGAGTTAGACAGGCTCCTGGGCAGAAGAGGGTAGGTCCCTAATGAAGCCCCACCTTCGGGCCAGGTAGGGCTTGAAGGCTGGGGTCTGGGCTGTTAGCCCTGTGGAACAAAGTGGGAACTCATGGTGCCTTTACTAGGCCTGCCTCTGGCCTCCCATGGACCAGTTGGCATGCACTTCCTCCCCTCTGAGGCCCATAAAAGCCCCAGGCTCAGCCAGAGCTGAGCAGAGGGTGGAGAGAGGACAGGACAACAAGCTGCGGAGAGGAGCTACCCTCTCTGCTGAGAGCTGCAGAGATGACTGGGTGACCCGCCTGCAGAGGTGAGCCACCCACTCTAGGGCCTCCTCTCTGCAAAGAACTGCAGATGATGGGATGATCAGCTGCAGAGAGGAGCTATCCTCTCTGCTGAGAACTGAGCACTTGTTGGGTGATCTGCCTGCAGAGAGGAGCCACCCTGTCTGCTATGAGCTGAACACTTGCTGGGGACACCCTGGCTATAGAAAGGAGCTGCCCACTGCAGGTCTCCTCTGAGCTGTTCTGTTGCTCAGTAAAGTTCTTCTTTGTCTTTCTCACCCTCCACTTGTCTGTGTACCTCATTCTTCCTGGTTACAGGACAAGAACTCAGGACCTTCCAAATGGAAGACTAACAGAGCTGTAACACAAACAGAGCTAAACATGCCCCTTGCTCACCATATTGCAGGAGAAGAGAAGGAGAGAAGAGCTGCAGTCCTTCAGGGAGCCCAGACCTGGGAGATCCCTGAGCCAAGGCTGTGACTCCCTCTTTGGGGCTTTGTACCGGGTGTCTCCAAGCTTCCGGGTGCCACTGCATTCCCTGGGGCCAGATGGGGAAGTTGCTTGTGGTGCACCCGGTCCAGCCTCAGCCTCACAGAGAGCTGGCTTCCATGCTGAGACCTGGATCGGCTAACCCCACAGCAGCAGCATGTCTGCTGCACAGTGGCCAGACTCCACACTCACACACACACTCGGTGCTGCTCCATGCCTGACTCCAGTCTCCCTTAGAAGTGTGGGATCCAGACTGATAGCATGAACTGAGTACAGCCTGCCAGGGTGAGTGGATGGAACTAGTCCAGCCAGCCTGAGCAAAACTTGGGCAAAGGTGCCATCGGCCACAGGTTTCTGGCCAGAAAAGAGACATCCGAAAGATTCCATAACAATGTCACTATAAAACAAACAACTCAACTTTACATTAAACTCTTCCTTAACTCCTCTGTAACGTCCACTTTTCCTCTGTCAAATTAAAGTTCCGGAAACTTTTTTATGGCAAACCATGACTGATGAAGCTCTTCTCTCCCAAATTTTCATGGTGATAATTTATATTTATTAATATATGTTATTTATAGTCTCTCCCTGAGATTTATGTCTTCACCTTCTTCTACATTTCACTGAGACATCTGCTTAAATAAGTCTTTGGAGCCCTTTGTTTATTGTTAGATATTTTTAAAGACCACATTAACATGTTAAAACTAATAAAATTACGTTTACTAAATACTGCCTAAAAGCCCCAAACCATGTAATTCCTTCTGATAGAGAATAAAAATCACTTTTGCATTATACAAGTCACAAGTTACTTAATTGCCTGTTGCCATTTTAAAGCTGATTAACTTGTTCATTTTTATTCTGGAATTTTCTAGATGGTAGAAAAATGGCATGGATTTTTAAGTGTTCTTCACTCTTTATTTCAGAGTCACTATTTTGTACAATCCTTGAAAGAGAGCATTTTTATATTGGCAATTATCCCTATATATCATTGAACTTAATCTTTGGGAATTGAAACAATCATGTTTCATATGACTATTAATTATATTTGTTCAAGATACTGTAATTTGAGAAGAATGAAATTTTGTGAAACATGATAATTTCTACTTAAAATACATTCATTATTCAGCTAATAATGAAAAAACAGGAGTGTTTGCTCTTCTTGCTAACATTTTGAGAATTCTATTCACACATCCCACTAGTAATGTACCTTTGTTATTATAAACTATGATTACTGAAGGACTTGAGTTTGAAGCAGGGCACTGACAAAGGGAATAGCAATTGTTTTTGCATGTGCTCTGTGTTTGATTGGGACCCCAGTCACTTGAAGCATGGGCTTGTGTTATGAACAAGCAGATTCAGAATTCAACATCCTAATGCAGTAAAAACAAAATCACATTCATGTAAACTGGAGATGTTTCAAGAAGTATGTGATCTCTTGTGTGGCAGTTTGAAGTCTTGGCCATGATATTCAGGGCTCCCTTTAGAACAGAGTAGTAGACAGATCAACTCTCTGTAGAATTCATTCTTATGAAATGGAACATTATTTTTTGGGGAGTGATACTAAGTACTGATCTTGAACAAAACTGAAGCAATTTCATTGGCACAATATGGATTTTCCATGTGTCTGTTTTTTAGATAATGCATTCTGCAGGATCAAGATGAGACTGCATTAGGTACTTCATGTAAAGCAAGAAAAATTTGTGTTTTACTGTATTTCAAAACATACCAATATTTGGAATAGGAATATAGCTCTTGGAAAAAATAATTCTGGTTATTTAATATATGAAGTTTGAAAATCAATAGAAAGTAAACCAAATCATGTGTTGTAAAATGTATTAAAATTATTTTTTCTATATTTTAATCCAAAAGCAATGGTTTTCTTTGTTAAACAAAAATATGTACAACACAGAAAAGGACCAGGTATAAAGTAAAATTCAAACATACTCTGACACAGAAAGAGCACTACTATAAAGTTATGATATTGTTTTATAGTATTTTTTTCTTCTGTCTATAGTATACATACATATATACATTAATAATTTATGGATTTCAGGGGGACACTGTAAATAATGGATATTTTGAATTATTTGGATTCATTTGTCATTTATTCCCTTCCTAATGAGTCCGAATTTCCTATTTCAATATCACCTCATCATTGTGTATTGTCTTGGTAGAATCCTAAATTAAGAAGCCTTTTCCATCCCCAACCAAGGAACTGACAACTGACCCAAGACAGAGCAATTAAGTCTCTCCCAAGATTGCAAATCTTGTGAAGTGACAGAAAGATGGGTGGGATGGAGGTGGAGGATACAAAACATGGGGGGCTCATTTGTCTCCACAGATAAGATGGAAAACATGGTTGAGTAGTTTTCTGCTCTATTTCCTGATTTATGTCTTACCCTGCTTCTTGGATTTCTTTGTCTATATTCTCTTGCCTACCTGAGCCAAAGCTGGGTTTTGTGCTTAAAACCAAAAAACTCTACCTTATACATTGAGCACACATTTTTTTAAACTTGCTTATTTCACATCTATATGTTTTGACTCTAGCATATACATATATTTTTGCCACAATAAATTGTACTACAGTGCACATCTTTAGATACAAATATTTACATACAACACTGATGATTTCTACAGGTTAAATTTCTAGAAATAGAATTACTAATCATAGTATGCTCATTTTTTAAGTCTTTTTATTTATATTGACCAGTTGTACCAAAAAATTGTTATGCCAATCATGAGAACGTCAACTTCTTTATATTCTTTCCAAAATTTTTACCTTATTGCCAATTTGATAAGCAAAATACTTTATATCTTAAATTTTCAGTTCTTAATTGTAAGTTGAAAACATTCTTTTTTCAGTCATAAAATGTCTTCTATGAATTATTTTCTGTAAATATTTTTACCTATTTTTTTACTGCTCAATGTGTTTCCATTTTATTTATTTGTAAGAGCTCTTATGTGTTAAAGACATTAAATTTTAGATAAAATATATTGCAAATATTTTTATAATTTGTCAACTTAATATTTTAAGTATTTTTGGCATATAAGAACTTAATTTAATAATCAAACTTTTTAATCACTTCCTTTTATGTTTCTTATCATAATTGATGATCATTGAAAAGCCTCCCTACCAAAACTGCATAGATATTCATTTTTATGAAATTGAAACAATGTTTGCTCATTTTAAAATTAATTTTAGCATACTTGACAATTATTTTAAAATATCATGTGAGGTGGCAATTTCATGTTATTCATTATAAATGCTTAATTAGATATCCCAATATGCATCAATTGATTACATGTAAATAATAAGTGTTGAATAATTATTCCTTTCTAATTTATTTAAAATGTCCTCTTTATCATATAATGCTTTACTATACAAAATATGTCCCAGAGAGCAAGACCATTAGAATCACTTAAGAGTTTATTAGAAGTGTAGAGTGTTAGACTTCATCCGTATCTACTGAATCTGGATTTAAACTATATATGAATAATTGCAGGTACATTGTTTAAGAGTAGTGGTTTAACTCTCATTTATTCCTAAGTTATTTACAAGCCAACTGATTTTCTTTTAGTGTTCCTGATTATTTTTAATTTGTAAGAAGTGGCTGTTTTCATTAGGAGATATACCTAATGCTAAATGACGAGTTAATGGGTGCAGGAAATCAACATGGCACATGGATACATATGTAACAAACCTGCACATTGTGCACATGTACCCTAAAACCTAAAGTATAATAAAAAAAAAAAGTGGCTGTTTTTCTTGTTTATTCTTTGTGATATATTTCTAACACACTGAAAACGTATTGCTTCAATCAGAAATAGATCTCAATTTACAAGGGTCATTTCAAGGTCTATTGAGATGATTATATCATTTTTATTTGATGCATAGACATGACATAGAGCACTAATACATTTTTATAAATTAAACCAATGGTGCCTTTAAAGGATAAAATCTATTCGGTCATAATTTTTGTTTTATAAAATCTTCTAGAGTGTCTAGTGTTTTCTTTAAGTTTAAAAACCCTTTCTTCACACAAGTAGGACTGGTCTGTAGATCTTTCGTTGCATTATGTGCACATTTGTGTATGTTTGTGTGCACATACGTGTGCATGTCATTGCCAGATTTCATTGTCAGGGTTACACAGGCCTCATAATAGGAATTGTGATATTTTTCATCTTTCACTATGTTTTCTCCAGCATTTTATTGAAAAAAATTTAGCCATGTACAAAAGTAGAAGGAATTGTATAGGAATACTCATATACCCACTACCTAGATTCTACAATTCACATTTCTTCTAGCTGTGTTATCAGTTGTTTGTGCATATATCTACTCTTTTATGATACTGTGTGTATCTTATGCATTTCAAAAGAAGTTGCACATATTCAGTACACTTTCCCACTAACCAGGTCAGCACATATTTTACTAAATAAAGTTTAATATTTGTCTACTGCTTTTCCTACTGAGCAACATTTACATATGATATAATGCATATCTCTCAATTGTTCCATTCAATGAGTTTTGACAAATTCGTAAGCCTGTGTAACTCAATCTTTTGTCATAATCACAACTCTCATACATTGTTCATAAGAGAATAAAATATTACAACTACTCTAAAAAAAAAACACTCTGCAGTTGCTCATGAAACTAAACCTTATCACCTAGTAGTTCAACTCTTAGTTACTTCCCAATATAAATGAAACATCAGGTCCACCAAAAGACTTTACAGGAGAGTTCATGGCAGTTCTATTTATATTAGCTGAAAACCAGAAATGGCCCATATGTCCATCAACAGAGTAGACAAACTTCATACTACAGTATAAAATGTTACTAGAAATTTTAAAAATACGAACTACTGATATATACAACAAGAATTAATCTCGAAACTTTTTTGCTAAGCATGAGACTTATGAAAGAGTACATGTTGTATAATTCCACTTATATGAAAACAAGCAAAATAAATCTGTGGTGGAAAAAAATTTAAAATATTAGTTGCCTCTTGTGGGCAGGAAGAGAATGACTAAAAAGAGACACTAGTGACTAGTATTGATATGTGTGGATTTGATCCTGTCATTGTGCTGTCAGCCGGTTATGATGTTGGTTTTTTTGTATTGCAGCTTCATAGTGACACTGGTCTGTGTGTTTAAGTGTGTTTTTGTATTAGCTGGTAGCAACCTTTTTTCTATATTTAGTGCTCCTTTCAAGATCTCTTGTAAAACAGGTCTGCTGGTAACAGATTCTCTTAATATTTGCTTATCTGAAAAGGATCTTTCTCCTTCACTTAGGAAGCTTGGTTTGGCTGAAGTGAAATTATTGGTTGAAGATTTTTTTCTTTAAGAATGTTAAATATAGGTCCCCAATATCTTCTGGCATGTAGGGTTTCAGCTGAGATATCTGCTGTCAGCCTGATGAAGCTCCCTTTGTAGGTGATGTGTCCTTTCTCTCTAGCTGCCTTTAACATTCTTTTTTTTTTTCATTTTGACCTTGGAAAATATGATGATTATGTTTCTTGAGAATGATCTTCTTGTATAGAATCATGCGGGAGTTCTCCGTATTTCCTGAATTTGACTGTCGCCCTCTCTAGCAAGGTTGAGGACATTATCATGGGTGTTACCCTAAATTATGTCTTCCAAGTTTTTTGCTTTCTCTCCCTCCCTTTCAGTGATGCCAATGATTCATAGATTTGGCTTCTTTAAATAATTCCATACTTCTCAGAGGTTTTGTTTCTTCCTTTTTATTTTTTTTCTTTATCTTTGTCTGACTGTCTTATTTCAGTGAACCAGTCTTCAAGTTCTGAGATTATTTCCTCAGCTTGGTTTATTCTGCTGTTAATACTTGTGATCACATTGTGAAACTTGTATTGTGTTATTCAGCTTTGTGAGATCCATTAGATTCTTTTTTCTGCTATTTTATCCTTCACCTCATGTGTTGCTTTATTATGATTCTTATTTTCCTTGGACTGAGCTTTGTCATCCTCTTGAACCTCAATAATCTTTCTTCCTACCTATTTCTGTCATTTCTGCCAGTTTAGCCTAGTTAAGAACTCTTATTGGAGAACTGGTGCAGCTGTTTGGAGGACACATGACACTCTAGCCCTTTGAGCTACTGGAGTTCTTATGTTGGTTCTTTCTCATCTCTGCATGTGGGTGTTCCTTTAACTTCAGTGTAGATTAAGTATAGTCAATAGACTTTTTTTCTGAATGTTTTCACTGAGCTGAGGCTTTGTGCAGGGTGTTTATTTGAAGCTGACTTCTTGTCTCTTGTTTCAGAACGGAGTATGTCAGTGAGGTATTTTTGGTGTTGAAGCTGCAGAATCCAGCAGGTGGTATTTAGGCTTATTGTTCAGTTGGTAGACTCTTGCTTGATTCTGTGGTTCTCCTATGTTTCTTCACAGTTGCAGCTGTGCTCCCTCTCAGTGCTCTGAAACTGTGAGTTCTTCTTTCCCTTGCGTGCTGGCTGTAGATCCCAGCTTAGCACTCCTAAGTTGACCAGTGCAGCTCTGAGGCAATCACAGTGGTTATATTCTTTCCCCAATTTGGAGGCAACAGAGGAAGGAACCTTAGTAGTGGTTGTGGCCAAGGGTCATTTGCTTATCTCCTGAGGGCTCCACCCCAGAGAGATTCAGGCCATTAATCACTCAGTGTAATCAGCCCAGAATGGAGGGTCTGTGCTCTGGTCCCAAGCCAGGGGTCTACTGATAAGCAGTATGGTGTGTGTGTGTGACCGATGAGAGACGGACTGGCCTCCTTTCCTTGGGTCAACTGCAACTTGTTGAAGATGTGGATAAAGCACTTAGGTTTTCTGCCTCTTAATTAGTGCAAGGGTGGCAAGGGCAGTTCCACTGCAGGGGCAGTAGCAGAGAGGCTTTCAGTTGCCCCTGAAGGCTCTGTCCAGGGAGTTGCTGAGTTTGCTCCTGGCTTAATAGCTCTGGCAGGGGGCGGCTGGAGGCCTAGGCCTGGAGGACCTGCGTGGTGAGGAGATATAAGAACAACCACCCACATAATAATCTGGCTACTTTTCCACAGGGCTGCTGTGGTATGCTGGGGGCCCATTCCAGTCTCTAGTCACCTCGAATTTTTCGGTACCTGGCAATATCGACAGTGAGGCCTACAAAACAGCAAAGATGGCAGCCTGCTCCTCCTTCTGGGAGCTTCATCCCAGGGACATTCATCCCTGTTGCTGGCTCAAACACACCTGTAGGAGGGGGCTGGAGACGCCAGTTAGGAGATCCCTCCTAGTAAGGAGGAACGGGATTGGGGACCTGCTTCAAAAAGCAGTCTGGCCATGTTTTGGTAGAGCGTCTGTGCTGTGCTGGGGGTCCACTTCAACCCCCAGTCACCTTGGACACTCCAAAGCCAGAAGACTGGAACGGCTAAGTCACCCAAACAGCAATAATTGTGGCCTGCCCCTCCCTCTGGGAGCTCTATCGCAGGGAGGTTACAAATCTCTGTCAGCTGGAGAACACCAGTGGGGTGGTTGGAGGCCCTGGTTGGGAGGTCCTGCCCAGTGAACAGAAATAGGATTTGGGACCCACTTAAAGAAGCAATCTGGCTATTTTTTCACAGAGCAGCCGTGCTGTACTGGAGGATTTCTGCCCCCAGTCAGCTCAGACTCTCCAAACCCTGAAGGCTGGAGTAGCTAAGTTGCCCAAACAGCAAAGATGGCAACCTGGCCCACCCTCTGGGAGCTCCCTCTCAGGGAGGTGCAAAGCTGCTACCAGTGGCTGGCTAGAATTGCAAGCCAGTGGGTCTTATCCTGTGAGGTATTGTCAAAGTGGGGCCTGCCAGTGTTCCTACTCAGCCCCCTGGATTCAGTCTCTTTCCTAGGGGTATGTACAGAGGCCTCACCTCCCACTTTACTAGAGCTGCAGCTACTTTTGCCAGTAAAAATGCTGAAAAGCAAGTGATTCAATAAAAGGACAACTCATTTAAAGCTAATGTCATAGAACAATTTGAATGTGAAATTGAATTGGCAAAGAAATAAATAAGACCAAGAGGCAAAACGTGAGTTACTTTCCTGCTTCTGCTGATTCAGGGCTTCACTATGGATTTTAAAAATATTTCACTTAAGTATTGCAAATTCCCAAGAAATATACCCCAGCACTCAAAAGAAAGTACAAGAATAAAATCTACTCTAAAATATTATTTATTAAACTGAAAATATTCTTTCCAAAATCAGGATTAAGACATGAATGTCTGCTCTTGTCATTCTATTAAACGTTACAGTTGAGGTTCCAGTTAGGGCAATTCAACAAGACAAAGAAATACAAATGAAGTTAGGCAGATTGAAAAGAAAAAAGTAAAAGTACCTGTATTTGCAGATGACATGATCTTAGATAGATAAACTCCTAGAAGTCCACAGAAAAAAAATTAGAGCTAATAAATGAATTCAGCAAAGTTGTAGGATACAAGAACAATATATAAACATCGGTTGGATATTTAAACACTAGAAATTAACAACCTGTAAGTAAAATTTGTACAAGTCCATTTATAATAGCATCATAAAGAATAAAACACATGAGAATTTTTCTGTCTTTTTTATAAAAAAAATTATAAATTCAAGGGAGTACATATGTAGTTTTGTTACATAGGTCTATTGTCTAATGTTGAGGTTTGGGCTTCTAGTAAGCTTGTCTCCCAAGTAGTAAACCGAGTACCTAATAGATAGCTTTACAACCCTCAACCCAGTCCTACTTTCCCATCTTTTGGAGTCCCCATTGTTTATTATCTCCGTCTTTATGAACAGGTGTAGTCATTATTTAGCTCTCACTTATAAGAGGGAAGATGAGGTATTTGATTTTATGTTTCAGAGTTATTTCACTTAGGATAATGTCTTCCCATCCCATTCATGTTACTGGGAAAGACATAATTTCATTAGTTTTTATGGCTACATGGTATTCTATGGTGTATGCATATTTTCTTTATCCACCATAAGGATAAATTTAACCAAAGAAGTGAAAGATTTGTACACTGAAAATTACAAAACATTGCTGAAATAAATTAAATATCTACATAAATAAAAAGACATCTTGGGTCATAGGCTTGAAGACGCAATATTGTTAAGGCAATCACAATTCCAAAATTTTTCTGAAGATTCAACATAATCTCATCAATATTTCAACTGCTTCTTTACTCTTTTCAAAAATGGATGAGCTTATTCTAAAATTTATATGGAAATTCAAGGGACCCTGAATAGTCAAAACAATTTTGAAAACAAAAAAGAAAGTTGGGAGAATCACACATCTCACTTTCAAATCTTACTACAAGGCTACATTCATTAAGACAGTGAGGTAGTGGCATAATGACACAAACGCAGACCCATGGGATAGAATTGAGAGTCCAAAACTAAATATTTATGTCCATAGTCAACTGATTTCCCATAGAGTACCAAGGCCATGCAATGGAAAAAAAATAGTATTTTCAACAAATAGTGCTGGAACAAATGAATAGCCACCTGCAGAAAAAAGAAATTGGACCCCTGCTTCCTACCATACACAAGAATTAACTCAAAATGGATCAAAGATTTAAATATATAGTGTTCCATAACACTATCAGAAGAAAACATAGGTGTAAATCTTCAAAGTCTTGAACTAGAGAATAGTTTCTTAGATATGGCCACCAAAAGCATAAGTAATAATAACAAACAGTGCATAAATTTGACTATAATAAGTTTAAAACTTTTGTGCTTTAAATGACACTATCAAGAAAGCAAAAAGACAACCCCCAGATTGGGAAGAAATATTTGCAAATTGTACAACTGTTAAGAGGTCTCGTATACAGAATACATAAAGAACACTCACAACTCAACAATAAAAAGACAAGTAACCCAATCAGAAAATAAAGGATCAAAAGAGACATTTTTAGGGAAAAAAAAGATACAAAAACATCCATGATTAATTATTACAGAGATACAAATTAAATCTTTAATGAGAACCACATCACAATTATGAAGATGGCAAAAATAATAATTTTTTAAGGGTGAGAACAGGTGTTAGTGAGAATGTGGAGAAAGTGGAATGCTAATACACTGCTGGAAAGAACATAAAATATTGCAGTTACTATGGAAGACAGTTTTGTTCATCAAAAAGTTAAACATAGAATTACCATATACTTCAGCAATTCCACTCCTAGTTATATACCGAAAAGAAATACAAACATGGCCGGGGGTGGGGGCTCACGCCTGTAACCCCAGCACTTTGGGAGGCCGAGGCAGGCAGATCACGAGGTCAGGAGATCCAGACCATCTTGGCGAACACAGTGAAACCCAGTTTCTACTAAAAATACAAAAACTTAGCCGGGCGTGGTGGCGGGCGCCTGTAGTCCCAGCTACTCGGGAGGCTGAGACAGGAGAATGGTGTGAACCTGGGAGGTGGAGCTTGCAATGAGCCAAGATCGCAACACTGCACTCCAGACTGGACGACAGAGCAGGACTCCGTCTCAAAAAAAAAGAAAAAAGAAAAAGAAAAAGCACTGGCAAGGATGTGGAGAAAGGGAAACGCTTGCACACTATTGGTGGAAATAAAAATTAATACAACCATAATGAAAATGGTGATATCTCAAAAAATTAAAAATAGAACTACTGTATGATGAAGCAATCCCACTAGTGCATGTATATCCAAAGGAAACGAAATCAGTATGTTAGGTATCTGCACACCCATTTTCATTGCAACGTTATTTAGAATAGCCAAGATATGGAATCAACGTAAGTGTCCATCAACAGAGGAATGGATAAAGAACATGTAGAACGTATGGAACACCATTCAGCCCTTAAAAAGAAGCAAATCCTGTCATTTGAAACAACATGAGTGAATCTGGAGAACCCTGTGTTAAGTGAAATAAACCAGGCTCAGAAAGACAAATATCTCATGATCTCACTTACATGTGGAATCTAAAACAGTTGAACTCACAGAAGCAGCGAATACAATGATGGTTGCCAGGGACTGGAAAGAAGGCAGTTGGGAAGGTGTTGGTCAAAGGATATAAAATTTCAATTAGATAGAAACAGTAAGTTCAAGATATTTATTGTATAACATGGTGACAATAGTTAACAACAATGTAATATTTTCTTGAAAATTGCTAAGAGAGTAGATTTTAAGTGCTTTTATCATGAAAAATAAATATGTGAGGTAATGCATATGTTAATTAGCTTGATCTAGCCATTACACAATGTATAAATATTTAAAACCATCATGTTGTACAAGAAGTATATACAATTTTTCTTTCTCAGTTAAACATTATTTTTAAAATGGTGTGTTTTATGTTATACAAATTATAGCTGAGTTAAAAAAAGAACTTTAAAAATCATTTATTTTGTTATACACTAATTCCAATAATCTTTTCTGCCACTCTGTATATGAATATTTTAAACTAATTGGGAGCTAGAACACCTTTTTATTTTGAAGAATGGTCCTTCCTCAAAACACACTATTTAAAACTGATTCCCCATGGAGTGTCATTCTTCACTTGCAGAGAATATCTTTCTTAGTTTGAACTATGTGAATACAGACTCAAGTTCTCTTAACCTGTCCAAAACATTTGTAAGCTACTAACTAAAAATTCAGTGATACATAGAATTAATTTTCTGGATGATTTCTGGTAGGTACCTATAATAATCAGCAGTAAACTATTTCTCATCCATGTCTGTTACCTAAGGCCCTAATAAAATAAGCATGCTATAGAGTGATAGAATGAAGGGAACCATCTCATTTTTTACATTAAATATTATGAAAAATATTTTATCTAAGAAAGAGTGTTTTAAATTATTAAGATGAAAAAGATAAATACTCCATTAGTAATAATGACTCAACTTTGCTCATTTTAACCAACAGCAGACAGAGTTCCCTCCTTAGAGATATCAATATTTGAATGCTTTGGGGCAAAGGGAATAAGATAATAAAATATAGACCCAAGTCTTACCCAAAGGCACCTACCTGTCCAAAAAAAAAAAAAAAAAAAACCTCTTGAGTCCCCCTTTTCTGTCCCCCTTTTCCTCAGAAAAAAATCCCTAAACCTAAATGAAACCGATCACTTTTTGAGGGTTCCCACCTAAGGAAGTAGCATGCCATAGTCATCTCTCCTGTCTTGTTCTCCACCATCAGCCATATCCAATCCAACACTGTCTAGTGCATTCATTGCAATTTTATTATTAGGTATAGTATGAATAAACTAACAATTAGGGTATTCCCTGATTGGTTGGGTCACTGTGGGAGATAGAGCCCATTATCGAAGGATAGAAACTGAGCAGGAGCAAATATTTTCTTTCCTTTCTTCCAGTGCCATCAAGTCACTGGCTCATAAATTAGGCTATGGAACGTGGATTCCCCAGCTAGGTCTTTGACTCTTGACATGTAAAGATGCAAAGACGCAAAAACAGTTTGTGATTGTCCACAGTTGACATGGTGAGATTGAGAGTCCAGTGTGCTGTTCTTACCAGCCTATTCCTCTGGAATGACTTCGGCTGTTTTCTTGGCTACCTACTGTTCTTTTGTTCTCACGTGTTTTCCAACATCAATTTTCCCATTTCCCATCAATTCTGTTAGCTTCCTGATATCTTTCCAATAAATTCCTCATCTTCTGGGGTTGGCTTCTGTCATTCTCAACCAAGAAACTTGATCAGCACAATTGCTAAAGACTTTTAGTTTTCTTTCCTAATTATCTTGGAGACTCTCCATGTGTCTCAATCTTCATTACTACTACCATGGAAGTGCAAGCTAAAGCACCTATTTTCATTCTAAGGCAATGGCTTCTGACCTCTTCTACACAAATCCATGCATATCCTTTCAGAATTCATCTTCTACACTGCAGCTAGAGGGAATTCTTAAAAAACACATAATTTCACTTGGCTTAAATCCTTTAACGGCTTCTTCTTTGATATTGTTTGGCTCTGTGTCCTCACCCAAATCTTATCTTGAATTATAATTCCCATGTGTGGAGGGAGGGCTGTGTAATCCCCATGTGTCGAGGGAAGGAGGTGATTGGATCATGGAGGTGGTTTCCTCCATGCTGTTCTCATGACAGTAAGTGGGGTCTCATGAGACCTGATGGTATTATGTGTTTGACAGTTTCTTCTTCACAGGATCTCTCTCCTGCCACCTTGTGAAGCAGGTGCGTGCTTCCCCTTCCGCCATGATTATAAATTTCCTGAGGCTTCCTCAGCCATGGACCTGTGAGTCAATTAAACCTCTTTCCTTTATAAATTACCCAGTCTCAGACATTTCTTTACAGCAGTGTGAAAACGGACTAGTACATTCTTGTTCCTCAAAGACCAAGTCCCTATGTGTATTGGTCTCTGCCTACATTTTCTTTTTTTTGACCAATTTAACTGTGCTCTCTGTGCTCTGACCTCACTGATTTTGTTAAATTTTCCAGGTGAATTATGCTACTATGCTACCTATTGCCACAGGACAACTATCTGGGATTTATTTTTATTCATTCAACAAATATAACTTGAGAGTTCCCCTTTCCCCTAGTTAATTTCAACTCAAACTTAAAACCGAAGCTCAGACATTCTCGGAATCCTCAGTGAAAGCTGGATTTCTTTGTCAGAATCTTTTCTCTTTCTTTTGACAGCCTATGGGAGTCAGTTGTAATCATATACTTGCTGGCGTGGTTTTATGAGTCTCTGTCACCCTCAGTAGCCTGCAAGCTTTGGGTGATCAGGAATCAAATCTATCTCTTAATTTCCTGCTCTGTGCTGTTTCCCAGCACAGTTCCTGGAAATTAATGGTCTATTAATAGTTCTTAAATAAAACATTCATCAAATAATTCACAGAATATGACTTAGATTTAGAGGGCTATTATACGTATATTTCTAAAGTTAAATATTTACAGTATGATCTCTGTTTGTTTTTCCACATTGTTCAACTTTGTGCTTTATCAATAGATTTCTGGAGGTAAAAGTTTCTCTCTCATTTGTGTTCTCATTCATATTTCCTTTGCCACAATATTTCTCACACTACACTTCTTAGAAAAGCAATACTTGAGATCACGTATCTGTATTTTATTGAAGTTACTCAGTTTAAAGCCAATCATCCTAAGTCATTCTAAAGACTTCTAAACTGACCTCTACTAAGGAAAAGAAAATTCTTATTTTTTGAAAAATGGCAGCCTTCCTATTCCAGATTTTTTTCCAAGCTTAACATATAGAAATATTTTCTCTCCCCCTGAATTTTACTTAGTCATAAGTTTTTAGCTCAAGTTTCAATTGTAATAGCTGGAAAACATTTAATGCTAAAAAAATGAATGGCTGCTTCCAAATAACACACTGTTCTTTGAGAAAGATCACTTTAAAATATCAGATTCATCTCATCTCCATTATCAGTTGTTCTGAAAGTCTCCTTTGAGTGATTTATCTTTGTAATGATTGTTTTCATCTATATATTGGCATTTAGACAGGTAGCGCAGATAGTATGTAAAAAAAAATACACATGTATAAAAATGCGCCCATTATACCCTTACTAAAATATTTATCATAAAGGAACCAAATTCAATGTGTTCATTTTTATAATAACTTTAAAGAATTCATGTTTAATTAAAAGTCATATATAAATCATGATGTTTGCTAGCGCTATTGACTGTGCCGTTCCCATTCTGCCAAACTTAATATAAAATTAATTGTTAATTTTCAGACCAGTAGTCTTCTCTTCACCAAAAAATATGCTGATTGTTTAGAAATGACTCAGTGAATTATTAAACTTTATAACTAAGGGCTCTCTTTTGTGATGTCTTAAAGTAATTCTCAAGATTTGACACTACTCTCAATGTCTACATTTGCTCCTTCTATACACTGAAAAAAAATGTTTCATGATACAACTTTCTGGGTAAGTCTATGCATCAAGTGTATTTCACAGTCAGTTGAATGGTTACTATTTCAGTAAAGTGCACTTAGCATTAAGAGTAGCATGACTTTGTAGGGTGGCAAAGAAGGGTTTATCTTTTGCACAATCAAACACACAACAGTGGACTAATCTAAATTTTTTTCCACTTTATAATACTTGAAGACCTCTAGGTTAGTCTGACCTTACATAAACAAATATAGCAATTCAACAGTCTTTCACATGCTTGTTCTAAACAAAACTTAAAGCCAAAATAGCCACCGATTCCAGAGTAACTGATGATTAACTTAGGGAGTACTTGGCTCTATCTTCAAGAAGGTTAACATGACCTGAAATGACAAAATGATTTTACTTACTTACATTGTGTGCATTTCATGTGCTGTTAGGATAATGGCTATTTCACTTTTTGAAGGTCAGTCTGAAAAACTTGACCAGTAAATGTTTCCGTGGCATTGCCCTCTTTCAACCAGAATCTACAATTGTATTGAATGGCTTTTTATTTCTACCATGTTTTTTGGCCTTGGTAATAAACCACACTGACTCTCTCATTAAGTAGAAATCCAATTCCTTCTTTCCAGGTGAAGGGAGAACACATTTCCCAATATTTCACCTCATGTATGACTGTAATGAGACCCTATTTTTTTCATATCTCTACAGCATCTCTGCAGAACATTCCATCCTGCTGAACAAGGCTAGTGTATGTCCTTGCTTGTGCCAAGCTCTTTCCAGCCTCTTTGTTCCTAACATTCCCATGACCTGGAATACCTTCTTTCTGTCTGACATTTTTCTTTCTCTCCCTTGTCTATAGTGACTCAAAGCTTTTTATGATTTTCTATGTACTTCATTATTATGATGGATGAAGCCCATGCCTGGGAAACACCACCATCACTGCATGTAACCAGCATCTCTCATGCTTCTTAGAAATTCAGCTCTAAATCTCCCCATTCATCTTTCATTCAGGAAATAAAGTTGGAATGCAAGTGAGAATTATATACCATGAATCAAATCTATTGTTTTAAATGAAATAATTGGCAAGGCTTTGCAAATTATTTTAGCAGCAAATTATCTATAGCCCGTGCCACAAGTGTATCATGGCATTGATTGAAAAGCACGGATCAAGTCAAATTGAATCCTGTTTATTTATTAAGACTCAAATCAACTATAATTCAGACTATATTCATTCATTCACTCAACAGTTATTCATTGCCTGGAACAGAAATTACCCAAGGTGTTGGGGCTATAAAAACAGATAAAATCGTTATTCTCAAAATGAGCATGGGTCACTCCTCAGTTTTTTGTGACACATATGTTTGCACTTTTGAGTTGAGCGGATACAAAATCCTTCTGAATACAGCTCTCAAAGCAACAACTCCATTTATTAGAAATACACAGAGATAGTTATCTCCACTACAGTTAAACAGATAGACATGTAAATTAATAGTCAATCAGTAAAATATAATTTGCAGAGTTAGGTCAACAAGAGCAAAACTTTAATGCCTATTCATTAATTTAAAATGTGTAATTTCTGTAGAACAGCATTGGATCTTTTGTGAGAGTAAAAGAAATAATCTCTGAATAGAAAGAACAAAGAATTTAGAAGGGGAGATAAAATGTACAAACAAATAACAAAAATATTAAACCAATGTCTTTGTAGATATAATGTCCATGCATTAATTCCATGTTATTTTTTCTAAGTCATTATTTAACCTACTGCACTATGACTTCTGATTTATGCCTTAATCTTGGATCTTACTGGCACCAGCAATCATTCCTTAGTTTCAAGAAAAGGTAACTTTTAAAATTCTGCATCTTACTTGATCATTTCATAGAATTTAAAATTGAGAATCAAGGCTTCTCTGTTTCCAAGCCCAATACTTCTGATTTACATCTTACCTTTCTGACAATTCTCATTCATATATTTTGATTCTTTTTTGTCGTCTACCCCTGACATTTGGTGTTCCTCATTGTCCTTCAGTCTCATGTCTCTTCTCTTGAGATATTCTATCTGATTTATTTTTTCTAATCTCAGGATGCTTACATTGAACAAGTCCACTAACACCATTCACTTCATAGTGTAAATGAATTGTCTTCCTAAAGTTATACAGGGCAAAATCTACATGGCCAAACACATACATAATTGTTCTCCATCTATTTCTAGCCTAGAAACTCAGTTCTTTTTCCTTGACTTCTTCCCCATGGTTTATTTAATCCATTCCATGAATTAGCCTCATGTATAAATTTACCTGTACAAGCAAAGTTGCAGAGGTTCCTCTCCACATTGTGCTCTAAACTGCAGCCATCATCCAACTCTTGAAACCTGATATCCTTACTTTATTCAACATTTGGGTTATTATTCACACATTTATTTTCCCAAACTAGAAGTTTAGGAGCCAACTTTGACTTCTTCCATTCTCTCTACACAAATTCAATCAGTCAGTGTGTCTTGTCAAATCTAACTCTGAAATGTTTTTCGAGTCTGTCACATCTTATTCATTCTTTACAGTTTTATATATAGAAAACAAGTGGTTCTCTTAACTTTTCATCCTGTCCTTAATGTGTCTCAATGTCATGAATTCCTCTCTGCCTATTCACTTTTTGGTCTTTTCTCACTGTTTCCTGAAAACCTATCTTTGCCCCTGATGTTTTCTTTATGTGAGTGATGTTTCTTACCAAACTGTTGTAAAAAAAATAATTTCCAGGATTCAATTCCAATGTGATTCCTTTTAAAACGTTTACTATTTTAGTTTAATCATCCTCCATGAGATATTACCCTTTCCCTTCTTCTCTTTCCTACAGTATTTTATGTGTGCTCCAGCAAAACACCTTTGATAATAATCTCTTCTTGTAAAATGCTTGTTTCCTTTAATAGACTGTAAATTTCTTCAGGGGAAGAACCAGGAGTTTTCTTTATTTATGTCTCTTTAGAATATGAACACATGGTTAATATATAGAAGATACTTGAAACATTTTGGGGGGAATTAAACTGCACTTCTAACATTCATGTTAAACAACTAAACAGATGTTTTAAATATACAACACTAGGTGATTCTCATCCAAAAGGCATGCATATTTTAATGCATGATTTTCAGTGATTCTACTTACAAAACTAATGGGAAATTGACCAAAAAATGAAATATGTTTACCAGTTCCTGAAACTCACAGTTATTATTAAGCTACACAGTGATTTTAGGTGGTATTACTAACTTTGTTCGCAAATTTTGTTTTTTTTTTTGAGATGGAGTTTTGCTCCTGTCACCCAGGAGGGAGTGTAATGACGTGATCTTGGCTCACTACAACCTTCGCTTCCTGGGTTGAAGTGATTCTCCTGCCTCAGCCTCCTGAGTACCTGGGATTACAGGCGCCCACCACCATGCCTGGCTGATTTTTTGTATTTTTAGTAGAGATGTGATTTCCCCATGTTTGTCAGGTTGGTCTTGAACTCCTGACCTCAGGTGATCCACCTGCCTCGGCCTCCCAAAGTGCTGGGATTACAGGCGTGAGCCACCATACCCAGCCTGTTTGAAACTTTTAATGATTAAAATGAGAGAAATGTAGCTTTACTTCCTGAAAATTTACTTGCTTCTGTGGTCCACTCTCTTCCACTTTTATTCCATAATCTTGAAAATAAACTGTTTAATAAACACTACTGATGCCTTAAAGATAACTTATAATAAGTAGGTAACATATATCAAGTCACAATTACTTTGACTACCAACCCACCCTTCTATTTTGTTCCTGAAAATAAATCAGGAACAACAGATGAACTGTCAATCCCAGGTGTCTCTAGAGCAGAATAGTTTTCTCTTGGCAGATCTAGACTCATCCTTGTTCGCCTCATTCATATTGTGCTTAAACTTTGTAGGTTTCAACTCTATTTCTGCTCATCACAGTTTTCAATTTGGTTCTCTTTTTATTCTATCTTCAAACTACATTTATATCTTCCACAATTGTTTCCCTTCATTTGATTTATGCAAGAAGAATTCAAAGAGCAGTGGAAGAAAGTTTGAATAGAGAGTGCAGGATTAGAAACAATACAGAGGTCATGTGGGAGAAACACCAGACACTTGATACAATGTCCTTTTCCAGATGCAATGCCAAGACATAATTATGGAGTCTTCCCAGGGCTCTCATTAACTACAATCTCTGCCCATGTTACTCAAAATGTGATTCAATTCAGTTATTCATTCAACATACAATAACTGTGTGCCTTGTATATGGACAGTCCTTTTCTAAGCTTGAGGGATACTACAGAGCACAACGTAGTTCCTTTTCAAACAAAGCCTTTCTTGTATTCCTATGGGAGAAGACAGGCAATAAACAGATAGATACATAGCACATCAGTGGGAGAAATATGGTTTCAGGAAAAAAAACTAACAAGGCAATAGGATAGGGAGATGGAGGAGATTGTGTTATTTTACATAGAATAGTCAAGTAAAGCCTCTCTTTGTGGGTGACATTTGAACAGAATATGAAGGAGGAAATGAGCCATAGGACTATCAATGCAATGAATGAACCTAGCATGGGAAAGAATGAGTGCAAACACAGAACATACTCCAAGATCAACCACATGCTCAGACATAAAGGAAGAATGAATATGCTTTTGAAAATTGAAACAATGTCAACCACACATTTGGACCACAGTGGAATAAAAATAGAAATGAATACCAAAATAATCCTCAAAACCACACAATTAATGTACAAATAAAACAACTTGCTCTTGAATGACTTTTAGGTAAACAACAAAATTAAGGCAGAAATAGGAAAATTTATAAAATAAATGAAAACAGACACATAATATACCAAAATCTCTGGGATACAGCAAAAGCAGTGTTAAGAGGAAAGTTTATAGCACTAAAGGCCTATCTCAAAAAGTTAAAAAGATTTCAAACTAATGATCTAACATCACACGTGAGGAACTAGAAAAACAAAAACAAACTAACTCCAAAACTAGCAGGAGAAAGGAAATAACTAAAATCAGAACAAAACTGAATGAAATTGAGACCTTGAAATCCATGCAAATAATCAACAGAATCAAAAGTTGGTTTTCTGAATAAACAAGATTGACTGACATCTAGCTAGATTAATGAAGAAGAGAGATTTAAATAAGCACAATCAGAAAAAACAAATCAGATAAATTTCTGGAAACACACAAACTTTTTTCACTGCTCTTTGAATTCTTCTTGCATAAAATCAAACATCACAACCAATCTCACAGAAATACTATAGCATCTGCAAGACTACTGTGAACGCCTCTGTGAACCAGGAAATCTAGAGGAAATGGATAAATTTCTGGAAACACACAGTCTCCCATGATGGAATCAGGAAGGAATTGAAACCCTGAACAGACCAATTATCAAGTTTCAAAATTGAATCAATAGTAAAAACCTACCAACCAAAAAAATGTCCTGGACCAGATGGATTCACAGCTGAATTCTGCCACACAAAGAAGAGGGAGTATCAGTCTTACCAAAACTATTTCAAAAATTGAGGCAGAGGGACTCCTCTCTAACTCAATCTACAAAGTCAGCATCGCCCTGACACCAAAACCTGGAAAAGACACAACAAATAAAGAAAACTACAGGCCAATATCCCTGATGAACATAGATGCAAAAATCCTCAGCAAAATACTAGCAAACCCAATCATCAAAAAGTTAATTCACTATGATCAAGTAGCCTTCACTCCTGGGATGCAATATTGGTTCAACATATGCAAATAAATAAATACGATTCACCACAGAAAAAAAAATTGAAAACAAAAACTATATGATTATGTCCATAGATGTGGAAAAAAACTTTAGATAAATTTAACATCCTTTCATGATAAAAAAAAAAAAAAAACCCAACAAACTAGGCATTAAAGGAATAGACCTCAAAATAATAAGAACCATATATGACAAACCCACAGTTAACATCATACTGAATTGGCAAAACTGAAAGCATTCCTCCTGAGAACAAGACAAGGATACCTACCCTCACTACTCTTTTTCAACATAGCATTAGAAATCCTATCCAATGCAATCAGACAAAAGAAATAAAAGGCATCCAAATTGGAAAGGAAGAAAAACTATCTCTCTTCACTGACTATATGATACAAAGCCCTGAAGACTCCACCTTCTATATGTAGAAAACCCTAAAGACTCCACTAAAAGGCTCCTGGAACTGATAAAGGACTTTAGTAAACTTTCAGGATACAAAATAAATGTACAAAAATTAGTAGCATTTCTATACGCCAATAACATTCAATCTGAGAGCAAAATCAAGAATGTAATCTCATTTACATTAGCTGCAAAAAAAGAAGAAAATAAAATATATAGGAATACATCTAACCAAGGAGGTTAAAGATCTCTACAAGAAAAACTACAAAACAATGCTTAAATAGGTAACACAAACAAATGGGAAAACATTCCATGCTCATGGACTGGAAGAATCAATATAATTAAAGTGGCCATACTACCCAAAGCAATCTACAGATTCAATGCTATTCCTATCAAACTACTAATGTCATTTTTCACAGAGCTAGAAAAAATTATACTAAAATTCATATGGAATAATGGAAGTGCTTGAATAGCTAACGCAATCCTAAGCAAAAAGAACAAAGCTGGAGGCATCACATTACCCAACTTCGAACTATACTATAAGGCTACAGTAACCAAAAGAGCTTAGTAGTTGTACAAAAACAGACACATAGACAAAGGAAACAGTCTAGAGAACCCAGGCATAAAGCCACATACCTACAGTCATCTGATCTTTGACAAACTAAGTTGACAGAAATAAGCAATGTGGAAAAGACTCCTTATTCAATAAACAGTACAGGGGTAGCTGTCTAGATATATGCAAAAGAATGAAACTACACCCTATCTTTCACGATATATAAAAATTCACTCAAGATGGATTAAGTATTTAAATGTTAGACCTCAAACTATAAAAGTCCTACAAGAAATTTGGAAAAGAATGTATGACTAAGTCCTAAAAAGCCATCACAACAACAAACTGAAAAGTGGTAGCTAATTAAACTAAAGTGCTTCTGCACAGCAAAAGAAAGTATCAACAGAGTAACAGGCAGCCTAAAGAATGGGAGAGAATATTTGCAAACCACAAATCTGAAAAAGGTCTAATATCCAGAATCTACAAAGAACTTAAAAACTCAACAAGCAAGAAACAAATAATCCCATTAAAAAATGGACAAAAGACATGAACAAACACTTCTCAAAAGAAGTCGTACAAGTGACCAACAAACATACGAACAAATGCTCAACATCACCAATCATCAGAGAAACGTGAATCAAAATTATGATGGGATAGCATCTCACATCAGTCAGAGGGGCTCTTATTAAAAAGTCAAAAAACGGCAGGGAGTGGTGGCTCACGCCTGTAATCACAACACTTTGGGAGGCTGAGGCAGGCAGATCACAAGGTCAGGAGTTCAAGACCAGCCTGGCCATCATAGTGAAACCCTGTCTCTACTAAAAATACGAAAAAGTAGCTGGGCGTGGTGGCAGACACCTGTAATCCCAGTTACTTGGGAGGCTGAGGCAGGAGAATCCCTTGAACCCGAGAGGCAGAGGTTGCAGTAAGCGGAGATTGTGGCACTGCACTCCAGCCTGGGTGACAGTGCAAGATTCCGTCTCAAAAAAAAAAAAAAAAAAGTCAAAAAACAACGATGCTGGCAGGGCTGCCGAGAAAAGGAAACGCTTATACACCATTAGTGGGAATGCCACCAATGGTGGGAATTGGTTCAGCCACTGTGGAAAGCTGTTTGGAGAGTTCTCAGAGAACTTAAAACAGGCTGGGTACGGTGGCTCACACCTGTAATCCCAGCACTTTGGGAGGCTGAGGTGGGCAGGTCACTTGAGGTCAGGAATTTGAGACCAGCCTGGCCAACATGGCAAAACCCCCTCTCTACTAAAAATACAAAAGAGTAGCCAGGCATCATGGCGCATGCCTGTAATCCCAACTACTCAGGAGGCTGAGGCAGGAGAATCGCTTGAGTCTGGGGGGCAGAGGTTGCAGTGAGCTGAGATGATGTCACTGCACTCCAGCCTGGGCAACAGAGCAAGACTCTGTGGAAAAAAAAAAAAAAAAAAAAAAGAACTTAGAACAACCATTTGACCCAGTAATCCCATTACTGGGTATATATCCAAAAGCAAATAAATTATTCTACCAACAGGTACCTGCACTGTATGTTTATGACAGCACTATTCACAATAGCAAAGGCATGGAATCAACATAGGTGCCCATCAGTGGTGGATTGGATAAAGAAATGTTATATATTTTATATATATATTTTAGTTTACTATTACGTAGCCATAAAAGTAGAATACTATGTAGCCATAAAAATAAATGAAATCATGTTCTCTGCAGCAACGTGAATGCAGTTGGAGGCTGTTATCATAAGTGAATAAATGCAGGAACAGAACAAATGAACATGTTCTCAATTATAACTGGGAGATAAACTCTGACTACACATGGATATAAAGGTGGGAGCAATGGGCCGGGTGCGGTGGCTCACGACTGTAATCTCAGCACTTTGGGAGGCAGAGGCGGGTGAATCACTTAAGATCAGGAGTCGGAGACCAGCCTGACCAATATGGTGAAACCCCATCTCTACTAAAAATACAAAAATTAGCTGGGCATGGTGGCGTGCGCCTTTAGTCCCAGCTACTCAGGAGGCTGAGACAGGAGAATCACTTGAACCTGGGAGGCAGAGGTTGCAGTGAGCCAAGACTGCGCCACTGAAACCCAGCCTGGGTGACAGAGTGAGACTCCATCTCAAAAAATAAATAAATAAATAAATAAATAAATAAATAAATAAATAAATAAATAAGAGAACAATGGACCCTGAGAACTACTAGAGGTGGGAGAGTAGGAAGGAAGAAAGAGTTGGAAAACTAACTATTAGGTACTATGCTCAGTACCTGGGTGATGGGATCAATCATACCCTAAACCTCAGCATTTTGCAATATACCCATGTAACAATTCTTCACATGTACCCACTGAATCTATATAAAATAAAGTTGAAATTATTTAAAAAAAGAAAAGAATGACTGCAAATACCTGAGGTCTTAAAGCAGGAGTGTGCTTGGCATTTATATCAGTCTGGCTCCCAGCAAAATAATTTGAGTAGAGTCTAATCAATACTCTATATAAAGAACAAAGAGAATATAAGAAAGTCATTGGGAAAAATACAATACCTAGGGCTAATAACAGTAGGTCTCCATTACTGATGTTAGGCCCAAAAGGGCGAGGGGTGAGATTAATTGTAGGAATCGGAGACAGAGAGAAATATGTAAAGAGGGCTACTTTGTAGGAGTAAACCCCTTAAAGAATGCCTGTGTCCTGCCAGCAAAGAACCTGTAGAGAGGGAGACAGTGAATATACACTCTCATCTTACTCTTGTCCTCCCTCTGAGTTCTTGACAGTGCCTGCTATTGGCTAAAAACACTTGAAGGCTAAGACACCCGTTGATAAGGCCATACCGTTCTCCCTCTCAGGGCACAGAAGAGAGAAGAGAAGCACGGAGAGTGGATCTTCAGGGGAAAATAGAAGGTCTTTATCATAGCAAGTCTGAAGGACCCATGAGGCCAGAGTGCCCAGAGTCTAGTAGGCAAACGAGTGAACAGCAGGAGATGAGAGCAGTGAGGTAGAGGCTGGATCATGTGGGGCCTTGTTTCCATAATGTGGACTTCGTAATTTATTCTGAGTGACATAGGAAGTCACAGGGCATTTTTGAACAAAGGAGAAGGCAAGGATAGAAGCAAGAAGAGCATTTAGGAACTATTGCAGTAATCCTGGTGAGAGATGATGGTGACATGGGCTAGAAAAATAGTGAGCCCGGTAGTGAGAAAAGCAATCATATTCTGGATGCATTTGGAAAGAAGAGAGCTGTCATAGTTTACATATGTTGACAGTGAGAGACAGAAGATTATCAAAGAACACTGGAGACTTTGGGCAACATAAACAATATAGTTGCCATTTTGCCATTTACTGAGATGGGCAAGACTTCTGAAAGTGTAGGTTTCAGATGGCTATTAGGCATCTAGGTAGAGATGTCATATGTGATTTTGGCAGAGGTTGGGCCTGGAAATATAACTTTGGCATTTATTAGAATACAGATGTTAGATAAAGCTGTGGGACCTGATGTGATTAGGCAAGGATTTAGTGTAACTAAATAACATTACCCTAAAACGGACTCCTGGGAATTCTAATATTTAAACTTTAATAATTCAGGAAGGAAGCACTCAGCTAAAAAGATCAAAAAGGACTAGAATGTGTTACAGCAGGATTCTGGTGGGTATTGAGTGTAACTGTGTAGTGTAAATTGAAAACAATTTGGGTCAAAGAAGCCTGTAGCTATAATGAGAAAAATGATCAGAATATGAGAGTATTGATATTTTTTATGACCTTGGGAATATTTAAAAGGGACAGAAATATTGATGTCTACATTTTGATGGTGATTAAGACATAATATTGATCTTACTATTTTTGAAATGTATAGTTCCTGCAACTTAGTTAGATTATTAAACACTTTTGGCCTAATTTTTCTGTAAAAAAATGACATTTTAAAATAGGTTGGTCAAAAACGTATCTTGTACATAATCTGACCAAACAATTAGATGCAGTTAAATCTTATTTCCTATTCAATTTACTTGATATTATCACATTTGACACTAGGAAACTATTTGGAGGAGAGTGGAAAGTTCTAGAATTGCCCATATGTATCCTAAAAACAGGGTCAAGGCTGAAAAGATGTTTTCTAATAAATAATGAGCATTTATAAGATTCTGCTACTTCCCAGAGTAGGACAGGCAGAACAGTGGTCTCCAAAGATTTCCACATTCTATTCCCAGGAACCTGTGAACATGTTACCTTACAGGGCAAAAGAGACTTTGCCGATGTGATTAAGTAAAGGACTTTGAGATGAGGAAGAATATTCTGGATTATCCAGGTGAGCTCCATGTGATCATATGGGTCCTTGAAAATCAGAGAACTGTCTTGGCTATGGTCAGGAAGATGAAATCTTGCCGATTTTGAAGACAGAGGAAGAAAGCCATGAGCCATGGCTTGTGGGTGGCCTCTGCAAGCTGGAAAATGGAAGGAAACAGATTCTCCAGGAAGAAACACAGCCCTGCTAACACTATGATTTTACCCCTGTTTGGTCTATATCACACGTCTAATCTAGAGAAGTGCAAGAAAATTAATTTGTGGTTTTCATCTACAACATCTGTGGCACTGTGTTACAGCTGCGATGGAAAATTAATACATAGCATCATGATTTTTTTTTCAGATGATCATCTCAGTTGAATGAAGAAACAACCAAAATGGTGAATTTGAAGATTTCAAATGAGAAGCAGTTTCCTTCCCTCATATTGAAGTGTAGGTACTGGTCTAGAGTGGCCTGGACCCTTCCCCACTATACCTGAATGTCCTGAGAAGGTGATGTTTGTTCCCTCATTGTAGATGAAGAAACAGAGAGATTAAATATATTTATAAGATACTCCAAATAACAGAATGGATCCAGCGCTAAAACCCACTTTCCACCCTGCCCCCCGCACATTGCCTCAAAGGCTTTCAAACATTCTCTGCCCATATATGCTTAAGAAAGCCAGGTAAACTTGGAAGAGGGATGATTACGCACAATTTCCTTTTGGCTGCCTGATTTCCTTTTGGCTTTCTGCAGTTAAGAAGTCCACGAATTTGCATGATCATCTTAACATATGAAAGGAACAAACCAATATAGTCTAATCATAGTAGCCTGCTGAGGTCACAACAAAATTGTCTGACCTCTGAGAGGCTCTGCGTTACACCTAAGAAAACAGCAATACTAGTAATTTACTTTAAAAAAAAAAAAAAGAGAAAGATGCATTTATCAGCCACAATGAAAGATAATAGTCACTGCCCTCTTCGTCTTTCCTGTCCCTTTAATTTTTTCCTAACAGGGGAGGAAAAATAATCAAGGGCATCTGGTGTAGGTTGCCCCTTAAACTAATTAACAGTCCTTTGGGGCGTTTCGCTAGCCTCCTTCTTTTGACCAGTTGCTGGCAGGAAACTGGGTGACCAGGTGGTTTTCTGGTGCTGTAACATTGCCGAGGGCTGCTGGAAGTTGTAAAAAGGCTTTAACTTATCTCTTCTAGATCCTTGGGTTCAGCCAGCTCAACCTCTTAACCCTGTCTTTCATCATTTCCCCGTCTTCACATGGCTATCTTTGATAAAGGAGAAACTGGTGAAAGTCAGCACGTAGATATTACCTCTTGAGTTGTAAGTCTCAAATTCAGTAAGTTATAGAGAAATCTGGTGGTGTTGCTTTTGTAGTATGAAGCCTAGTTCATTTTTATTAAAATATAATTGCCTTACCTAGGAGATGCTTGAGGAATTGGAAGGACCAACCCAGAGTCTATCTCTCTTTGTTGTTGCTTACTGAGTGTTCTCCTTGGTGGAAGTGGCTTGTATTCCATTACAGGCAGAGCACTGCAGGGCTATTTCCTGTATCTACAGAGTACAAAAACAGTTCAACGAAAGAAATAGTTGGGATTGAGGTATTTGATGGAAAGGAAATGGGAGTATTTGTTCGTTTGGGCCACAAGGCAAGCTCAAAGAGGGAGACTTTTGTTTTATAAAACGATGGTGAGCAGCTCCGGTTTTATGTCAAACATCAGGGTTTCGTGCAGGATATAAACATTTCCTGCTGGCCAAGTCTGTTTCTATAATGGTAACCCCATAGGTTCTGTGCTACTTGCACTGTAGTTGTGCCAAGAGTTCCTGTATTCAACAGGGGAGGTTAAAAGTCAGTCTGGTTTCACAGCTGTTTTGGGTAAGAATTGGCTTTCCAGCAGCTCTGGAAACTTACAGTTACACTCCTCAGATAAACATTAATCAGTGGCTATAATTTCACAAGGGCATTGTGCAGTTGTTTGGAACAAAACTGGAAATATGCCTGTGTGGGTGTGTATTTCATGGTGGTGTGTAGGGGCATTCAGGGACATTAGTTTTAAGAAGGCCATTAATGAGTATAGATAATTGTAGAATTTTATGTCATAATTTCTTCAGGCACACATTCAGGTGAAAATGAGCACAACTGAAAGTTTAAATGGTAGACCTTATTTTCCCCTTGACTTTCGGTAAATTTAAAGATAGTTTATCTTCATTTTTTATTAATTTTAATTTGGCACTGATTCCCAGTGCTTCAGCTTTCATTTTCTCTTTTCTTTAGTCTTTCAAGTAGTTATTGATTTATAAACAAATATTTAAATGTAAGGAAGATGAAGAGATTTTGATTTAAAGCAATCCTAATGGTGAAAAGAAAAATCATTTTGAGCTATAGAGGAAACTCCCTCCACTGCATCTCTTCAACCGGTTTGGGTTTTCATACTTCAGGTTGTCTTAAATTTGGGGCTATCTCTATTCCTTTATAGTTTTCCTAACTTGCGCCCTAAAAGATCATATGAGCTGTCTTTGATAAACCCATTTTAGAGCTTGCTCTGTGATCTGGATCACAAAGTTGGCATTGAGAATTATGTTCTTCCCCTTGATAAAGGTTGCTAGAAATTGCAGAATAAACGTAAGAGATTTTTTTAAAGTACTTGAAAGACAGGACATCCCGTGGGCTTTTCTGACTGATAAGACATGCTATACACATCTCTACTCAGGAGGCAGAAGAAAGCTTGGGAAAGAAGATGGGGTGCAGTCATCACAAATATTTTAAAGAGACTAGAACATGCTAAGCACAGCCAACGCTGTAATAAAAAATAGCAAACATCAACATAAGTGGTGAAATTATTATTACATTCTATCAATGTGAATTATCCAAGTCCTTTGATCTTTCCGGGAGACTGTAAATAAAAGAGGTGTGTGCAAGAACCCTTCCAGAGAAGGAAGTCTATGTCTTCTTCCATACTACCCCCAACCAAAAATGAATGAGGAAAAATAACATGTAGTTACATTAAGGTGTTTAGGTTTTTAACAAGAGAGAATAAGATTAAAAGTACCTATCAAAGTAATAGTTTTCAAATTGACAGTAGTTCAACGAATACTCTAAAGTCCTATATATGTTATTGTCCTTGATGAAGATGGGCCTTCCCTTGGTCTAATAAGGAAAGTATACTTTCCCTGTTTATAAATGGCATTTTGCATTCACGGAAGAAAAAACATTCAGTCTATTGTGATTTGTCATCTGATAATATGGTAGCCCCTAGCCACATGTGGCTATTAGACATTTAAAATGTGGCTAGTCTGAATTGAGATGTGCTATGAAGTGTGACATATGTGTAGGATTTCAAATCCCCCACAAAAAAATGTAAAGTATCTCAGTCATGTTCTTATTTTGATTACATGTTGGAATGATAATAATTTGGACCTATTTGGTTAAATACATACATTATTAAAATTAATTTGTTTTACTTTCTAACATTTCTGTTGGAAATTTTTATATTACAATTTAAAGTTGCACAGGTTGCTCACATTGTGTTTCTGACCTAGAAGCCCGTCTTAGATATTTGTATCTCTATAACTTCAGGCACTGAAATCACTTTAAAAAATAAAGGAAACAAGAGATTTCAACTCTAAGAAATGAAATAAGGAAGGATAGACTTTAACTTGCATATGTGGAGAAGAAAGTTCAAGAAAGAGGAAAAAGGGAAACAATAGAGTTAGGGAATCAAATGACTGCAGAAAGCAAAGAAGATGGATCAGTTGATGAAACATCAATGCAAAATAACAAGAGTACCATGGTAGACACACACACAGACACACACACGCACACACACACACACACACACCACGGATCTCCTATCCTCTTGATTTGTTGCCCTATACTGCAAATCTCATATATTTGATTTCCAAGTAAATTCAGCAAGGTCGATGAGTTTGCACCATTACTGCTCATGAAATTTCTTCCTGTAAGTTTAGGTGGACTCACTGTCACGGTACGAGTTATTATTATTAAGTATACCTTCAGCATTTTATATCTACTGAAGTGGTCATTGCTCATATTTTTTGTTATTCTTCTCCGTTGGCATCGTCCGTGCACTCTGTATCAGCCAAATAGTCTAAGTCTGAAACATCAAAATGATTTGACAGATCTATAGGCTCGTACCTTGTTCCATTCTAAACCTTCAAAGTTATATGGAGGAAATATAATAAAAATTGAGTCTGCAAAGATGCTCAAGCCCTCAACCTTCCTTACATGGTCAGGATAATAAAAAGATATATACCATACCAAAATTAATTTCCACTGCTCCTTTGGCCTTGGATAAATGAAAAACTATAGTTTTTAGTTTTGTGGATCTCCTAGCCTTCACCAGCATCAATGTTGAGGAAATTAAACAATTAATCTTTCTTTTAATTGTATAGGAACGTCAGTCAGTGAAGTAAACACAACTTATTCCACTCTTGCTCAATGAAAGTTATCTACTGTGAAGGATTAGCTGCCGTGTTCAACAATAACGAAGCTCTTGTTTTCCAATAAAGAGGTTAATTGGCTTCAGAGAATATACATGTACAGAACACATAGGCCTAATATTGGTTTTGCAAAGGCCCAGTGTGAGGGAAGTTAATGTTTCCTGTTTATTAGCTGTTTTACAACAATCTGCCCTTGACCAATAATTATGCTTACATAGCTGATGCTAATATGTGTCAGCGCAGTAGCTACTTAATGTATCCTCTGCACCTGTGTGCAATTGAGTTTGCCATCAACCGACAGCGTCCTTAGTCCTCACTCTTTGGGTGTTGTTTCCTGTCTCCAAATGGACTGAGCACCTGGATGGTGGAAACGCCAATGTCAAAAATCAGGCTGCCTTTCCTGGACCTGTTTTCTTAAATTCTAAATGTAGCCATCTGTTTTGCAGATCTATGTGGTTAAAAATGAGTATAAGAAAAGTAGAGGATACTTTCTAAACTTAAAGAATTTTTCAAGGAAATTCACACAGGTGTCCCATACGTATTCACTGGGGAGGGGCCTCTGGAGTTTTGAGAGCATACTGAATCACTGTAGGATCTTGCTAAATTGCAGATGTAAGCAGGGCCTGATAATCTGCATCTCTAACAAGCTCCCAGGTAATCCTGATGACGCTGATTCATGAGCAAATGTTGAGTAGCAAGGCACGGGGGCTCCTTAGGGTCACAGTCACCATGATAACTACTTACTGATATTTACTGAGGTACAATTAAGTTTTTACTTTCTGAGTAGCAACCACGCCTTCTATTTCCTTTGAAAAGACTCATAAAGCTTGCCTGCAGTGTAGCTCTGGACAACAGAAAACTCCTGGTAATTTTTGTGAAAGATAGATCATTACATGGCAACTCACTGAAACTGATTTTGTCCATGAGGATGCTCTGAGTCACATGTAGCAATAGGCATTGGAGAGAAATTTAGGAAACAGGACTTAAAGAAATATGGCAGTGAGTGTTCCCAACTGGGACAGTTAGACTCATTAAATCCTTGATTTCCCACCTTTTTCCTTATTTACCTTCATGTTACTCCCTCTCCTATAAGATTATTTATTCCGGTTTGCTCAGCTCACTTCATTTTGAGAGCAAGCTAACTAGGTTACAAGTGGCTCTTCAAAAAGCATCCCATGTAATAAACAGGGCACATAAAGTTCACTGATGTCAAGAAACAAGAATCAGGAACAGTAATGATCTCTGAGACTTTGATCATTTTAAAATATAGTACCCCTCTAGGTTAAATATTTTTTATGGCTTTGGGAAATACTCATATTAATTCCTAAAAAAAATGATGACCAGGATGAAGAGCCTATATAAAAATAGACTGAAGGACAATCACCAGGCCGATTTTCTTTCATGATACAAGTTTTCAGCGACAGCTCTAAACTAGCAACTTTTCAATTAAGTCCAATCTGTCACGGTGGGGGAAACCGTGTGGCCGACAGGCCTTGCAAAGAGATTTGGCAGTGAGTGGCCAAGTTAGCATTTCTAACTGAAAATATGCTGTATTTGTTTAAACCATTGCTTAAATAGCACAGTGTATTTTTATTCCTTTGTAGGCATTTATGCCATTAATTTATATGGTATGCAATTAGGCACTGCAAGCTCAGTATTGGAGTCTGTTTTTTAGTCTTTCCCCCGTCTCTAAGTTTGCCTTGGTGGCAGTAAAACAGAATGATAAAATAATCTTTTCTTCCCATCTTGCTGTCTCTGCCACATAGGGAGAAATTTTTGTCCTTGAGAATGTTAAGTGTCCAAATCATCTCTGAGCCCAGTTCATGGTCAGCACTTGAGGGGAACAGTTTGAGACAGTAGGAGCCTCTTAAACCATCCCACCACAAATCTATTACAATATAAAAAGACAGGAAATAATGCATCCCTCCCTCCTTCAAACTGTAGTGACAGGACGCCATTATTGTAACATAAAGTACCTTCTTTTTCAAGGTTGTTCTTGAGAGCTGTGGAATTGTACGTTTCAAGAGACTGCATTACTAACAAGGTTTGTATTATAAAAAACATACAGGTCATAAATTAGTGGCATCAATATCCCCTGGAACTAGATCTTAGCTGTGTTTAGACGCATTCTTATTTATATTGGTCTAATAACCAGGACCTTTCTCTGCTCACCACATTTCAGCAGTTTCGATTGGCTGTATCATTAGTTCAGTGGCACAAGTATCAGAACCCCTCACAAGGGGCATGTCAATCACCTCATGTTCTCCTTCACCTCTCCCTCTTCTCTGTCTCTTCTGCATTCCCTCTCCCTCTCTGTTTTGTGTTGTGATTTATTTGGGATCGCTTGAACCTTTTTGATAAATAGGCTTATACACAAACCTAAGGTTGCAGGTGGAATCTCACTTCCTTACACTCTCCACTACTCAATGTAATGTGATCAGACTTAGGAGGGGAGAAAGCCTACAAATACCGATACTTTATGGAGGGCAGCTGCCCTGTATTCTTTCAACTGTTGAATGTCCTTTAATTTAATTCAGAAGTCAATCCAACGCATGTTTTCTTTCCATTTATGAATTTCCACTTTCAGGAAGAGTTTTTAAAAAGTCAACAAACTCTTCCTGTTGTTCATGTGCTGATTATAGAGAATGTGTCTCTGTTCAAGGTTTAAATTTCCTTTTTGAGATTCTCAGTGTGACCTTCAATTATTTCTGTTTGGGCAATGACTAGAAATTCTTTAAAATAAAATAGTAACTGGTTGGGCCATGTGGATGTACACTGCTCTGTGGGACATGGAGTAACTTACAAGTTAAGGATATGAGTAACACAGAAGATAACTCTGTGTTGGTGTTGCTGAATTTTGTTAGAGAACAAACCTCACCGAGGCTGACTTCAGCTCTACTATAAACATGCAAAGCACGGAAATTGCATGCGTTTTGGACATACTTTGTAAGGCACCATAAGGTCTATTTCAAGAAACTAACATAACAATGGGTGATACTAAATGCTACTGAGGAACTTGCAATATTTTGCACATATGGACTGACTATGTGGCAGCATATATAAATATTTCATTTGCTAATTGTGGTTAGTTATCAGATTGCACATGAACAGACAGAATGACATATGAGAAGTTCCAAGAACATTGTGTAACAGGACATACAACTGAAATATAGTTTTCTCACACTTGGTGAGATTTGAGCTCAGCAAACACAACTTATTCTGTATTCATTCATTAAGATTAAAATATTTAAAAAATCATCAAATTGAGAACATCGTTACGTTGTCATATTCGAGGACCAATGCCAAAAAGAATGTGAGAAACTAGAGCTTAAGAGCCACCAGCTCACAAGTCGCTTGACATAATTTGGAATCAGTTGATAGTTCAATATCTGGTTTCCCCGAAAATTCGGTACCCAATACCTCTTTTTATCATTTTGGAGCTTGACTGATGAGCTAGTTAGAAAGGAGAGAAAGCAGAAAACAGAATAATTTTTAAAATTGCAAAATCTCTAAAAACTGAAATTTCAAGTCAACTCTTTACAATTTTCAAGGCAAAAATGACAGAATTAGAAATGTTTACCATTGGAAGAGAAGCAACCATAAAAAATAACTTAATGCACTTCCTGCTTTATAGGGGATTTATACATCCATCTCCCATAGATAAAGTGTCTCTCCAAGATCCCAAGTCTAGTTTGTCAAGGATAGGATTTGAATTCTTACCTCCTAGACTTGTGCTTTCTCCAGCTTTGCATGCTCTCTTGATTACTATTAAACCTTTTCGGTTTATCTCTAGAATATGACTTGGAAGCCAAGGTGGTTTAGTGAAATGAGTGTGAGTTTTTCCATTGATGATATTTGAGTTCAAATCCTGGTTCAGTTTCATTGCCTTCATCTAGAAAAAGGATAATTAGACCTTGCTTTCAAAGATAATTTTAACATTAGAAACGAAGTACGTACAGTGCCACAAACCTAAGATGTTCTGAAAATGGTAGCTGTTATTATCATTGCATCTTTGAGGCCTTGGTACTTAGTATGGACTCAATAAACAAATGACAGAATAAATGAAAAAAATAACAGATCACATAAGAATGAGTAAGTGAATGAATGACAATAGTAAGAATTGCCACTAAAAGACAAATGAAGAAGAGGCCTGTGAATATTTTCTTTGGGTTCTCTCCATGTATTAGAAATGCTTTGTTTCCTTTTTGATTTCACTCATTCGTCAAGTATGTTCTTTTAGCCTCTGTAGTGCTGGAAAACATGACCCTGAAAATTAGAAAATCAAAATGCACCGAATGGCTCAAAAATGTATATCAGCTCAGCACAGCCTAAATTGGAAAATCTAATTGAACACCTATCCAAACAGAGTTTTGTAAACCTTACCTGCACTAACTATTCAAACTCAAGCAGAAAACCTCTCCTAGGAATAAGCCAATTTAATTAATTTTACTAAGTAGTAGAGGGCAACATGGCCTTGTGCCAGGGTATTCCTTTTTACTTTTTAAATGAATGTACACAAAATTACCCCGGTACCATTTCAACAACCTCCTTAATCAGACTGCCTGTAGAAACTGGTAGTCTCCAATGTTAACTTTGCTAAGGTGTCTTTAAGACCAGAGAAAAAGGAAGGGTCAGCAGTACCCTGGAAATGCTAAATGAAACACTCTTCCTTATGTTCCTCAGAAGCTAAACTTTTACTATATAAAGATCGAGATGAGGCAGCAGAGTGATCACAAACAATAGCTCTGCTCAGCTCTTCAACCCACATAATTTTCTAGCAAATAAAAGATGTAGAAGACCTGTGTGAGAGGAATATTTTACTTTAAAATGATGTGGCATGAAAATTGAGGAATAAGTGAGACATCCTTTTTAATACTCCCTTAGTACTCCAGTCTTTTTAAAAAGCAAAGAAGTAACAAGGCAGGATGAAATACAAGAGAGCAAGCCTGCATGGAAATTTGTATAAGAGCTTTTAAGAATATTGATATTTTTCTACTATAGAAGAAATACTTGCACATTTAAAAAAATAGGAATGAGAAGAAAAAAAATTTAAAAAAAGGAAAAACCTAATTCTTTAGTTCATCAATACAAAGCTGATCTTGGTGGGTTTTTTGTCAGCTTTGAAAAAAATCAACTTAATTGAGGCATAATTTTCATATAACAAAATGCACCACTTTTAAGTGTATAGTTCAATGGTTTTTGATAAATGTGTACAGCAAGTAAGCACCACCAAAGCAAAAAGTTCCTTCATTTTCCTAGGAACTCAACTTTACACCCTTATCCTTGGCCCTTGGCAGTCACCAATATGCTTTCTTTCTCTCTCTCTCTCTCTTTTTTTTTTTTTTTTTTTTGAGACGGAGTCTCGCTCTGTCGCCTAGGCTGGAGTGCAGTGGTACCATCTCAGCTCACTACAACCTCTGCCTCCTGGGTTCTAGCGATTCTGTGGCCTTAGCCTCCTGGGTAGCTGTGACTAGAGGCACCTGCCACTATGACTGTCTAATTTTTGTATTTTTAGTAGAGAAGTAGTTTTGCCATGTTGGCCAGGCTTGTCTTAAACTCCTGACTTCAAGTGATCCACCCGCCTCAGCCTCCCAAAGTGCTGGGATTACAGGCATGAGCCACTGTGCCTGGCCCAATATACTTTCTATCTTTATAAATTGTTTTCCCTTTTGTAGAGTTGCATTATAAATGAAATCATACAGTACCTATTCCTTTAGGTCTGCTTCTTTTACTCAGCATGTTTTTGATATTCACTTATATTGTATATACTACAGATTTGTGATTTTTTTGTTTCCAAGATGTATTTCATTGTATGGATAGGCCACAATTTATTTCTGTATTTATCTCTTGATAGACTGTTGGTTTCTAGTTTTTTCCTATTATGACCACAATTCCTATGAATATTCATGCATAAGTCTTCACGTGAATATATGCTTTCATTTCTCTTGGGTAAATACCTAAAAGTAGAATTGCTGAGTTGTATAAGTGAAGTTTAACCTCATAAAAAGAACCTGCCAAATTTTTTTCCAAAGTGGTTGCAAAATTTTACTTTTCCTAATAGTAGCAAGAATATTTTCAGTTGCTTTGTATCTTCAGCGACACTCTGCATCACCTATTATTTCAATTATTTGCCTTTTCCTGATGACTAATGATGTTAAGCAACTTTTTATGTTATTGTTCATTTGTACATTTTCTTTTGTGAGCCTTCTGTTCAAATCTTTTGGCTGTTTAAAAGGTTGTTTGTCTTACTCAGTTGCAGGAGTTCTTAATGTATTCTGGTTATGAATTATTTGTCAGAAATAAGTGTTGTCAATATTTTCTCCCAATTTGTGGCTTGCCTTTTAATTTTTAATGGTGTCTTGCAAAGACTATAAGTTTTTAATTTAAATGAAATCTAATTCATCATTTTTTTCTTTTAAGACTCATGTTTTTTGTGTCCTAAAAATTTTTGCCTACCCAATCATATAAATGTTTTGCTCCATATTTCTTCTAAAAGTTATAGCAAAAACTCCAAGCAATACTTTAACTGTATGCATTAAATTTTAATATGTTTCATTGTCATTTATATTCAATTTATTCTTTGTAGTTAACTTGTTATTTCTCCTTTGATTCATGGCTTACCTGGTGGTGTGTTTTTAGGGCTCTAAAAGTTTAGGAGTGTTTAAAATATCTTTTCATCCAGATTTCTAGATTGATTTTGTTGTAGTTAGAAATCATACTCCATATGGTTTCAATGATTTGAAATATTAAGACTTTTTATGGCTCTGTATATGATCTGTCTTGGTGAATGTTATCTTAGAAGGAAGAGACTAGAAAAAAAAAAGAAATCTCAATCTTTCTTCAACTTTCCAGTAGATAAACTTGTTTCAATATGAAATATCAATTATAGATTGAGTATCCTTTATCTACCGTGCTTAGGACCAGAAGTTTTTTGGATTTAGGATATTTTCAGATTAAGAGATACTTGCATATGCATAGTGAGGTATCTTGGAGATGAGACCTAAGTCTAAACACAAAATTCATTTATGTTCCATATACACCTTACACATATAGTCTGATTAGGGATGCCTAACCCTGTATAAAATGACACAGCATGAAATTAAAATTTCACTAAGTTCATATGTATTAATAATTCTAAGAATATGAAATTAACTTGCAAATAGCATAATAGATAGTAAATATTTGAAGATTTATCTCAGAATAAGAAATCAACAAAATGGACTTTGCCAAGTCTAATCTCACATTAAAATGTGAGTATTTTTGGAGAATAAATAGTTTTATTCTCATGTCTTTTAGTAGTATTACTTTGCCAAATAACCTGTCTTGCACAAAACTCTTTTAAAAAGAAGTATTCTGAACATTTGGCAGAAGTTTTAAACAATATGAGCCCAAAAGAAAGCTTATCTGACCAGAGTAGTTGGGAGCTGGTCAAATATGTTTATTTCATATAATCTTTAATAAAATTCTTTCCATATCAAGAAAAAATTTCAGGAAAATCAGCTATTATATAACTGAAAAGTTTTATCTCACCAAAATAGCTGAAAAGTGGCAACAATTTGAGGTTAAGAGAGCACTCTACTAAATTCCCGAAGCTTCAGTTATAAAATAAGATTATAAGAAATAATGAGTGGTAGAAAGAAGGATGAATTTTCTACAGCAGATTTTAAGGTCTTGCAGGGAATGAGAACATGTCTTCTCCATTACTTGCTAGCCAAGTATGTACTCCCAGGTAGCAGGATTTCAGTGAACTCTGGAGGACTATTAGACAATAAAATGAAAGTACGTGCTAGCCCAAAATCACAAGTGGCCACAATGGGAGGAGGTTGAATGAGGCAGCATAGCAGGGAAGGGTTTGGGTGCCATGTTGGGAGAAGAATGTTAGAAGCAAATTTTTCAGTGCCACAAAAATAAAAGAATAGCACTCAAATATAAATTTTCTCAGCAAGGCAATTTTACTTCTATAGAAGGGTGTATCTCACGGATGGAGCAATGGCAAGAGCACACCTGAACAAGGGAGGCAAAGGGGTTTTTATTCCTGACACAGGTAGCCCCTACTGCTATGTCATTCCCCTATTGGCTAGGGTTGGACCACACAGTCTAAGCTAATTCCAGTTGGCTGTTTTAAAGAGAGCAGGGGTATGAGTTGGAGTGGTGGGGTGAGTAGTTTGGCAGGAAGGACGGTTACAGAACAGGTGACTCAGGATGAATCAGGATGGAGCAGGTGACAGGGGTGACTCAGGTCAAAGCAGGTGACCAGGGGAACAGACGTGAACTACTGATTAGAACTGGTGGGAAAGTTGTTTACAGAAACTAGAGGCAAGGGGGTGAAGAGAACCAGGAAGCTAAACTTTAAAATGGAGAACAGAGAATAAGAGAGCTGAACATACTGACATACTGATTCTTTGAAGAGAAACTTGGAGTTCACTATATTTAACAAGAACAACCTTTGTCTGGGCCTGACAGCTACCGTACATAATTTACATTTTCAATAAATGTATCTGGGATTCTTCTCCAAACTATTGGTAGATTTTCCACCATTTGAATATTCCTTTTGAGTCCTCTATTGATGCCATGAAATTACATCTGTTAGGAGTCCACAATATTAAAAATCTTGAGTGGAAAGAGGGAAATAGAAAAGGATTTTTGCTTTCTTTTAAATTCAAATTAGCTTCCTCAAGCCACAGCTGGAATCGATTATTCTTGACCTTTCTTTAAGTCATAATTTATTTCTTTACAAGTCCCCACCATCAAAGTTATCAGGACAGTAAGAAAAATGTCTGCTTCACAGAGTGGAGGACATGATTTGCAACAGACCATAATGATGATTTCCAACAAATTTGGGATTCCTTCCTCATAGTTTTTCAAAATCATCAGGCTGATCACTATCATATTCAGCTAGTAAATTTGCTTTGGTTTCATCCTCTTTTACTGTTTCTTCTCCTGATTATCTAAAAATTCTGACTTTTTCTGTGACCAACCTGATTATTACATAAAGTAATGCCTGTAAGCTAATAGTTTACATGTTTTCAGTGCTACCTGTTTTTTAGGAACTGTATGCTGTTGTGAAAGGAAAATATCTTGGGCCCCCAAAATCACTAAGGAAAACTCAAACTGGAAACTGCTTAGGGCAAACCTACCTCCCATTCTATTCAGAGTTATCTCTCTGCTCACTGACATGGATGCCTATCTGATTGCCTCCTTTGTAAAGGCTAATCACGAAGTCAAAAGAATGCAACCTATTCTTTTGTGTCTCTCATCTGTGACCTGGAAGCTCCCTCCCCACTTCCAGTCTTCTTGCCTTTGCTTCAAGTTGTCCCACCTTTCCAGGCTGAACCAATGTACTTCTTACATATATTGATTGATATCTCATGTCTCCCTGAAATGCACAAAACCAGGCTGTGCCCCGACCACCTTGGGCACATGTCGTCAGGATTTCCCAAGGCTGTGTCATAGGCATGTCATCAACCTTGGCAAAATAAACTTTCTAAATTAACTGTGACCTGTCTCAGATTTTCTGGGTTCACACCGTTATTTATGCTCACAACACATCAGCAACCCCATATAGCCAATGAGAAAACTAAGTCTAACCGATATCAAATTACACGTGCGTACAAAAATAGTAATTGAAAAAATCATATCTTGGGCCCCGGGCTCTTTGATTCCAGTCTGTTAAAAACAGATGTGACTAATTCAGACTTTCATTCACTCATTGTTTATTCATTCACTCACATTAAGCACCCATTATACAGTAGGAAATATTCAAGATATTCAAAAAATGTAAAGGCATAAAAATGAATTGAAAAACACATGTTTACATCAAAGAGTTCATAATCTTTAATTAAGTAAGAAAAAAGTTTTCAGCCTTGTGCATGTGATGAAATCACCTCCTTTTATTGTTTAATATGCCTGCTTAGATTTGACGAATGTATTTTTTAAAAAAACATTGTGCTGTGTTTTAGGTTAACTTTGCACCTGAAAAGAGAACAGTTACCTCTTAAAGTTAGAGAACTATTGTATCTAATTGTGTAGATAGTTACTATGGGAATGATTTTATGTAAATTTTATTTTATTATATCAAATTAAGCTAGTGATTAGGTAGGTGGTTTGCAGAGATACTAAGTCATTTCTCTAAAAACTAGAAAAAGGAAAGATGGGAAGTCAAGTAAGTAATAGTGGTTACAGTGTTTATTTTTAAATTTTTCTTTATTTATTCTTTTTTTAATTTTTTTTTTTTTTAGAAGCAGCATTTTGCTGTGTGCCCAGGCTGGGGTGCAGTCCTTTAATCATAATTCATGCAGCCTCAACTTCCTGGGCTCAAGCGATCCTCCCACCTCAGCCTCTTGAGTAGCTGGGACTACAGGCATGTGGTGACGTGCCTGGCTAGGTTTTTCATTTTCTTGTAGAGACAGGATCTGACTACATTGCTCTGCCTGGTCTTAAACTCCTGGCCACAAGCCATCCTCCCACCTCGGCCTCCGAAAATGCTGAGATAACAGGCCTGAGGCATCATGCCTGGCTACAGGGTTTTTAAAGCTCCCCCCAGTCTAATGGCCTGGAGTTGAAGTGTTATGAGTTCTTATGTGTAAGTGTGGATAATGCAACACAAGAATCCAGGTAAGAGACAGAAACAAAAACAGATACAAGATTAAAGAATACTCAGTGTCCTTCGTACGGAAAGATTGTGTCCTTCCAGCCAGTCTTTCTGTCAGTAAGACGTTGAAAACTCAGAATGCCCATCAAAGTACTACATCTGGGTTTAGATCTCAGGCAAATCAAAGTGGATCAAACTCCTTCGTACTTTGCAAATTACTTATCACAAGAACTTGAGTTCTGGATCCTCAAAACTGGGAAGATTAATAGAAGAAAAAGTAAAGGAAGTAAAGGAAGAGGGTTTCTTTTATCTCTTTTGAATGCAGAGATGATCTTAGACACCATTTGAAACAGAGTATGCTTGTGTGTTTTTTAACAGTTTTATTGAAACATAATTTACCTACCATACAATTCACCCATTTAAAGCGTATCATTCAATAGCTTTTAGGATATTCATGGCATTGTGCAAACAACACAACAATCAATTTTAGAACTTTTTAAGAAAATCACCACAGAAAGAAACCCTGTATTCCTTAGCCAGCACCCTCCAATCCCTGCTTGCTTACTCTAGTACTAGCCAACGGCTAACCTACTTTCCATCTCTCTAGATTTGCCTGTTCTAGACATGTTATATAAATGGTATCAAAAATATGTGGTCCTTTGTAGCTGCCTTCTTTCACTTAGCATGAGGTTTTCCAGGTCAGTACATGCTACAAAACAAAACAAAACAAAACAAAACAAAACACACTTTACTTCTTTTTATGGCCAAGTAATAGAAAAAGAAACTTCATTTCTTTTTGTGGCTAAATAATATTTCATTGTTATGTATACAACATGTTTTATTTACACATCCATTACTGAGGTACATTTTTGGGGGGTTGTTTCCACTTTTTGCCTATTTTAAATAAAGCAGCTACAAATATTTAACTCTGAGTTTTTACATGGACATATATTTTCAGTTCTCCTCGGTACATGGCTAGGAGTGGAATTGCTGGGTCATATGGTAATTCTTTGTTAATTTTTTAAGAAACTGCCACTTTTTTCCAAAGTGTTTGGACAATTTAGCATTTAGCAAAGTGTGTTTCACAAGCATTATCTCCAATGTGCTTTTTAAATTACTTCTTGGGAAAAATAAATATGGAAGGCAGAATAGCACATAGAGTTTAACTTCTGCTTTCTATGTCCTGACACTATCTTTGGAGAAGAGGTGACGCTATCTTTAAAGAAGAGGTGGGATTTAGAAGATATGTTTTCAAGTCTCAGTTCCATTTCCAGTAAGCTAGATGACTTAATAAATACTTAACTTTTCCTTGACTCAGTGTATGCATCTGTGAAATTGGAATATTGATGTACTCCACCTGTTTAGATGAAAAATAACAGATTTGAAAAGATTAATGTGCTGTGGGATTGTAGGGCTCCAAAATTATTATTATTGTATCTATTATCTATTTAAAGAATCATGCAAATTTTTTTACTTATACTTAAATTTCCTTGCAGTTATTCCCTGTTTTTTAAAAGATATCTGTTATTTTTTCTCTTAATTTTTATGGGTTTTGTTTATCACTTCCTAAAGAACCCCAAGTAAGAGGTTTGTGATTAATTACACACGATGACGGAATAAAGTATTTAGGGATGAGAGCACCTTAATTTAATAACTGACCTTGATTTACAGACAAAATGTAATGCATTTTAAGGTAGAAGTCTGACTTAGCACAATGCCTGCCCTTCAAATTTGATGTCTCCTAGTATGTGCATTAATAATATGAAAGCTGTCAGTCAGATGGTTCTGATTGAAAATATCCTCCCAGTTGATTCACTGTCAAAATTTCAGTACCCTGAATAAATTCTCTTTTATACATAAAATCTAGAACAGGTTGCTTTCTGTATTTTTTCAAAAGGTTTTTTTTTTTCTTTTTTTTTTCAAGTTTAAACTTTTAATGGATTGAGCAGCCCTCGCCTAACAATCCCAGTGTGCCCTTTGGGGAAAGATTTCCATTTGCCTACTCTTTATAGCAATGCACCCGAGCCCTCTCTGGCTTGTTTCCCTTGGAGACCATATTCCACGGTTGAGAGACCCTGTGATAGAATAATCTGATGACTGTGGCGTGGCCGAGGCCTGACGTGTAGAAGTCATTGTACCAGAGACGGTTCGGTTGCTCTTTTACATTTTCTGGAGGAAGTAGGTTGGAAAGAAAAACATGGAGGCAGAAAGCATGGATGATTTTTGTAGGTTTGGTCTTTTTAAAGCTGGCTTTGTATCTGTTGGAGATGACAGACGGGAGAGGGCTGATCCAGGAAGAACTGTTATTTCTGTAATTAAAAATAAGCAGAATCAGAAGAGAAGAGCCATTGTTCAGGCTGGGTTTCAATTACAGTACATGTTTAATTACCAGCCTTTTTTCCTAGTTATTTTAATGTTTTATTAATCCTATTCCTCAAAATATCTTCTTTCATTTACAACCACTGACAGAAAAAAAAAAGTGATAATTTGTTTTCCTTTGTGCTTAGTAGATGGCATTCTCTAACACTATGGGTCAACGTGACCTTAACTTCAGTTTTATTATGTGATACCTACAATGGTGTCTTATCCATGCCTCCTACTCTTTTGTGTTTATATAATTTTTTTAAATTAGTGTGGATCAGTGGACCTTAACCCTTAGAGGTCAAAAATCAAATTTTGAATCGTTAGCAGTTATTTGCTTACATTTCTTCTAAACTGAAATTACAAAAAAAAAAAATCACTTTTTGGGGGGGAGAGAGGGATAAAAAGTGAAGGAATTAATCGGTAACTAGTGGTGTTCATATGAATTCACTGACCATCTCAACTTCAAATAACTAAATCCTTGTTAAGGAAATAAATTGGATGTATTAAGGTGAGGCTAAAGTATTGGAGGATATTTACAAAGAAGACTAATCCACTTTGGAGATATTTTTAATATAGATGAGTTTTACTTCAGTGGTTCTCAAAATGGAGTCCCCGTACTGGCAACAGCAACCGAACCTGGGAACTTGTTGGACACGTAAATTCTCTGGTTCCACCCACAACTACTGAAGCAGAGTTTGTGGAAATGGGATCCAGTAATCTTTTGTGTTAACAACCTTTTCGGGGGATTTTAACGTTTAGGAGTTACTCCTCAGCTCATTAATTCTCAAACTGGCTTTACAGAAGAATCAATTGGAGAACTTTCCAACACATCAATGCTCAGGTTTTGCCCAAGACCACTTACATGAGAATCTTTTGGGAGTTGAAACTGGGCATATTTTTTATAGACTCCCCAGTTGACCCTAATGGGCAGCCAGGCCAGGGTACAGAAGAATATGTCTCAACCCTAGTTGCACTTTACAGTTTCCTAGGGAGATTTCAAAATGTCCTGATCTCAAGGTATCCCTCTGTACATAATTAAACAGGCGCTCTGGGGATGAGACTGGTATCTATCAGAAGTTCCTGTAAAATTCTCCTACATAGCCAGGGTTGAGAGTCACTACGTTCGCTGAAGTTATTTGAATGGACTAAATGATCTCTCTAGATCTGTTATCTTGATGCAGTTCTTTAAATGTTGGGCTGAAAGATATAAATTTATGTACATATTTTGTTCCCACTTACATATTTTTCAGTTTAGTTCATTTTTTTCCCTTGACTTTGTGGCATTTTAATTTCCCATTGTGGTGAATTACCTAAATGTGAGCTTGTTGTTAACAAAGGAACAGTCCATGCACAGACCACCATGGATGAAAGGAAAAGAGTAGGGTCAGACATGCACAAGGGGGTGAAAGCCAACTACATGAGGAATTTTCAGGTTATGTGATAATTGATATAATGGAACAAGCCCTTTCTTGCGACAGAAGCCATCTCCACTTTTAGAGCAGAGTAGGAACTTGTCTAGGTTGCCTTCGGAGTCTCTAGCTCCATCATGCAAAAGTGGGTAAACAAATAAAATACAAGATATCCACATCTTTCCATTTTGAGCCCATAGGTCTATTAGGTACCAAGCAAAGCAGACTAGTATTGATACTGTGTCTCTCCCAATAAACCAGTCAACACAAAGGCCACCTTAAAATATAATAACATACAACTTTGTTCTAATTCATCATGCAAAGTTCAATGAATGCTTCACAATAGGGAGTTTTCAAAGATTCTTTGATGAGTGCGATGGACTTTCTGAGTCTGATGCACAAACACTCATCTAGGTCATTCATAACTATTACCTCTTCTTAATTTCCTGTTAGGAATCTACTGCCAAACCCTATGTTTTCCTGAGAATGGCTGTGGAGGTCACCATTTATCTTCTATTCTCATTTGTCACTACTCCAAGTCTCAATCTCCCTAATCAGTATTACTCTCATCACCTCTTTAGCATGCCGTTCTGCCCCAGTGTGTCCTACATCTGATATCCTCTTGCAAACACAGCAGCCAGACAGAATCACACTAAAGCACTGCTTTGTCATGTTACTACCCTAAAATGGCTCCAAATTTCCTTCAAGGTAAAGTGAAAGTAACTGTGGATCTCAGATTCTCCCTAAATGAATGCAATCCTTCTCTCCAATTTTTACGCTGGTTCCTAAGGCAAACTCGTAGCTCCAGTCAGCTGGTCATCTTATTCTTTTCCATATATGAAAAAAATTCTGTTGTCATAACATAGCAGCTCAGCTGTGCTTTCTACCACCTACCTAATGTCTTCATCTATCCAAGTTGTATCTACACTTCTGAGTTCAGATAAAATCTCAAATCCTGCATCATATCATTAGTTTCTCTTTAAGATTCTCTGAGGACTAAAATTCCCAACTCCTGCATTCACTGGCCTTCTCCTCCTATACCCTGCTGGTGCACCAAAAGTTCTCATCACAGAAATCAGCCCTTAATTGCCCTTTCTGTGAATAAAGATGCTCATTCAAGATCAATTTTACAGAGCTCCTTCTTCAATTTCAAATGTTTCCATTTATCTCCTAAGTAAACTGTAACTTCCGTGGTGGAGCCCACATTTTCATCCAGTGCTAACTTTATAGTAGGCACATCTATGGATTTTGCATGGATTTTTTAATATTATTTCATCCATTCTTACTAATCTAAGATGTAAATATTATTATTATCTGAACTTCACAGATAAAGGAAGTGAGACAGTGAAGTTGTAAAAAGCCAGATTTACCCTAAAGAAAGAGCTATCAAGTGGAGAAGCTAAAATTCAGATTCTCCTCTCATTCCAAAGCCCATGATCTTTCCCTGACAACATCAAACGTCTTCCAAACTATCCTTTAAATGTTTATGACTGAGTTTAAATTATTTAGATGTTTAGAACAAAATACCATTTTGTAACAAGAGGTTTTTTTTTTAATCTCAAATCTTTCTTAGGCAAACAGAGCAATAGCAGTAAAAAAGAAAAAAAAATGAATGTTATGAAGTAGAATAATTAATTTTCTATTAAATAGAAATGGCTAGTGTTGATGATCATGGCATGTTGCCAGTGTGTAATGAGTCTGAGAAATCAAAACCTCAGAAGCTGAATCAAGCCAAACCCCTGAACTGGCTAAATGATATATTCAGAAGGATACATGAGGAGGAAAAATGAAGGGTGGGAGTTTTCCAAGGTTAATTACAGAACAATCATCTAGGAACAAGGCAGTGAGAACAGGGAGGTCTGGTATGCAATGTATGCTGAAGGGCTGGAACCAACACATTGAAGATATTATTCAAGTACACTTCATTATTTAAGAGCACATTGCCCTCTGAATTCTTTAAAGGTCAGGGTCAACTTTATACCAGACTTCATTTGCATTCTTTGTTAATTTAGAAATGTTCTCTTGAGTACCTCTGTAAGCCTCTCATTGTATAGTGTATAGGTACTCTACTATAAATATTCAGATTAATCAGCCAACTTTACCCAGGCCATGGTATTTTTCTTGGCATTGTTCTAGGTGACCCAGAAAGTGCATAAATGTAAGATTTATATGATATGATATTATAGATAATTAATATATACTATTAAGCATCTATTATATGATCAATACTTATGATATTTTCTATAACCTTCTGTTACATGTGGAAGGTAGAGGGAGTAGCAGCTTCCATTTTACAAACAAAGAAACTGAGGTATAAGATTTTTCTGAACTTCTTAAAAGTCACATTGCTGTGAAGTGGCAAACTCAGAATTTAAATTCAGCTCTCTCTCTCTCTCTATTTTTTTTTTTTTGAGATGGAGTCTCGCTCTGTCATCCAGGCTGGAGTGCAGTGGCGTGATCTCCGCTCACTGCAAGCTCCGCCTCCCAGGTTCACTCCATTCTCCTGCCTCAGCCTCCCGAGTAGCTGGGACCACAGGCGCCCGCCACCACGTCTGGCTAATTTTTTTGTATTTTTAGTAGAGACGGTGTTTCATCATGTTAGCCAGGATGGTCTCGATCTCCTGACCTTGTGATCTGCCAGCCTCAGCCTTCCAAAGTGCTGGGGTTACAGGCGTGAGCCACTGCACCCAGCCTCTCTCTTTCTCTTTTAAAACGTGATTTTCTTTTACCTCAAGATAAATTTCATTATGCTGGGGAACAAAGAGCTCCAAAATTTCATCACCCAGCAACTCTCCAAGGCAACTGTCCTCATGTGGAGGCTCAGCATTGCAGGCTGCCAGGCTCGCAAAGCACCTCCACATCTACAGGGGCTTCCACAGCAGGGGAAGAGAGTGTGGGGAGACGCACACCACTCTACATGCCTCAACTCAGAAGGGATGCCCTCCATTTCTGCTCTCATTTTGTTGCCCAATGCAAGTCACATGGGAACACCTAACTTCAAGGAGGTATTTGCTTGTGATATGGAGAGGAGGCAGGGAAATACTGGGTAGAAGAGGACAGTTCCCTGGCAAAAGCAACAGTAGTACAACAGTGGGGGGGGGGGGGGCATTAAGCAATTTCAGTAATTCAGGTATGAGATAATGGCATCTTGAGCCATTGCAATTCCACTCTCAAGCCTGGAAACCCATGGCCCCAAATAGGAACAGGCATTCTTGTTTTCAAGCCTAAAAGTTGCCTTTTGGCCTGCCCCTTTCCTCTCTTCTGTACCCATATAAACCCCAAACCCCAGGCTCCATGAGCAGAAGAGAAGAGGGGCAGAAGAGCAGCAGAGTAGCAGAGTGGTGTGGCAGAGAAGGAGAGGAGAAAAGGAGTATCTGAACATCGAGAGGAGTTTGTCTGGGGACATTCAGAGAGGAGATCGGCAGCAGAAAGGCTAATTTGGTGAAGATCATCTTCCCACTCCATCCCATTTCCAGCTCCCCATACATTCCGCTGAGAACCACCTCTATCCAGCAATAAAATCCCCCACATTTACTATCCTTCAATTTGTCCATGTGGCTTGATTCTTCCTGGATGCCGGACAAGAACTTAGGTAGCAAGAGGGCACTGAGCTGGCTAACACTTAAGCCATCTGTGAATGGCAGAGCTAAAAGAGCACTGTAACACACCCACTGGGGCTTTGAGAGTCACAGGCACCCACGCCTAGATGCCACCATGGGGCCACAGCCCAGAGGCGCTCACCCTGGCTCCTGCACCTGCCCATCTGCGTGTTCCCCCTCCCATAACGGGTTTGAGTATGTGGCAGCTGAACACACAAACCATGCCTCTGTTGCATGTCCTGTCAGGGGGGTCAGGGAGCTCTCTCATTTCACTTGGAAGGAGATAATGACAAATCTCAAAAATATACATTATACCTCTACGAAATACATTGTATTACAACAATATATCTCAACAATTTATATTCTGTTTCAATTCAATAGGTAGTTAGTAAGTCTTTACTTAAAATGTTTTGCTAAGAGCAAAGGTGATAGGACTTGGTTCCTGATATGAAGGGATTGACAGTCTGATAAGCATAGTAAATCCTATAAAAAGAAAATGTATTAACAAAGAAGGACAAGGAATATCTGAACTCAGAAGAAATAAAGGCAACTTTGATCTGGGGATATTAAGGAAGGTTTAAGGCATTTAAATTGTTTTTTTGGAGAATTAGTCGGATTTTATTAGGAAATACAAGGAAGAAAGTCCTTCTAGATGAAGAAAGAAAAGGGGTAAAGATGTAATAAGACATTTTACTTGTGGCACAGCTACCAAGGGCAAGTAACTTAAGACATCCTTCTCCTCTGGCCCTGGGGCAAAGCAAGGCTTCTTCAGTGGTGATGGGAAGGGACAGGAAATTTGTAAGAGCTCCCTGCCCTGTGACTACCTGCTTTGCCTGGTTTTCGCTTTCACACTGCTTCCATTAACATATTTTTATCATAGCCAGCACAAGGCATATTCTAGAGTATTATGTTATTTTGTAATTAAAGGGTGCTACTTTTGGAAAATATTTATAAGGGGAGATGACCCTCCTGGCTCCATAAACAGCTACTCATGTGCCCCTTCCCCAACATATTCATTCACTTTTGGGTTTGGAGGCCACTGAAAAGTGGCCTGAAACTGATTTCTAATTAACCAATCCAGGAAGCTGAGAAGTCACACACAGGTAAAAGGATTGGACCTCTGACTAACTCGGAGATTCATGGAGAACAGGTCAGTGGAATGGAATAGCTATTGTCCCAAAGCCAGAAATGATCATGGAAATTCTAATAGAAAACTTACTATATGTGAATTGAGATTTTGAATTGAAAGGCTGGCCTCAATGTCCAAGACATAGGTAATGCATGCGCCAGGTATAGCCTCAACTACTATGAAATTCTTCCTACCTCAGGCCTGGAGATGGGTTACGGAACCTGGAAGAAATGCTCAGTTGTCTGATTTGAAAGTGCAAAGGCCAGTACTTACTCAGAAACACTGCTAAGTGTCCCACAAAACTGGTGAAACCATTTAGAGGAGACCTGCAGGAAAAATTCTGTGTGGCAGCCACAACCGCCATCCATCTAGCTCAAGTGGCCAGTCATACATCACACTTCCATTGCATCAGGTTCACATAACCTTCTCATGAAGTTAATTTTCTGGTGATGGAGAGACAGATTGTATAGAAATACATGTGTATAACAGTTAATAAGTCAAATGATAGAGGTTGCTGTGGAGATAAACATGGCAAGGAAAAGGGGCAGGGCACATCTGTGACAGTTTACCATTTTTAATAGAATGATCAGAAAAGATCTCACTGAAAAGCAAGTTTGATAAAAGGCTACAGGGAGTGAGGCCGCAAACCCTGTGGTTCCTTAGGGCAAGAACATTTTAATCAGGGAGAATAGCAAATGAAATTTCTGCAACAGAAGCATGCATGTTTGTTTTCAAGGAACACTGGAATCTAGTGAGGCTGGGGTGGAGTTAGCAAGGGGAAAGTTTACGGAAAGAAGTCAGAAAGACAGCAGATTGTGTAGTGCATTATAAAGACTTTGGTATTTACTCTGGAGATCTAGAAACTTTTTAAAAAATTTTGAGCGAAGATGTGATATGAAATGGCTGATATGTTTCAAAGGCTCTCCCAAGCCGCCATGTTGAGATTAGACAATAGCAGAGCAGTAGTACAGCGGTGGGGAGGTGGGGAGGGCATTAAGCAATTTCAGTAATTCAGGTATGAGATAATGGCGTCTTGAGCCATTGTAATTGTGGAGCTAATGAGAGGTGGTCACATTTTAGATACGTTTTGAAGGTGAAGTTGTCAAGATTTGCCGAGATTTGAATGTGAGATGAGAAACAAGTGCCCAGAATTACACCAAAGTTTTTAGTCTCAGCAATGGAAAGGATAAAGTTGTCATTAACTGGAGTGGGGAAGACTATGAGAGGAGCAAGGTGTGGGGAGTAAAATTGTGACTATATTTTTGGAACATCCAAGTGGAGATATCAACTTGATGTGTGAATCTGAAGGTCAAAGGAGAGGTCCAAGCTAAAAATGTAAACTTAGGAGTCATCAGGATGTGGATGGCATTTTAAAAAATAAGCATGGACTATACCACCAAAGAGTCAACGTAATGGGAGAGAGGTTGGAAGACTGAGCCCTGGACCATTGCAATATTTAGAGGTCTACCTACTTCTTGAAAGTCAGCCTGTGGCCAGATTTTACAGGGTAGACTGGGATATATGCCCCATAGTAAGATATCAGTTTAGGTCTTAGTCACATGACTATGTCTGTATGCTTTTACAACCCTGGATTAAATGCTTGATATTACCACACCCCAAACAATGACAATGAGTAATATCTTTCAAGCCTACCTCAGTCTCCTAAACCCTTAGACCATTTTTATAAACACTCTTAGGCTTTAGCCCAGTTGTCTACTCATAGTTTTAGTTCCGCTTATCACTTTGTGTTGTCTTCCATTTATGTACATAGAAATATTTGTTTACCTTGTTTGTGAGCATGATTGTGTAATTGATTTCCATTTTGTATTTTATCTGTTCATGTGTTTGAATCAGAAGTATGTGAGAGAATAAATTTACTAGTCCATCTTGACCTCAGTTTTTCATGGGCGTTCAGTACAGTTGGCTTCTTCTTTCTTGCTGAACACTTTCCTGGCAATGGCTTCTATTCCACCACATGATCCCCATTTTCTCCTGCTTTTAGGGCTATTTCTCTGGTCCTTTGCTAGTTCACTTTTCCTATCCTAAAACTCTAAATGTGGGAGTTTCTTAGGGCTTATTCTCCAAGCCCTCATCTTCACAATCTATACTCTCTCCTTCAACAATCTCATCTGTACATCTGGTTTGAAATATCATTTATGTGCTAATTACTTTCATATTCATATCTCCCTGCCTGGCCTCTCTTCTAAACTCCAAACTTGAATATTTACCTACATATACATTTGATTCTTAGAAGCATCCCAGATTAGAGTTGTCCAAAATGAAATTTTTGACCTTTCCTTCCAATCTAGTTTTCTTCCAGTATTTCTGATTTTAGCAACCACCCAGTGGTTTATGCCAGGAACAAGCATTTCATCTTTAACACTTTTTTCTCCTTTATTTCCGTATTCATATCACCATAAAATCTTGTCAATTCAACCTCCAAAATATATGGTAAGCCCATAATTTTGTAAAATAACTATGTAAGGCAAAGCCTGAAGTTCTATGAAACAATATGAAGCTAATGGAGCCTCTTAGAAGTTGTGCTGTAAATGAGTATCATTTGATCTTGGATGAAACAAAATAAAAATATTACACCTAATTCCTTTCTTTTGGGATCGAAATGGTAAACTTCTAAAGTTAGAACGGACTTTAGGGTCATCTTGCCATATTCATTGTCTTTGTAATAAAAAAACTAAAACCCAGGGAGAAAAGTGACTATCTGAGGTTCCTACAATTAGTAATGAAAGATGATTAGCACCTACGTCTCCCAATTCAGTCCAGTGCTCTTTCACGCACCAAATTGACAGACATCCATGACTAAGCTCTGATAAATATGAGGCTTATGCCACACAAATAATCTATTTTATATCTGTTATTTCCCGAAAAAGTAAGACAAAAGTGGCTTTGTAGATATTTGCAGCTCTGTATTAGTAGTGTGGATTTAGTTTTTGTCTTAGCATAAACATGATTTTACTTATGAAACACTGATCTTAAAACAAATAAGCAAACTAACAAATGACCTAGCTTAAATATAGCTCAGGCTAAAGTAATGTAATTATTAAGGTAAATGGTATTTGTGTATTTGTGCAAGGTCTAAGATTTTGGAAGAAAATTTCTGGGCAATCAATGGCCTTTTGCCATCTCTACCTCATCTCTTCCTGGACTCCATTACTGCTTTCAGAACTATTCTGTTATAAGCTTTAAAAACAGATTATCATCCTTTATTTGATACAGAAGATAATCCTGTTGATGTTTCTGAAATCAAGTTGTCTACAAACCTGATCCACTTAAATAAAATATGATAACAAAATTGTGCCTGTCAGTTTCTGAAGAAACTGAGAGTAGAATTAACAAAATGTAATTAAGGTAATCCAAGTAAAGATTAAGGCAGTTGATGACAAAATTATTTTCCTCTAGAATAGGGTTGTATTTCTGAGTGGAAGCTCAAATTCTCCTCTCTTTACCTTGGCAGAATCCTATTATTACTTTGATTCAAGTATATCTTTGCAATTAAACTATTAATTATATGGAAAGGAGACAGGAAAATACGGTGTAGAAGAGGTCAGTTCCCCTGCAAAGGCCCCACCCTCAAGCCTGAAAACCCATGACCCAAAATGGGAACAGGCATTTCTGTTTTTGCACTCAAAAGTTGCCTTTTGGCCCACCATGCCCCCCCATCTTGTACTCATATAAACCCCAGACCCCAGGTTCCAGAAGCACACAAGGCAGAGACGAACAGAAGAGTAGAAGAATGGCAGAACAGCACAGCAGAGAGAAGAAAAGGAACATCCAAATGCCAAGAAGAGTTTGGCTGGGGGTGGTCAAAGAGAGATTGGCTGCTGGGTAGCCAAACTCCAGAAGATCATCTTCCCACTCCATCCCCTTTCCAGCTCCCCATCCATCCCACTGAGAGCCACCTCCACCACTCAGTAAAACCCCTGCATTTATCCTTCAAGTCCGTGTATGACCTGATTCTTCCTGAACATCAGACAAGGACCTGGGCACCAAGAGGGCACTGAGCTGGTTAACACTTAAGCCATCTGCAGATGGCAAAGCTAAAGGAGTGCACTGTAACACATGCCATGCCAACTTTGGCTTCAGGAGTTGGAGACACCCACTCCTAGATGCTGCTGTGGGATCGGAGCCCCAAAGTGCTTGCCCAAGCTCCTGCACCTACCCATCTGCATGCTCCCCCTTCTGTAAGGGGTTTAAATGCATAGCAGCTGAACACACAAGCCACACCCCTGTTGCACATCCTTCGAAGGGCGTCAGGGAACTCTCTTGTTTCACTAATAGAAACTATTAGAGTGAAATCCTATATTATTTTTAAATTCTAAGCTTGAAGTTTTAGATAAATAATATTTATCATAGGAATGGAACTATGCAACTTAGTTCCATTAATAAAAACAGTGAAATGAAGTCTATTTGTTTTATCCAATATGAGAATGTTTAAGAATATGTCTTTAATTGACATCTGGCTTTGGACTTTGGCAAAAGAAGAATCATTAAAACAAATACTGTTTATGTTGTCATATACCTAATTTTGGCTGCATGTTTTAAAATCCTATGGTTGTGGATCATCAGGGTTAAGGGTATAGACTTTAGGTTCAGAAAAATCTGGTTTAAATCTTGCCTCAGTCACTTCCTCATGATTGAACAAATTACTTAAAACTTGTCTCTTTCAAGTCATCTGCAAAGCTGTAATAATTATTTCTCCCTAAGAATGTTACTGTGAATATTCAAGTAGATGATATATTCAAGGTCTTAAGCCCAGTACTTAGCACATAGAAAAGGATCAAACCATAAATATTTATATGTGAATAAATGAATGAATGAATGATATAGGTGAATCTTGTTATTTATATTTATGGCATAAAAAGGAACCTGAAATGTAATGTATACATTTTATATCCTGGTGGATTTGTATTCTATTAATGATATTAATAGTGATAGTCACCACCTTTTGGTCTCTCTATTAGTTTCCTGTAACTTCTTTAATAAATTACTGCAAGCTGCATGGCTTAAATTTGCAGAAATTTATTCTTTTCCAGTTCTGGTGGTAAGAAATCTCAAATCAAGGTGTTGCCAGGGCCACACTTCTTCTGGAGGCTCTAGAGGAAAATCCATTTTTTGCCTCTTTCAGATTCTGGTAGCTGCTGACATTCCTTGGCTGGGACCATATTCTAATTTCTGCTGCCAGGTCTGCATTGGCTCCTCCTGTTCTGTGTCAAATATCTCACTCTCTCCTTTATAAAAGCACTTGTGATTGGATTTAGGGCCTTTAGAGATAATCCAGGATGATTACCTTATCTAAAAAATCCTTCATTTAATTACATCTACAAAGACCCTTTCTCCAAATAAGGTAACATTCACGGGTTCCCGAGATCAGAATATGAACACATCCTTTTGGGGGCCATCATTCAACTCACTATAGTCTCTAGAGTTTGGCACCAAGAGTCACAAAATGGATATGCTTAGACCTTGCAATCTATCTATAGATGTGAAAACATAATCGCCACATAATATAAGATGTTTAATAGAATTGCTTACAATGTGCTAAGAGAAGAGAAATGATTGACTAATTTCATCAGTAAAGCCATGGAGAGATTCACAGCAAAATTGCATTTGAGCTGGATCCTGATGGATGAGTAGGTATTTGTCTAAGAAGAGAAGAAAAAACTGTATGTTCAGATCTCAGGGAAGACCTCAAAGTAGAATTCTAAAAATATGTGGTGGGTTACGGAATAACCTGTATGGTGTGGGAGTGGGCTGGAATGTAGCTTGGTAAGGTGAGCTTGGCTCAGTTAGATGGAGACTTGTATGGCAAGATAAAGGATTTTAAATACACCTGCAGTCAACAAAAAATTCCTGGTACTTTTTTTTTTATATACAGCCAGAAAATGATATTATCTATTCTTCCTATGGAGGTTGGAATGGAGAGAAGACAGCATGAAGGCTTGACTTTTATGTAGAAGATACAATAGTCCAGGGGAGACCTAAGGCAGTGATAGTGAGGATAGAGAGAAGAAGTATATTTCAAAGCCATGTCTCAGGCTGTAATGCTAAGGCATATGCAAAAAGAGGTCTTTCATTTGGGCAACTGATTAATACTAATAATAGAAATAGGGGCTAACAAACAAATGCCTAATGTCCCCACCACACTAAACCAATTATCATTACCCGAGGCCATCATGTTCCTTCAGACTTCCACACTATGGTACCTGAAGACTCCTTCCTCCCTCATTCCGAACATTTCCACCTCTTCTACCCCTGCATTGTCTAAGCTAACCACTTATCTGTTAAGTTTAGTTCATGTATTACTTCTTTCAAGAAATTCTCTCTGACCCACTAAAATTTAGTTTTGAACTTGGCCAATCTTGGTTGTAAACCTTATCAAACTCTTTTTCAATTGCCTGTTTTATAGTCTTATCTGTGAATTCCTTTCAAGGCAGGGAACTTGACATTTAATTTTGCATTTCTAGCCATTTCTAGCACCTAGTTTTGGGCTTGGCTCACAGTAGGAGTGAAATGTAGTTTGGTGAATTTAAAAAAAGAATGTTGGTGGTGGAGCGGGGCCAGAGTAATTAGCTAAATTTAGAGAGCTCTTGACCCCTGTTTGGTGGTGACAAATGCCTATGGGTCCACAGTCACACTAGAACACTAGAAATAAGGTGAAGACTAATGATAGAAGTTGCAGGTTACTCCTTGCTGTTCATACTCTAGTTCATTGACTGGCAAAGCCTGCAGTGAAGAATCTGTCCAACTCCTCTATTTGAAACCAACTTCTAGGCCTATCTTCTGGCAACTTCCTTTTCTTTTTCCAGCCATGTCTTGAAGTGACAAGGAAAAAGTAACAGATTACAAAATATCAGACACTTCAAATCTATTATTCCCTTTTATTTTTTATCACAAGCTACTGAAAAACATTTTCTCTCTGTGGGTAGTAAAGGTGAACAGCTAAATATCTGACTCCAGCATCAGATCTAACCCCAAAGCCTCATCATTATATTAAAACGAGAGAGTTTATGAGACAAGTTTAATTGGGCAAATAAAGAGCCTGTTAAGAGAAAGCAAGTATTAACCATCAACCATTTTGTCTTAGGCAACAAAAAATGTTTATAGCTACTCCTCAGCTGTAGAACCCATCGTGCCATAAGAGACATTACATGCTAATAAGGAGACGCTTTGGTGCAACTGTTATCTCTCTATGTGATTAAAAAATGCTTGAGGTAAAGTCACTTACCAAGGTTTTCCTACACTATAGCCCTTGGGAAATCATTTTTTAAAAGTTAAATAAGATAAAGTAGATTGAAGGAAATCACTGTTTCAAAATGTAAACGCGTGACATTTAGCATCTGCATTTTTTTAATGAGTGAGAATTATGTTTCACAATGTTCTGTTAATGCTGTTATGCAGATTAGTACAGACCTGGAGACTGAGAGAAATAAGGCATAGCCTAAAGAAATGAATCAGAAACCAGTTAAAACAAACTGTCAGGTTTAGTCTACGAGGCCTGCTGCCCCCAAACATGCTCTTATTAGGAATGAAGAGGTGCAGGTAATCATGTTTTTCAGGACTTTTATTTAACTTCACTATAAGACAGTTATTAAGTAAGATTAATCCTGACTTTGGAGTAAAAACAAAGTGCTGAAAGCTCAATTTTAGGATAAAAAGTCGGCCAGGCAGGGTGGCTCATACCTGTAATCTCATCACTTTGGGAGGCCGAGGCAGGCGGATCACCTGATGTCAGGAGTTTGAGACTAGCCTGGCCAACATGGTGAAACCTGTTTCTACTAAAAATACAAAAATTAACCGGGTGTGGTGGCAGGTGCCTATAATCCCAGCTACTTGGGAGCTGAGGCAGGAGAATTGCTTGAACCAAGGAGGCAGAGGTTGTGGTGAGCCAAGATCATGCCACTTCACTCCAGCCTGGGCAAAAGAGTGAAACTCCATCTCAAAAAAAAAAAAAAGTTGAGCAACAAATAATATTAGGACCATAACTTACCCCTAATCTTCAGATATGTTAACTGACAATTTGAGGCCTGAAATGTTATGTTCAATCTTAGTCTTGAAGTTATCAATTAGAAAATGGAAACATGTACTTCAATAGAATTATACTTTGCTCTCTTCTACTTCCCACTCCCCAGTAAATGAAGCAATTATCTAATAGTTCTGTAGTTCCATTAGAAGGCATGGTCAGGACTAGCGTTTTCTGTATCATAAAACTAGGAAGAGGCTGTATTGGTATAGTCCTAGCAGATGCTGAAGATGCTAACTACATAGACTGTTTGCAACAGCTGAGTGATCCTTTGATCAAATGATCAAATTAAGCATGTCTGATTCAAGCTAAGAGTGCAGGAGGGCTTCAAAAGGAATTTTCTCCTGAGATTTCAAAAGTCTTAGGGCATATACTTAAGGGCAGGAAGGAGAATAAAGCAGTTGTCTTTATACCTTACTTGTTCATTCTTGTGGAATAAGTTGAAGAAACTGGGCATGCTTATCCTGAAGAAGAGCTGGCTCTGTGGGAACATGATGCTGCTGCCAATTATTTGTAGGACTGTTTAGTGGAAGAGAGAGTAGACTCTTCCATATACAGCACCAAGAGATAAGACAAGGATGAGTTACAGAGAGATGGAGTTCTGAACATGAAAAAGATGATCCTGCCAGCCTGAAATGTATGCCTACGTTGGAGATAGTGATCTCATCATCACCAGAGGCGACCAGGTATAGCCTAAATAGCCATTTATTGGATAGTGAGAAAATGAAATTCAAGTCCTGTGAGGTTGGGGTGGATAGATCTATTGATGACTCATGAGACTTTTTTTTTCTAACCGTAATAGTCTTGACTTCTTTGAAGAGTAAGGTGCTAGGCAGAGAACTCCCACTTCTAGCCATGATGGAGTAGCTGGTACTGGACTAGTAATTCTGATGTAAACAATATTAAAAGTGAAAAAATTTTATGAAAGCTAACTATTTCTAGACTTTGGGAAAAAAATTGCAAGACTATAATCTCTGAAAGAAAGGAAACAAATGAGATGAGCCCTATCATTTCCCCAGGTTTCTGCTTGGAGGCATGTTCCAGACTGGTGCATGGAAGTGGAAAACATTTCAGAACAGAGTGATCTGTTTGAATCAAAGAAACATTGTTCAGAACTTGGGAAGGATTCGTTGTCTAGAATTTGTAGGGCTGAATGAAAAGAAGGGAATTATTCAGAGAAAGATGCCCAGAAATCTTAGCATTTTCCAGAGACTCAAGAGAGCCCCTGTGCAGATTTCTGAGCATCTTACAAAGTAGAACAAATAACTCCTGGAGATAGACAAAGTATTGAGTAATAATAAACTGGATAACTACTGAAATCCATAGACCAGAAGACTGGGAGACATTCAAGTTCCAACCATCCAGAGTTAGGTGAGCTCACTCAGTATGCTGGGCATCCAGTAGCAATCCCAAGAAGCTCTTGTATTAAGCTCACTAAACTTGTCTTTTAGTAAAAACTAAAAGAGAGAAGTGTCTGAACGTAGAGAGGGAAGAAGCAGCTGGACATTGGAGACTATGGTTGGAAAGGAGTTTGGCCAGGGATGGCTGAACTCCAGGTAAAGACCACCTGGCCACTCCATCCCCTTTCCAGCTCCCCATCCCACTGAGAGCTACTTCCACTGCTCAACAAAATACTTTGCATTAACCACCCTCCAATCTGTTTGCACAACCTCATTCTTCCTGGACACCAGACAAGGACCCAGGTGCAGGTGAAAGAGGCTGTCACACTGACTCTCCACTGAGCTGTTTAACACTCAGGCCATCCACAGACAGCAAAGCTAAAGGAGTGCACTGTAACACACACCCTCTGGGGCTCAAGGGCTCGTGGGCAACCCCTACATGCTGCCACAGGCTGGTATGGGGTTTTGTTCCTGCCAGCATCCAAAGGCACTCTCCCTGGCTTCTGCACCCTCTCACCTGCATGCTCCCCCTCCCACAGAGGGTTTGAGTGCTGTGGACTGAGTAAGTGAGCCACCCCTTTACAACTCCTGCATAGGGGTCAAGGGAATTATTCTGCTTCAGTATGATCCAGCAGTCCCACTTCTGGGTACATACCCGAAGGATTTGAAATCACTATGTCAGAGATATATCTGCACTTCCACGTTTATTGCAGCACTACTCATAGCCAACTTATAGAATCAACCCAGGCATCCATCAACTGATGGATTGATTTTAACATGTGGTATATACACACAATGGAATACTAGTCAGCATTTAAAGAAGAGGGAAATTATATCATTTATGACAAAATAGATGAACTTGGAAGATATTATGCTAAGTGAAATAAGCCAGACACAGAAAGATAAACACTACATACTCTGACTTATATGTGAAAGCTTAAAAAAAAAAAAAAAAAAAAGAGAACACATAAAAGCCGAGAGCAGAATGATGGTTACCAGAAGCTAGGATTTGTGGGGTGGGGGTTAGATGGGGAAAAGGAAATTATATCATTAAGAAATAGAACTCAAAAGCTGAAAGATAAAATATCAGAAGAAAAAAATATTCCTAGATAGGCTAAGTTACAGTATATATGTGGCAAGAGAAAAGATGAGGGAACTTGATGATATAAGCCAAGCCAATAGAAAAAAATGTAGGCTAAGTGGTCATGGACACCTGTAATTCCAGCTACATGGGAGGCTAAGGTGGAAGGATTGCTTGAGCCCAGGATTTCAAGGCTGCAGTAAGCTTTGATTGCACCAGTACACCAAAGCCTAGTTGACAGAGTGAGAACCCCAATTCTAAAAAATAAAAAGTAGTATATAACAATCAAAGCAGAGCTTCACTGACCTGTAAGATGATATGAAACAGTCTGTAAGATGATATGAAACAGCCTATAAGATGATATGAAACAGTCTATAAGATGATATGAAACAGTCTATAAGATGATATGAGACAGCCTATAAGATGATATGAGACAGCCTATAAGATGATATGAAACAGTCTATATGATGATATGAAACAGTCTATAAGATGATATGAAACAGTCTATAACATGAAAGTCTGTAAGATGATATGAAACAGTCTATAAGATGATATGAAACAGTCTATAAGATGAAACCGTCTATAAGATAATATGAAACAGTCTGTAAGATGATATGAAACAGTCTGTAAGGTGATATGAAACAGTCTAACAGTCACGTCATTGGCTCCCATGAAGACCACAGAAGTCAGAAAATGTATTTAAAGGAATACTGAGTCAGACATTCTTTGTATTTAATGAAAGCTATCCACATACAGATCCAAAAGGTCAATAAAGTTCAAGAAAAGAAGCCCAAGAAAAACCACAAAACGTATTGTAATCAAATTTATAAAAAATAATGATTAAGAGAAAATCTTAAAAGCAGCCAGAGAAAAAGAGACAGGTTACAAAGAGGAAGAAAAAAGACATTGTTTCTCATCAGAAACAATGCAAAATAAAATACAATGAATTGACATTTTTGACCTGTTGAAAGGAAAAATAATTACTATTGAATACTATGTCTAGTAAAAATATTCTCCAAAAATGAAAGCAAAACAAGAAATTTTCAGAAAAAGAGCAGAAAGAATTCTAAATAACTCATGGGTCAGAAGAAAAATTATCAGTGAAATTAGAAAATATTTGGAACTGGATGATAATGAAAGCAGAACATACACACTTTGTGAAATAAAAACAATACTTAGAGGTAAATTTATGATTTTAATGCCTATAGGTTAGTAAAAAAGAAAGGTGTAAATTATATAAGCTTCCAGCTTAAGTTAAAAAAAGTAGAGCAAAGAAAACTAGAGCAATGAAGGAAGTAATAAAGAAAACAACAGAAGTCAAAGATATAGAAAAGGAATATAATAGAGTAAGTAATTAAAAGCAAAATTTGGTTCTCTGCAAAGATCAATCAAGTTAGCAAATGGACCACAGAGGGCAAACAAACTTTAGCTATACTAACCAAGGAAATTAAGAGAAAACACAAGTTGCCAATATCAGTAATGCAAGAAAGAAAGTCACAAAAAGTACTATACACATGCAAAGTATGATAAGGTAACATTATGAACAACTTTATTGCCAACAAACCTCCATTACGAGAAATGTTAAAATTCTTCAGGCTGAAGGAAGGTGATAACAGATGGAAAACCAGATCTTCCGAATGAAGAGAAGAGCACCAGAAATGTTAAATATGTTTGTAGATATAAAAGACATTTTTCATGCTCTTAAAATTTCTCTGAAAGATAATTAACTATAACAAGATCAAATAGCACAAATAAGAGAAAATATCCAACCTAAGGGGAAATGACATTAAAGACAAATGAAATAAATGGAGTGGTAGGCCGTATTCATGGATAGGATGACTCAATATTAATTCTACAAGAAATTAATGCATAAATAGAAAGCATTTTAAATACAGTTGGCCCTCTGTGGTCCATGGGTTCTGCATCCATGCATTCAACCAACTGTGGATGTAAAATATTTGGAAAACAATGGATGGTTGCCTCTGTACTAAACATGTACAAACTTTTTTTCTTGTCATTATTCCCTAAACATACAGTAAAATAACTATTTACATGGTATTTACATTGTATTAGGCACTATCGGTAATCTAGAGATACTTGCAAGTATATGGAAGGATGAGTGTAGGTTATATACAAATACTACTATATCATTTTATATAAAGGACTTGAGCATTCATGAATGTTGGTACCTTCAGGGATTCCTGCAACCAATCTCTGCCAATACCAAAGGATGACTGTAAAAATCCTAACAAGGACTTTCATGTCCTGACAAGCTTATTATAAAATTTACATGAAAGGCAAAGTATAGCCAGAAAACTGACATAAATTTTCCACCAGATATAAAGGTTTATTATAAAGCAATAAAATGTACTGCCTCATAATTTGAAGACAGGTAAAGACAAAGAGGCCAATACAACAGGATAGAAAGTCCATAAATAGAACCATAAATAAAGAAAATTTGAAATAAAGCAGAGTGTCCTTTTAGAACAGTATGGGAAGTATGGACTATTAAATATAAGTTGGGAAAATTGGTTATTCATATAGAGAAACATTAAATTCTACACCTACCTTACACCATGCCAAAAAGGCAATTCCAGATGTATCCAAAACTTAAAAGGGAAAAGAAACAGTGTAAAATCTCAGTAGAAAATAACAGAGATTAGTTTAAAACCTCAAAGAGAATAAAAAAAGGAAAAGAAACAAAGAAAAGCCTCAAAGAAGGGTTTTTCTGTTTCTATTTTCTATAAACATTTTATATTATTTATAAGTTTTAAAAATGATTTCAACTTTTAGGTTTGTGAGTACATGTGCAGGTCTGCTACATGAGTATATTGCATAATGCGGAAGTTAGGATAGGAATGATCCCATCACCAGGTAGTGACCATAGTATCCAGTAGTTTTTCAAATCTTGCTCCACTTCCTCCTTCCTCTCTCTAGTAGTCCCCGGTGTGTATTATTGCCATCTTTATGTTCATGAGTACCCAGTATTTAGCTTCCTCTTATAAGTGAGAGCATGCAGTATTTGGTTTACTGTTCCTACATTAATTTGATCAGGAAAATGGCCTCCAGCTGCATCTATGTTGCTGCAAAGGACGTGATTTCATTCCTTTTTATGGCTGTGTAGTATTTCATGGTATACGTATATCACATTTTCTGTATTCAATGCATCTGTTAAATCAAGTTTAGTCTAAAACTGCCTCCTTACGTATTTTAAGTTCAGCCTAAATGTTTCTCTGTACATCATAAACTGTAACCTAAATTGAATTATAAATAGACTGTAACCTACTCTTGTGCCAATCACCGAGTTTTGACCAAAGATGGCCAACTATTCAAAACGTGTTCAGATAAGGCAAACGCTGAGCTGTAACCAATCCGTCTGTTTCTGTACCTCACTTCCATGTTCTGTAGATCACTTTCCTTTCTCTGTCCATAAATCTTATTCCACTACGTGGCTGCACTGGAGTTTCTGAGCCTACTGTGGCTCACCAGGCTTCTTGATTCACAAATGATTCTTTCTCAATTAAACTCTTTTACATTTAACTTGGCTAAAGTTTTTCTTTTAACACACCGTTGATGGGCACCTGGATTGAGTCCATGTCTTTGCTATTGTGAATAGTGCTGTGATGAACATACGAGTGCATGTGTGTTTGGTAGAACAATTTATTTTCTTTTGAATATACACCCATTAATGAGATCGTTGGGTCAAATGGTAGTTCTAAGTTCTTTGAGATATTCCCTAACTGCCTTCCACAGTGGCTGAATTAATTTACATTTCCACTGATAGTGTATAAGCTATCCCTTTTCTCCACAGCCTTGACATGTTGTTTTTGACATTTTAATACAAGCCACTGACTAGTGTGAGATGGTATCTCGTTGTAATTTTGATTTGTATTTCTTTGATGATTAGTGATATTAACAACGTTTCATATGTCTGTTGTCTGCTTTCATGTCTTCTTTGGAGAAGTATCTGTTCATGTCTTTTGCCCCCTTTATTTTTTTTTTGGAGACAGAGTCTTGCTCTGTCAGCTAGGCTAGAGTGCAGTGGCATGATCTTGGCTCACTGCAACCTCTGTCTCCTGGGCTCAAGCAATTCTCCTGCCTCAGCCTCCCAAGTAGCTGGGATTACAGGTGTGTGAAACCACACCCGGCTAATTTTTGTATTTTTAGTAGAGACAGGGTTTCACCATGTTGGCCAGGTTGGTCTCAAACTCCTGACCTCAGGTAATCCACCTGCCTCGGCCTCCCAAAGTGCTGGGATTACAGGCGTGTGCCACCATGCCCAGCTGTCTTTTGCCCATTTTTTAATGGAGTTATTTGTTATTTTGCTTGTTGAATTAAGTTCCTTATAGATTCTAGATATTAGATGTTTGTTGGATGTATAGTTTGTGAATATTTTCTCCCATTCTGTAGATTGTCTGTTTACTCTGGTGATAGTTTCTTTCGCTGTGCAGAAGCTCTTTAGTTTAATTAGGTCCCACTTGTCAATTGCTTTTTTTTTGAAAGAGGGTCTCACTCTGTTGCCCATGCTAGAGTGCAATGTTGCAAACATGGCTCACCACAGCCTCAACTTTCTGGGCTCAAGTTACCCTCCCACCTCAGCCTCCCAAGTAGCTGGGACCACAGGCATGCACTACCATGCCTAGCTAATTGTTTTCACTTTTTATAGAGACAGGGACTCACAATTGCTTTTGAGGACTTAATCATAAATTCTTTCCTAAGGCCAACATCCAGACGGCTGTTTCCCAGATGTTCTTCCAGGATTCTTATAGTTTGAGGTCTTACATTTAAATCTTTAATCCATCTTGAGTGAATTTCATTATATAGTAAAAGGTAGAAGTCCGGTTTCATTCTCCTGCATATGACTAGCCAGCTATCCCTGTACTATTTATTGAATAGGAAGTCCTTTCCCCATTGCTTATTTTTGTTGATTTTCTTGAAGATCAGATGGCTGTACATGTGTGGCTTTATCTCTGGATTCTCTATTCTGTTTCATTTGTCTATATTTCCAGCTTTGTTCTTTTTACTTAAGATTGCTTTGGTTTTTCAGACTCTTTTTTGGTTCCATATGAATTTTAGTATATTTTTTTCTAGTTCTGTGAAAAATGACATTGGTAGCTTGATAGTACTAGCATTGAATCTGCAGATTGCTTTGGACAGTATAGACATTTTAAAGACATTGATTCTTCCAATCCATGAGCATGGAATGTTTTTCCACTTCTTTGTGTTATCTATGATTTTTTTAAGCAGTGTTTTGTAGTTCTCCTTGTAGAGCTCTTTCACCTCCTTGGTTAGATGTATTCCTAGGCATTTTTTTTTGTACATGGCTATATGGTAAATGAGATTGTGTTCCTGATTTGACTCTCAGGTTGAACGTTATCAGTGTATTGAAATGCTAATGAGTTTTGTACGTTAATTTTGTGTCCTAAAACTTCACTGAAGTCATTTATTAGTTCTAAGAGACTTTTGGTGGAGTCTCTACATTTTCTAGGTATAGAATTATACAGTCAGTGAAGAGAGATATTTTGACTTATTTTCCTATTTGGATGATCTTTATTTCTTTCTCTTGACTGATTGCTCTGGCTAGGACTCACAGAAGGATTTTTAAATAAGACGCAAAAAAAGCACAAGCCATGAAAGCAAAGATTAATAACCTATTTGTATTAAACTATACTTTTGTTCATTTAGAAACTAAAATTGAAACCAAAAACTGGTAAAAAAAAAAAATCAAAAAAAAGGAACAAAAATTCCCAGTGAACATACCAACAAATGACTGGCATCCAGAATATTCGGAGAACTACAAATTAACAAGGGAAATACAAGTAAGTATCTAAACAAGCATTTCGCAGAAGTGGAGAACAAGAAAATAGGAACTAAACATTGGGTACTCATGGACATAAAGACCCATGGGTTGGAAAACCACCTTGTGGGCATTATACTCACTATCTGCATGACAGGAGCCATACCCCATTCTCAGCATCATGCAGTGTAATCACATAAACTGCACATGTACTCCCTGAATCTAAAAATTGAAATTATAAAAAAGAAAAGAAAAAATTTTTAAAAAGCCACAATGTAAATCCATTTTACAGCCATCATTTGGGCAAAAATTATGGACTTGTGAAAATATGGTGCAATCTGAGCTCTCGTTGGCTGCTGGTGGGGTACAAATCACTAGGTATATATTGGGAGAACGGTTTGGTGGTCTCTATAACATTTCAAAACATATAGTAAAATTACATGATAGCCACAAAAATAAGAGTCTCCTTAGAAGAAATATATGTAAAACAAAAGGTAAAAGGAAAACTTAAGCTAAAAAGAGCAAAAATGTTGAAACAGAAAAAATAAAGCAAAATGATAACCTTAATTTGAGGAACATATGAATGACTTAATTAAATTGATGATTATAATGCACAATGAAGATATAGTACAAATTATCACTTGCCAAATAACATAGATTCAAATTAGTAAAGCAAAATCTATTAGAAAAAAAGGAGAAAAATTTTTTTAAATATAACTTTTTCAGTTGGGAAACATTAACAAATATCAACAGACGTTGTGATCAAATATGCCAAAACTAACACGGCAAATTTGACTAGCAGAATTCTTGAGCACCAGTTCATGGATATATTGAATTTTCTACTTTAAAAATTGAACATGCATTTTTCCAACATCCATTAAAATTTTATGAAATTTAATAATATATTATGTGTCAAAGAGCACCTTAATTAAGTTCAGAATATAAACAAGGAAGATCTAAAGTAAAACTAAGACAACACTTAAGTACGGCAACAAGATACAAAATTTACATAAAAATCAATAATTTCCATAAATAGACTAAATCATTGGAGAACGTTAGGAAAAATCTCTTATAATTCTGCCCTTCCCTTCCAATACTTAGAAATAAACTTAACAAGAAAGGGACAAAACATATGTGATGAAAACTTGAAAGCACTTCTGATAAAGACTCACCAAATGGAAGGAGATGTCTGTCCTTGGATAGGATTATGCAGCTTCATAAAGATATCAATTTTTTTCAGTTTCATGTATAAATTTAGTGCAATTCCAATACAAATAACTCTTCATTTGTTTGCTTGTTTTTCTGGAATAAGATAAGTTGTTTTGAAGATTGAATGAAAAAAATAAACATGCAAGAATAGCTTGAAAATCCCTTAAGAAGAAGAGGAATAAAGGGGAACTAGCCCTACTAGACATTAAAATATACTATTAAGTTCTGTTTTTAAAATGTGATACTGGGATATAATAGACAGACATACCAATGAAACACAATAGAGAGCCTAGGAACAAGCCGAAGTGAATATGGAAACCTAGCATATGTAAGACATCAAATCACTGAGGCAGACATGGACATTTAATAATGAATTTGGCACAACTGGATAATCATTTGGAAAAAAAAAGAAAATTGGATTCATACCTCACATAATGCATCAGAAAGAACTCCAAATGGATCTGAAATGTAAGTATAAACAATGAGAGAGATATGTACAAGAGGAAAACATGGGCACATTTTTTATAAGCTTAGAGTGAGGAAAGCCTTCGTAATTCGACTCAAAATCCAGTGGCAATAATAATAACAAGAAAAAGATTGGTAAATTTTACTGAATAGAAACAAATTGCATGACAAATAAACCATAGTAAAATATAAAGAAAATAACACTGTGTTAAAATAGTTGAGGTTTCATGGATAAAACGCCAATTTCCTGGATGCATAAAGAATTCTTTACTGTCAAAGAGAGGAAATACCAAAATCTGACAGAAGAAATGGCCTTTAAAAAACACGGGGAAAGCACTCAACTTCACTCATATTCAAAGAAATGCTAATTAAAGCTACCGTGTGATACAATTTCTTACCTATTATCTTGTTTGGCACCAATTAAAAAGCTTAAGAACCTCTGTCAGTGAGGCTTTGGAGAAACAGGCACTCACAAATTGCTGGTGCGCGTGCAAAATGATGCAATCCCTATGGAAGGGAAGTGGCAGTGTCCAACAAAACTCCACACACATTTATCCTTTGGTGCAACAATCCACTTTTAGGAATATGTCTGAAGATACACTCCCACAAATAACAAAACCAAGTTACACATGCATCATTATTTATAATAGCAATACGTAGAAAACAGCCCAAATAACCATTTATGGGAGACTGAGTACACTGTAGAGCCATAAAACAAGGTACTGTGAAATCACAGAGAGAGAGAGAGAAAGAAATCAACTGATATGAAGGTTTTTTACAAAGATATGTGGACCAAAAGCAAAGCACGGGGTACTATGCTTCCATTTTTTTGGTAAGAAAGACAAGGCAATAAGAATATCTATATATTTGCTTATGTTTTCTAAAAGAAACACAGAAAGAATAAGCAATAAATTAAAGAAAATGGATGGAAATGTGGGGAAGGGAGAATTCAGATATGGATAGAGCTATAGATAGAGAAAAAGAGAGAGAGAGAAAGACTAGATATTTATCAAGGATCGAACCAGGCTTAGTTTGTCATGGTATTATTTTTCCACCATAATGCTTTTTGTTTAATTTGCTGTTTTCTGACCATGATTCTCAAATTGCTAATTATCTAGGCTCCTGATTTCTGGCCTGTGTTCCCAGACACCATAGGACACTTTTCTTTTTATTTGGACTTTAAATATAAGGTCGTAACATTTATTCTTTTCAAGTTGAATTATCCTGCAAAATGACCAAAGCAATTCTCCCTTTTATTTTCAGCTCTTTTTCCTGCAGCTTTATAAATGTTGAGAAATACAGACTTTCTCCTGTTGTGAAGTAAAGAAACCTAAAATAGATGTTTCTCAAACCTAGCTATGTTGTGATGAGGGAGAAGCAGGGAGCACCTATATTTTTTTGTTGGGTGGTGATAAAAAAAAAACTAATACTGAATTGTTGGCTAGGAGACAACATAACTCATTTCCTTTTTTTCCTATGAATATTCCATGAATATTTCCACATACCCATGGCAAAATGCACTTGGAAATGATCAGTAAATCCAGATATTTGTATGTAAGCTCAAATAATTTTTACTAACTGCTTACATTCTGCAGGCACACTAGCTGTGACAAATTGATGGTCTGGTAGGAAGTATTCTGGGGGAATTTTAAGACTGCTGTCAGGGACAAGGCCTAAATACAGGATTTTTGACAAATATCCCTTAGCCAGAAAAGGGTGATCAACAGTTTATGTGGTGACCAGATTCTTAATATTATTAAATTTTTCTCTACCAAGAAACATCTCATGGGGGGAAAAATAATGGGCTCTCTGATATGGTTTGGATGTTTGTCCCCTGAAATCTCATGTTGAAATGTAATCTCCAATGTTGGAGGTGGGGCCTGGTGGGAGGTGTTTGGATCATGGGGGCTGATGCCTCGTGAATGTCTTGGTGCCATCCTCTTGGTAATACCTGAGCTCTCATTGACACAGATCTCATTGTTTAAAAGCATGTGGGACCTCTCCCTTTTCTTTCCCTTATTCCTGCTTTTGCAGTGTGGCGCCTGCTCCTGCTTCACCTTCCACCATGAGTAAAATCTCCCTGAGACCTCCCAAGAAGCCGGGCAGATGCCGGCACCACGTGTGTACAGCCTGCAGAGCTGTAAGCCAGTTTAACCTTCTTTCTTTCTTTCTTTCTTTCTTCTTTCTTTCTTTCTTTCTTTCTTCTTTCTTTCTTTCTTTCTTTCTTTCTTTCTTTCTTTCTTTCTTTCTTTCTTTCTTTTTTTTCTTTCTTTCTTCTTTCTTTCTTTCTTTCTCTTTCTTTCTTCTTCTTCTCTTTCTTTCTTTCTTCTTTCTTTCTTTCTTTCCTTCTTTCTTTCTTTCTTTCCTTCTTTCTTTCTTTCTTTCTTTCCTTCTTTCTTTCTTTCTTTTTGTTAAGAAATTACCCAGTCTTAGGTATTTCTTTATAGTAATGCAAGAATGGACTAACATAGTCTCCAAACCCTTTAACAAAGTCCTACGTGGTATGGCTCTGCCTATCTCTCTGACACTATCTTCTACCATGCTTTCCCTTTGTCAGTGTGCTCTGGCATGACCGTTTTCTCAAATACATCACGCTAATTCATGGTCGGGCACAGTGGCTCTTACCTGTAATCCCAGAAATTTGGGAGGCTGAGGCGGGTGGATCTCTTGAGGCTAGTAGTTCAAGACCAGCCTGGTCCACATGGCAAAACCCGATCTCTACTAAAAATACAAAAATTAGCCAGGCATGGTGGTGCATGTCTGTAATCCCAGCTACTTGGGAGGCTGAGGCATGAGAATTGCTTGAACCTGGGAGGCGGAGGTTGCAATGATCCGAGATGGCAACACTGCACTCCAGCTTGGGTGACAGAGTAAGACTCTATCTCAGAAAACAAAACAAAACAAGACCAAAAAAAAATCCCCTTAATTCCAACCTCAGGCCTGGGCAACAGGTATTTCCTCTGCCTGAAACGCTCTTCTCACAGGCCCTCACGTGGCTGGAGACTGCCAATTCAAGTGGCAGCTTGAAAGCCTTCACCTTAGAAGCTACCTCATCCCACATACAGTTACTCTATCACATTTTGTTTTTTCAACTTTCTTATCACTATTTGAAATTATCTTATTTACGCATTTATTTCCTGTTTAAATCCACTTGGGCTGCTACAGCAAAAACACCATAAACTGGGTAGCTTATAAAAATCAGAAATTTGTTTCATATAGTCCTCAATGTTGAGAAGTCCAAGATCAGAGAACTAGCATGGTGGGTGCTGGTGAGGGCCCACTTTCTTCATAGATGGATGTCTTCTCACTGTCACTTCACATGTTGGAAGGGACTACAGTGCTAGCTTTCCCAGGCCTCTTTTACAGGACACAAATTCCATTCATAAGGGCACTTCCCTGCCAAGTCCTCATCTCCTAATACTATCATCTTGGGAATTAGAATTTCAACTCTGAATTTTGGAAGGACACAAACATTCAGACCATAGGATCTTCTTATCTATTTTTGACTGGTCCTATTAGATGTCAGCTCTGTGGGCATAAGAATCAGACCCATCTTCTTTGCTGTTGGCTAATATGTTGACTCCTAGAGTAGCACAAAGAAGTCTCAGCTCATACTATACAGTAAGCACTTGTTGAATGTATGACTGAATGTATCACAAAATACCAGTCTTTATAAAGGTCTGCAGTAGACAGAATAATATACCCCCTTGGGATGTTCACGCCTTAATCTATAGAACCTATGAATATGTCATTTTACATGGCAAAAGGTACTTCGCAGATATAATTATATTTTGGGAAATATTATCCTGGATTATCCAAGTACATCCACTCTGATTACAAGGGCTCTTATCAGAGAAAGGCATGAGAGTCAGAGTCGGAGAGAGACTGGAAAATGCTATGCTGTTGGCTCCAATGGTTGAAGAAGTGGTCATGAGCCAAGGAATGCAAAGAGCCGGTAAAGGCAACTGGACAAGATGAATCCTCCAGAGGAATGCAGCCTTGTTATTACCTTGATTTTTGCCAAGACCTGTGTCACACTTTTGACCTCCAAATCTACAATATAAATATGTATGCTATTTTGAGCCACTAAATTTATGGTAATTTATTGTAGCAGCAAGAGGAAACTAATACAAGTGCTATATTGGCTCTTCCCAGTGTATTAGCACCACGTCTACATTAGTGTATGTGCTAGGGTTCCCCAGAGAAACAGAATCATGAGGGCATCTCTCTCTCTCTATCTCTCTCTCTGTGTGTGTGTGTGTGTGTGTGTGTGTGTGTATTACTTCTTTATATGTAGAAAGGGACAAAGAGAGAGAGGGACAAAGAGAGAGAGAGAAAAGGAGAGAGGGAGAAAGAAAGAGAGGGAGACACCCAGAGAGAGAGAGAGAAAAAGAAAGACTGAAAGAGAGATATTTATTATTTATTTTAAGGAATTGGCTCACATGATTTTAGAGTCTGGCAAGTCCAAAAAATCTGCAAGGGTAGATTAGCAGGCTGGAGACCGATGGAAGAACTCATGTTACATTTCATGTTCAAATATAGTCTGGGGGAGGAATTCCCTCTTCCTAGAGGGACCTCACTCAGTCTTTTTCTCTTAAGGCCTTCAATTAATAGGATGAGGCCCACCCACATTACAGATGATTCTTTGCTTTACACGCAGTCTACTGACTTAAATGCTAATGGGGTCTAAAAATAATACCTTCAAACAACATCTGGAAGAATATTTGACCAAATTTCTGGATATCATGGTCTAGCCATGTTGACATATCAAATTAACCATCAGAGCATGTCAGAAAGGTGCTACACAGCTACTATCATCTCAGACATTGTGTTGTTTACTGCTCAGATGTACATTTTTTTTTCTTCCAATTCTCAGGAACAAGAGGTATTCACAGGAACAAAGCCATAAATACAAGTTTTTTAGGCAATATTTTTCCTGCACTGTACCCTCTGCTGAGCTGGTTACAGCTAGACTAAACTATATGTTTTCTATCTCAGGGAATCTGGATTTATAGGTTTCTTCTCAAATGTGGAATGTGAGGAAACATGAGCAATCACCACCATTCTGTCCACACATTAACTAGATTCGTGTGGTGGGTTTTGCTTGTTTGTTTGTTTCATGCTATTTAAAATAGGTTTACTTTTCTGGTAGCAAAATTATCTTGATTTGATTCAGAGAAACAAAACCTACAAGGCTTTACTCTGGTAGGAGTTTGAAGATACTGGTCGCCACCACAGAGAGTCTGAGAATGAAATAGACATAGAAGAAGCAGATCAATAGACCGTGCATTGTGCACAGCTGAAATCAAGTTCTACCTGAAGCCAATGCTGTCCCTGGACTTCTCAGTTATCTACATCAAAAAATTCCCCTTTTGCTTAAGCCAGATTGATTTGAGCTTTTTATCTGTGTCAAATAAAATAGCACTAAATGTATTAAAATTAACTTCTGGAATGTTGTATTACAAACTCTTGAACCTAGAATGTGAAATTTCTGAGAAGAGGAGATAAGTCACCAAAGGTTTCTGGTCAACATCTAAAATAATTATCAGGGCTCCTGACATACACCAAAATGAAGTGGGCTTCAAAAAAGTGCAGCTCCCTGAAAGGACATCATCCTCAGTACCCAGCTCTTAAGTAGGACAATACTCAAGGGGGATCCTTCCACAGACCAGAACCAGGAGCTATGGGGGAAAAAATGGAAATGGGCAATGATTTAAGAGGGCAGAGCCAAGGTCAGCCACATTGACTGACCAAAGGACTTTGTCTGGCCAGAGCAATGAGTCAACTTGCTCTCTCTCTTCAAACAAATACAACTCTAGATATATGTCATACATTGCTTAAGTCTTTTTGATGTAAGTTGTCAGTCACCTCCAAAGATAAAAGTATTCCAACAAATATAAATCTCTTATCCTATGGGAGTAAATTTTGTTGGGATAAGTAAGAGAATGAAGTATTGTTGAACAAAACAAACTCTCTAACCTGCTTTTCTAACTGCTGTTATTCTTTGTAGTAGGAAATCTTAGTGGCTGCATCTGTCAAGATTTTTCACTGGTGAGGGCTTCACCTGTTCCAGCTCCTGATAAGATTGACTCCCAGCCACTCTTCTTCATCACTTTCACTAGATGACAGTTTATGACAGGCCTTCTAGAAGTAGATGCTACCATACTAAAGGCTCTTTGCAGGAAATAATCTCTTTGGGTTTGTTTTTTAACCTGTAAGTTGTTCACTAAGAATGTTAAGAAAGGAAGTTTTAATTAGTCTTAGAATTTTACAGCTGGAGGATTATTTAGCACTTATCTGATAATCCAATTAATGATTTACAGATGAGGTTCATTGAAAAAGCATAAAAGGGGTATATCAATGAAGATGATGTTCAACTATAAATAATAAAGGCCCGGCATGCAGTAAGCTAAACAAGAGAAAAGCAGACTTTTTATCATCTGGATAAAATATGAAGACCTACAGTTTTGGTGGAGACTGCATTTTGATTACGAGTAAGCATTCTACCCTACTGTCTTAAAAAAGTTCTTGGACATAGGAACCGATTGTCCAGTTGTACCACATTGCTTAGCTTCCCCAGCATTCAAGTGTGATCAAGAAGACTATGACGTTACCAAAATGATTTGAGCAGAAGTGATGGATGCTTTCAGTCATTGATTATGTGCTTTGATGTTCCCCTTGCTTCCTATTGGCTTCAAATAATAAAGGCTAAAGCGATCTAGAAGCCATGCATTGAGGATGGCAGTGTGCTCAGCCAGGCTGATTTTGAGAACACAGTCTGCCTTTCCTAACTTGTTTGAACCATCATGTCAAGGGACTCTTTTTTTTTTCCACAGAAGCATGACCTTTACTGTAATTAATAGTGTAATATTAATTACCTTCAATTGTAAAATCTTTTATAAAACTTTTACAGAACGGGAGAAAATTTTTGCAACCTACTCATCTGACAAAGGGCTAATATCCAGAATCTACAATGAACTCAAACAAATTGACAAGAAAAAAACAAACAACCCCATCAAAAAGTGGGCAGAGGACATGAACAGACACTTCTCAAAAGAAGACATTTATGCAGCCAAAAAACACATGAAGAAATGCTCATCATCACTGGCCATCAGAGAAATGCAAATCAAAACCACAGTGAGATACCATCTCACACCAGTTAGAATGGCCATCATTAAAAAATCAGGAAACAACAGGTGCTGGAGAGGATGTGGAGAAATAGGAACACTTTTACACTGTTGGTGGGACTGTAAACTAGTTCAACCATTGTGGAAGTCAGTGTGGTGATTCCTCAGGGATCTAGAACTAGAAATACCATTTGACCCAGCCATCCCATTACTGGGTATATACCCAAAGGACTATAAACCATGCTGCTATAAAGACACATGCACACGTATGTTTATTGCGGCACTATTCACAATAGCAAAGAGTTGGAACCAACCCAAATGTCCAACAATGATAGACTGGATTAAGAAAATGTGGCACATATACACCATGGAATACTATGCAGCCATAAAAAATGATGAGTTCATGTCCTTTGTAGGGACATGGATGAAACTGGAAATCATCATTCTCAGTAAAGTATCGCAAGGACAAAAAACCAAACACCACATGTTCTCACTCATAGGTGGGAATTGAACAATGAGAACACATGGACACAGGAAGGGGAACATCACACTCCGGGGACTGTTGTGGGGTGGGGGGAGGGGGGAGGAATAGCATTAGGAGATATACCCAATGCTAAATGACGAGTTAATGGGTGCAGCACACCAACATGGCACATGTATACATATGTAACAAACCTGCACATTGTGCACATGTACCCTAAAACTTAAAGTATAATAATAATTTTTTTAAAAAGCTGAGTACAAGGATAAAGCAAAGACTATGAAGGAATAAACCTCAATAGAAATTGGTTTAATTTAATTTGGGAAAAATCTGCTTCATAATAGGGAAATAAGTGGGACCAAGGAAGAATATATTTCCCAACATCTGACATCATGATCTTTCTCAGCCTAATATCTATGCTGAATTCATGTATTGATTTAGATCATACAATTTAGGCTGACCTTCAAAGTTTGGTCCTAATCTAATCCTCCAGTGATAGTTCCCCAAACTCCCCATCATTCCAAGCAATTCATTCTATGTATCCTCAAAACACACAAGGGACCTCCACATATAGCGGCGTGTATTGATTGGCTGAGTATTAGCTGATACTTGAACGCTTCTTCCAGCATCAGCTTCCCACTTCCTCCCTCAGGCCCTGGATCCTAGCACTCCATCACATTGTTTTAAGGTCCCCTTGGTATTTAGGCAACCCTCTTGGATGGAGGCTCTTTCAGGATGGCTCAAGAACAGCTTCATTTGCCCCATGGGGAAACTGAGCCTGTTACTGTAAGTGTAGCTCCCTTTCTAGGACTTGTGTCATCTTGCTCTGCCATGAGGAAGGCAGCTTTAGTGACTTCTGTCACCTTTAAATTTCTCAAACTTGTGTCTGGCCCCATTCTTTATTTCTATGCATTTCCCTGGGCATAAGAACACAAGTCAAACTCTCTCTTCAAAGCTTAGACTTGGTTGGAGGAGGTAGGAGAATGGTGTTCAGCAACTGTGTATGGCAGAGGCTATGGGGTTATCCCTTTCTCCGCAACAATTCTCTTTTCCTGGTTGGCTCCCTGTGCTAGCAGAACCAGTTTCACTCCCATAACATGTGCTTTGCAGGGAGTGTGCTCCTTCAGCTCACTTGGGGATGTGAGAGGCACCATTTACTCTCAGCCTTTGATGCCTCAGACAAAATCGAGCTTAATGTTATTTGAACATATTATTTTTATATAATATTACAAGTAGAAAGACTCTTTGGAGTTCTCTAATGCATCTCTTTCCAAAAAAATATTTTATTATGTTAGTCCTTCAACCTTGACTTAAGTATATTAATTGCAGTTGAGTTCATCACTTCGGAGATAGCCAGCTTTATTGCAAAATACCACACATGGCTAGATTTTCCTTATATTAAGATGCCATTTTTTGCTCTAATTTTGCCTTATCTATTTTAGTTCTGTCCTCAAGAGCAAACACAGAATTTTTGGCATAATATTGTCTCAGAACATACTGCTGTGTAAAGGTGGCTGAGTAGTCAGCTGGGAGAAAATGGCAGGAATGGGAAGAAGTGACTTTAACTGAATCCGAGGGAAAATAATGGCCAAGAATCAGAATCAGATGCAAACACAGATATGGCAAAGACAATCTATTTGCAAGCAGGAATTAGGGATGAAAGGAAGATTAATTTTTTGTGAGTATGTTTGTATGTATTAATGGATTGCTTAGTTCAGCATCAATAACATGAGAATGTAGCTGTGGATATAGAGATAGGAGGCCATAATAGCAGCACATCTAATGGAAGTCTTCAAAAATGAGTTAGGTTGACTTACAGCATTACCTACTTGAGTTGGAGAGGTGATACACATAGCTCAAAAAGTTAAAAAAATCTGTTAAAATATTTTATATGGCAACGTTTCTTTAGGCATTTAATGAATAATCACATCTTCCTCTAACAAAAATTAAAAAAGGAGCTTAAGGGGGCTGACCTGGACATAATGGTGGGGTGTGAGTGATAGTCGGTATTCTGGAAAGCAAGCCAAAACATTTAGGGAAGCAGCCCTGCTGTGATCCCAAGAGTATAGCAGGGGTTTGAGGTTAAAAACCAATTAATAAGGTTCAAATGGAGTGCTAAATAGCAAGAGGATTGAAAGCCAAATTTGGGGAGCTGAAACAGCCAGAAGATTGAGGAGCTGGAAATAACAGGTCAGGTGGCAAAGCCTGAGAGTGTTAGGCAAATACTTGAGATGAGTTCGATATTTATAATTTGATTCCATGCTCTTTGCACCATGATGTGTGAGTGAACCAGTTAGATTTAAAGGGTTGGGGATGGAGCTCAATGATGAACTGGCTTCACTGGGTCATTTCATTCACCTGTGGCTTGAAGTTATAGGGACAGAAAATGTGTAAAATTGGAGTAACCCCATTGTCCTTGATATACTTGATGCTTTCCTGGTTGGCTGCTCCTACCTGGTGAAGACGTAAAATGCCTTGAAACCTGATCTAATCCCTCGAAGTCTGAATTTCTAGGTCTGCTTCAGCTCTCGTAAGAAGCAGCCGTCTAGGTGGCCAAAAGTAGTCTTGATCATTAAAAGTCCAGCTCTAACATTAATCAACCGATTTTCCCCAGTATTATTTCCTGAAGATATCAATGCTGGAAAGGGATTCCGTACTTCCTTTAAAATGAGAAGGCTTTGTGTCTCTATTATGTAAGGTAGAGTAGACTGGCACCACAGTAAATATCAACCCAGTTTTTAAATGCCAGAAGTTTACGGATGTGACTGGGAGTGGGCAAGCACTTCCCTTTCCCAAGGAGATTGTTTCTATCATCAAGGTAGAAAAATGAAGAACAAGTTAGAAGTAATCAACAGTGGACCCCCAAAATTACTGCGTATCTCTAATCATCTTCAGGGACATTTCACCAATATTTAGTCCAGCATTATGCCCTTGTGTTGGTAGGACAAAATATGGCCTAGGAATTCCATTCAGGTTCTTAAACAGACATTTCTTAGGACTGGTCCTGGGGTGATGCTCTTGCTTGTGTCTGAGGTTCTTGTGAGGCTAGATTCATTAAACAGATCAGGATTTTTGTCTAGACAAGTGATGATGAGCCCTTACTCTAAGGCACCTTGCAGGAGGAAGGACACCAGCCTAATGGCATTCAGAGTTGTTAAGGGATGTCTGGGTGTCTGCCTGCCTTCCATTTGATGCCCTTTCAGATCCAGACAAGGTTGTAGGTGCCCCGAATACCCAATAATTCATTCACCAGAGAAGCAAGAAGAGGCCATAGCATCTGGATAATGAGTCTTGCTTAGCTTGGTCTAAGGGAATGGGGAAGATAGGAGAGGGGGCAAAGTTCTCCTTCAGGAAGGGTAATGATTTTTGTGGGGAAATCGTAACTAGTACCACGTGGCCCCAGGCAGGGTCCAAAGATGGTTAGTCTGAGTGTGGCAATCTGGGCTCAGGTCACTGAGGGAGGATGGCTGCTTTGAAGCAGTGGGGCTTGTGTGTAACCGGTGCATAGATGGCTGATGGCAGAGGTGAGGAATGACTTTGGGATAAGCAGAGAGAAAGCATCTGGAAGGCAGAGGAGCATCCCACCAGTTTCAAACAGTGGGGGTCTAGGACACGACTATAGCTGCCAAGGAGGCTGCAAGTGAGAGCGTGAGTTCTTCATGAGTCCCTCAGTACAGAAGAGAACTGACGAGGGAACTGGGAGTCCAGCAGCAACACTGCTAGAGGTCACAGCAACCAGAGAGGACAGTGGCCTTTTATCATCCGGAGTTATCGCAGTTCTTTTTTTTTTTTTTTCTGTATATAGCCTTCCACGCTATTAGCAGGTGGATATGTTTCATTAAAAAACAAAATAGTGCTTAACCTAAGCTAATTAGTTATCTGTCTTGTTGGAACACTTAGTTTATATAAAGGATTTTTTCCATGCCTCCCTCAATAGTCCTACTTGCTTCTCTGTTTTCTCACCTTTGTACTTGGAGATTCATTTTAGGCAAGATTTCAGTTTGCATGAAAGAATGCCAATCTCTGTCTTCTTTGCCAAGGGAAGCCTGGCCAAATTGCGATCAGTTTTGAAAAACCAAAGATAAATGTATGTGTCTTAAAGGTCTAATTGTATGATTTCCCTCTTTATACTTTGATTACTTTGACAGATGGGACCTTCACAATATACTCATTGTTCAGCTGGAAACCCTGGGAAGCAGTAATCTGAGCCCCTTGTCCTGAGGCCACTTGGTGGCCATCTTCAACCAATGTTGTCTGTGGACCCCAACAGAGGGGTAGGTAAAGAGTTATTAAGTCACTTGAAATTGCTTTTCGTGCACTGAAAAGTGGTTGGGCCATTTCAGGCCATAGCAGTGTGGCAGAATGCCCAACTGCCTACGTCAAGCAGTGTTTATAAATTAGAAATTACCAGCCATTTGGTTCTTTGCTGATCAGTCAGAGTCCCTGGAAGACTGTGCCGACGTGCCTGGGGCAGCGTTGTTACTGGACCAAACAAAGCATAGCTCTTGGTTAATCAGTCATGATTTGTCTACCTGGCGGTGTAGATTGGAATATTTGGAAGAGATTTGGAAATATACATCTTTTCAACTGCAGTGCTATGAGGCTAATTATTCCAGCTAAAAGCAACAACTAAAACAGTTTTTTGTTAGTTTTCTTGCCTAGCATAGAAAACTGACTATAAAATTCAATTCAGTATGATTAGCTCTAGATGTATTTCACTCAACTAGTTAACAAAGGTTTATTAACAGGATGTACCGTGTGTCACACATGAAGCATGATAAGACTAGTCCTCCCACACCATTTTTTTCTTGAGTCACTACATGAAGCTATATTAGTCATTTAATATATTAAAGGATTAATCTTCACAACTCTAGGAGGAAGGTATGGCTAATGACCCCATTTTGCAGCTGAACAAACTGAATTTCAGAGAATTAAGCAAGTTTCCTAAGGGCCCCACAGCTAGAAAACCATGGAGTTGTAATCACGAATGCAGCAGACTGAAATCATTCTTGCCTTTTAGTTGGTGACCTCAACCACCCCAGAACCTCCTTCGAGTTTCTGAGAATCTCCTGACCAGGTCCAGATGATCCCTACAGTGCCCATCTTTTCCTTTCCAAGCAGCCTGGAGCAATTCTCAGCTTGTAGTAATTATTGCTGACCAGCTGCCTCCTATCCCCAGACCAGCCCAGCAACCCCCTGCACAGTCCCCCTCAAAAGCCATAGTCCAGGCTGAGGTCAGGCCACCTTTCTTAGTTCCTGTCTCTTGAAAATCAGTCCTGCCATGACTTTGCTGCCCACTTCACAGACCGATGGCAGGCCACGATCATTGCATTAGGGTACTTGGAGACTGGGAAGAATAAAATGAGAGGAGAGAAAATGTTTTGACCAAAGGAAAAATGGATAGAACGAAACAGTAAAATAGACTTAAAATTAAATGCACCCAATTGAACATATATGCTTATCTCCCAAAATCCCCCAAATGGTAAGAACACAGAGACAAAGAGCAGACAAAACAGCAGATGAGTCATCACCAAATGGTAACTCACACAGATTTGAACTTTCTGGGAATGTACACGCCTGATGAAAAGAAGCCAAAAACAGACCACAAAACCTTGAAAACACTCAGGGACTAGAAGCACCAGGTAGCTCAGAAAGAGGAGTGTGGGAGGCCGCTGACCCAGATGAATGGAATGAAACATTGTAGGGAACAGTTATATCCTCAGATGCCTTCTCTCATCCCACAAAGCTGAGCAGCTGTCCGTCCTTGACTCTGGGAGAAAGGTGTTATCATCAAGATTTCCATAAGTGGACACAACACACACTGACCATGAAAGGAAGGCCAGCCCTGGGTGATCATTTTCATTCTAAATGGTGAGACATCTGGTCCTCTCTTTCTCTTTCCTTCCCCTGGAAGATTCAGATTGAAGGATGCTAGCTTTATATCCTGATTGGTAGGAGAATGGAGGACCAGTTTTAGCAGAATTTATTAGTCCTGGAGAAAACAGTTGCAGACAACAAGGCTGGTCTCTCATAGCTTACTACCAGTTCTCAGAGCCATACTCTGAAGTGGAGTAACATCCAATTATTTGAGACATGCGGCTATTATTAAATATAAAATCCCAAACAGAAAAAAATGAACTTACATGAAACAATATAAATGGAAAAATAAACTTTAAAACTTTAATTAATATAATCAGATAGTTAAGAAGTTGCATTTTTAAACAACAGAAGATAATTTAGGACATCTCTTGAATAGGAGGATAACTATTCAAAAGAAACTGAAATTGAAAATAGGTGAGAAAAGGTAAGAAAATTAGAGAGTCAAATCTGATATCCAACAGACAGATCATAGGAGCACTATAAATTGAGAAGATAGAAAATGAAGGGTAGGAAATAGGAAATAATAAAAGAAAATTTTATAGCACTCCAGACATGAGTTTTAAGATAGTTCTTGCATATAGCGAGAACTTGATAAATGTCTGCAGCACAAATTCTAAAGAGTTTACTTGCAGGCATTGCAGTGAATGAAAAGAACCCTCAGTGGGAAAGCCTGAGACAATGAGAGTACCTTAAAAGCTTGCAGAGAAAGATTAGCATTAAAATGGCTTCGGAATTACTGATAGCCTCCCTGGAAGCTAGAATTCAGTGGAGAAAACCTGTGAAATTTGAGGGAACATAATTAACAACACAAAATTCTATATCAATCCAAATTATAAATCAATTATGTGGGTAAAATAAAGACATCTTTAGACATGCAGCAAAATTTCAAAACAATCATCCATCCCTCTGCCCATTCCCAGGCACGCTGACTTTCCTGGGAGGATACTGCTGTATGTGTTCCCAAAATCAAAGGCTCCCAATCAAAAAAGACAAATGATTCAGGAACTGGGACCCAACATGAAAGAAAAGCTAAGGGAATTCCCAGGATGAAGATGAAGGAAAGTCCCAGGAAAATAACTACACTGAGGCCAGCAGAGCAATCAGTTCAGATCAGAATAGACACCAGATGGTTCCAGGAGGGGTATCACCAAGAAAACCATAAAACCAGTCTGAATGACTACACTTATAAAGCTTAGAGTTCAGTCAGACAGGTTATAGACACATTAATTATAGACACAAGCAAATAAATGAGGCAATTATTAAATCCAGGAAAAATAAAAAGTTATACAAGAAAAGAAATATTACCATGTTTTCTACAAGACTTGATATGAACAAAAATCTAACTTAAACATAACCATGCAGACACCAAATCTTGACTTTAAGGTGTATCAAGGAACTACCATGGAAGGATGAAGTATGTGTGTTAGCATTGGCGTAAGACAGCTAAATCCTAGTCTTTGTTGGAAGGAAGTAAAAGGACAACTTATAAAATTGAAAAAGCTCTAAAAGCAACAGATGCATTTTATTTAGAAACATGAAGTTAAAGGACAGAAGAGACAAGCAAAGCAATAAAAAGTGATCACTCTGAGGCACAGGACTAGTGAATAAGAAGTTTGGAGTAAGTCACTATTCTTTTTACTTAAAGGAGTTGTGTCACTTGACTTTCTAAACCAGGCCCATCACTGGAAATAAAAGATTAGGAAGAAAGACAAAAAAGAAAAAAGAACAAGAGAGGAAGAGGCAGGGACAGAGAGAGAAAGGTGAAGGAAGGGAAAGGGAGGGAAGGAACATAACATATCACTAGAAAAGTATCCAGTGAACTGGTACTAGATGCTTTGAGTTCTCAATGGATGAAGGAATGGCTACGCCAGGACAATCAGGGCAGGATCATATAAAGGAGGTGAAACTGAAAGGACAGGTATGGTTTAGACAAGTGGTGAGGACTGTTGAGGGGAGGGTTTATGTAGCCCAAAGGCAGTCACTAAAGTAGGTTTGCAGGCAGTGTGTTTAAGGCCTCTAGGAGTCCACAGAATGATACCTTTGCTGGGGCCCAGTCCTCCAAAGTATGGCACTGCAGCATGCTGAGCACTTTGAACTACAGGAAATTAAAAGGCCTTAGAAGCAGAATCAGAAACAGGGACTTTCTGATCTTCTCTTGTTTCTCCTCCTCACCAAGCACAGGGAGAGCTTCTCTCTGGAAGTTCTCTAGTCCGGCTGTAGAAACTTCTTCCAAAAGAAACGCAATTATCTTAAAACCCCCTCCCTAGGAATCTCATCAAATAACCAAAGAAGATTAAGCACAGAGAAGAGAAAAGACTAAACGCTGTCACCATGCCCAGACACTCTTCATCTATTCTTCTGAGACTAGCTCTGAGAAGTTATCTGGGAGATTTTACCTACGTAAGAAGACAGCCTTTGCTCACTGTGGAGTTCTGTCCCTCACTTTTCTGGAATTTGTTGGAACCTCCTTCAGAGATCAGAGAAACTTTCTTCTAGGACATTGGCTGTTCTTTGGACTCATTCAATCTCCCTGAAAGTCACTTACTACCCCTTAAAATTACCTACATTTCTCATTTCTCTCTTCCCTATGAAGAGAGTATTTAAGCTTCAACCACCTTGCCCTTTTTTGAGTTTCATATTTTGTATGGTTCCCGTAAACACTTACATGTTAATAAATTTGTGTGCTTTTCCTCTTGTAAATCCATTGCCAGTTTATTTTAGCAGACTTGAAACTTCAGAGGGGGAGGAAAAAATTCCCATCACCCCTACAACTTCATTTGAAATGAAAAGACATCTCTAAGATTTGGTAATTTTTAAAGCTGGGTAATGGTATAGGGCAGCTCTATCTTTACAATGTTTAAATTTTGCTTGTTAAAAAAAAAAAACTGAATGGTACATTCTTGAAGTAGATGCAACCCCACCCCATAGGCAAAAGACTTGTGAACAGATGATGGGCATGTGCAGATTTGAATGGTATCGCTTCTTCGTGGGGGACATAATGCCGTATGCCAAGACACATGAGTTGGTGAGCAGAGTGTGAGCAGAATTTCAGTCTTCTCTTAATCCCTTGGCTGAGTAATCTCAAAGTCCCTGTTTTGGGTCTCTGATTCATGCCCTCCTGAGCCTGACCATGGAAGGATCAGAAAGCATAGCCAGTGAGGAGGCAAGAAGGGGAATGTATCTGCCCATTCCCTTCCTGCTATGAGCTTTCAGACGTAACGCAGAATTGAGCTGTCAGAGAAGAGGAGAACAAAATAGGCATGGGTCTGGAGTTCTGATTAGGACCCTGTACTAGATATTTCAGTTGATAAAATGAGATCTTATTTGTAACTCAGAGTGACTGGATGAATTTTTATTGTGTAAATTCTTGAGATTTAATCCAAGCAGTAGGAAAAGACAAGTTTGCAGGCAGGTTTAAGTAGGCAGATGGCCACTGGACAGAAAATCAAAGTTATTTTCTGTGTTGAGCTGGTGCATTAAAATAATTGTGAAATGATTTTATTATGTTAATGAAAGTATATCTATTACTATCAGTTAGATAGAAAACAGATAAATCAGACACTATTACTGTATCTGCTAGACATTATGCCTTAATACTTAAATATTAGCCAGAGTAATAGTTTCACAATCCCACATGCCTAGAGAGCAATTCAGAAGAGGCTACAAAAATTTAACATGATAAATAGTGAATGTCAAATAATTTTGCAATGGTATCAAATCACTTTGACAGACTTAACTTTGTTTTGAGTTTATCTCAATCTAGTTTCACTTAAGTTGAAAAGTAGTTTGTTTTCTACGTCGGGATGTTTCGAATACATGTATACATGCATTTTTAGAATACCTGTAGTTTCAAAAATACCTCAGAAATGGAATGAGCTTTGGAATTTCCATCACCTTCTGACAATGGTGCATAGACTGCTGTATAGTTTTCTTTTTTCTAATACTCTTTATTGAAATATAATTTACATACCATAAAATTTACCAAATTGAATGGGTTTAATGAATTATGAGAGTTCTGTAACCATCATCATCATCTAGGTTTAGAACATTTCATCACTTCCCCAAATAATCCCCTCTTTATTAACAGTTAATCTGATTTTCCCTCTTCCACCCCACCAGCCCTAGTTACCCCAATCAACATTCTGTCACTATAGATATGCCTATTATGAACTCTCATATAAATGGAATCACACAATATGTAATCTTTGGTAATGTGTTCCTTTCACTTAGCTTAATGTTTTCAAGGTTCGCCCTTGTTATAGCACGTGTCAGTACTTCATTCTTTTTAAGTGCCAAATAATATTCTGCTGTATGGGTACACACTGTTTTCATCAGTTGATAGACATTTGTGCTATTTCCATATTGTGGCTATTATGAATATGCTGCTATGACATTTTTCACATGTTTATTTTGTGGATGTATATTTTCATTTCTCTTGGGCATATACCCAGAAGTGAAATTTCTAGGTCATAGTGGAGTTAAACAAGATACCTCTATGCCTCTATGTGTAACTTTATGAGGTACGTCCAAACTATTTTCCAAAGTGGCTGTGCCATTTTCCATTTCTTCCAGCAATGTGTGAGGGTTTCAATTTTTCTACATCCTCAACAATAGTTGTTATTGTTCTTTTCTTTCTTTCTTTTTAAAATATAGCCATCCTAGTAGGTGTAGAGTGGTTCCTCATATACTTTCAATTTTCACTTTTTTTTTTTTTTTTTGAGACAAAGTCTTGCTCTGTCACCCAGGCTGGAGTGCAATGGCACAATTTCAGCTTACTGCAACCTCCGCCTCTCGGGTTCAAGTGATTCATTCTCGTGCCTCAGCCTCCTGAGTAGCTGGGATTACAGGTCCATGCCACCACACCTGGCTAATTTTTTTATGTTTTTGGTAGAGACGAGATTTCACCATGTTGGACAGGCTGGTCTTGAACTCCTGACCTCAAGTGATCCACCTGCCTCAGCCTCCCAAAATGCTGGGATTACAGGTGTGAGCCACCGTGCCTGGCCAATTTTCACATTCTTAATGACTAACAATGTTGAGCATTTTTTAAATGTTCTGGTTGGCCATTTCTATATTTTCTTTGGAGAAATGTTTATTCAAATCCTTTGTCCATTGGAAAATTGAATGATTTGGCATTTTATTATTGAGTTGTAGGAGTTATTATAACAGTTATAACAATCTATATATCAATCCCTTATACACATATTATTTACATATATTTTCTCCATTCTATGGGTTGTCATTTCACTTTCTTGATAGTATCATTTGCAGCACAAAAGCTTTTAATTTCGATGTAGTTCAGTTTATCTTTCATTGCTTATTCCTATAAAGGCAAGGGGATGCTGGAGATGTTCAATGCTAAATAAAATGTAGTTTATGACCTAAATGCATGTATATGACAAGAGATGCCATCACTGGTATGATAAAACCAGAAAGAATATTCTGTGCAGAGTTGATCATTTCTTTTAAGGCACGTTTTCCCACCTTCTTGGCTTGGCTAACACTATACATCTTTCAAGTTTCAGATGAGACAGAATTTTTCTAGAAAGCCCTATGTGCTTTCTCTCATCATCTCATAATGTCATCTTGAAGTAGTATCATTACTAACCCAATCTTAACAGATGAGGAAGCTGAGGCTCAAAAATGGCAAAAAATTTCCCCAAATTTATACAAGCAATTTATTGTGGGGTAAATGTTTGAAACCAAGTCTATCTTCAAAGCCAGTGAAGATTTTGGTCATATTTACTGTCTTGATAATGGGTTTATAACCAGGTGGTCATGTCTGAAAGGAGATGATAACCCTTTAAACTGTACAGGAACATGTCATTTCAGCTGCAAAAAATTAAAAATGTGATTATTCAAGTTCATAAATTGTATTTTACGCATAATCAATTTAACAGTAGAAGCTTTTCAGGAGGCTCATTGGGAAATCATAATGAAAGTGAGACAAGGATTGTCTTTTGGTCTACATATACTCTGAATGAGTGCTCCAAAGAAGAGAGCTTCACCTCGCTACTCTTTCCACTCTTCTCAGAGGGTGTGTGTCAGAGAATTAAGTATACTGAGGTTGCACATTGACACAACACACTTTGAAGAGGATGGTGACTTTTATTATAGATAAGAGGCAAATATTGGGAAATAGAAACATGTCTCTGGAAGTGAAATTCAAAGGCAAAAGAAGATTGTATATTAACTGTATTTATATTTGAAAATACAAAGCATGAACTATATATAAAAATATAAAAGATAAGTCATGATTCTTAATGATATGAATATAGCTGTGTGAATATCATAAGCAAGAAAAGAAGTTCTATTTGTGAGTCGACCCTCTCAAAATGAGATTGATGATGAATGCCATGTTACTTCATTGTTAAGTATTTTTCTGCTATGTCATAATGATAAAAACGTCAGAACCATTTAATTATTAATTTCTCATAAGAAGGGTAAGTTAGATTCAGAAAATGAACTCTTGTGCAATATGAACTCATCCTACCTCACCAAGAAGCTATAGAAAAGGCTTTTTGTAAGCCTCATGCATCCTGTGCATAGCATACAGGATCTAATGTAAACTTCACAGTAATTCTGCAAGGCAAGAAGGACTGTCCCTCTTTTGCAGATTCAGAAACTGGGGCTCAGAAGGATCTTAGAAGTGGCTCCATGTTCAGAGCTGTTTAGCTGGCAAAGAGAGATTCAAGATTTTCAAAATCAAGATTTTCTAATCTTTCTAAGAGAGATTTTTAATAGTGCCCCATTACCCATGCTTTTTCTACTAGGCTGTACCCAGTTTCAAAATTCCTGGCTTCCAGCTCTTCACTTAAGATACTGGTTTAAGCTGCCTGTAGATAAGAAGATAATGTGTTAAGACACTGAACGCTGACATAGAGATTTTAGTCCTCTTCAGTAAGAATCAATTTTTCAAAATCTGGAGCAAACTCAAAAGCTCCATTTTTGGATGATACCAGTATAATCACCAAAACTGAGTCATCCCTTAAACAGTAATAATTTGCACAATAGTAAACTCACTTTGTTCTGATGGCCAGTATTTCTTAGGGGTAATACTCCACCCTGCATTCATTAAGAGGCCATGTGGCATCTCTGTGACTTTTGACACCAAGATCTGACCTTTCTGTGGGCCATCCAGGGCTTAGCCACTGGCATCAATCACTCCTTTTACTGTACCGTTTCATGTTCTGTGGCTCTTATACAAGAACAGATAGCATGATGTCCTCTGTTAAAAACCTAAGAAATCAAATTATCCTGTTATTAAACTTGTCCTGACATAAGTTACATGTTTTTGGTGTGATAGATGTGTGTATGGTGACAGAAAGCCAAGCATAGCTTGCAGTTTCCTGAAAGGATCTGCAGAAAAACTGAAATCCGGGAGTCATTTTGAAGTCAAGACTGTGGCCATAAATGTACTATTATTTCACTCAGTGGAACGGAGCACCTTCCTCAGGAGAGTCCTAAACAGAGACGGGAGGACAGGAAGTGAGCCAGATACTATTCTGAGCTTCACATTTCCCAAAGTCCTCCAGGAAGAATCTCAGCCATTACGACATCATTGTCTCTTGGGACCTCCATAATTAGGTACTTTCCTGAGAAAACATCCATGATTCCTTGTTTTCCTGCTTTTTCTGTTTCTTACTGTGGTCCTTTGTACATGTGTTTCCCCATTCTTCTGCGTTAAATGAAGCTTTTGAAAACAGACAATGAGATGTCTTGTCTTTCTCTATAGCACCTCTTTCCAGTTCCTCCTTCTGCCAGTCCCACCTGGGCATCCGTTGTTGGTAGGTAGGAGAGAAAATGACCTGCAATATTAAAGGTGAACCAAGGCCCTAGATATCCCAAAAGGGAGCTCTGAAGAGGGAATTACCTGTCAGGTTTCCCCATGTAGCAGGGTCTTCTTGTTCCCTCGCACACACGTTTGCTTATCACTGGATGCAGGTGCCCTGGAGTGGGTGGGACCTTGGGAGAAGTAGGCTGCAGTCTGTAGCTGAGGTCAACCTCAAGGGGGCACTGGTTGGAGGCTGTCTGCTGACCACATGCCCTGAAGCTGGGCACCACATCTCTCCCTACAGGAGGATCTGGGTGGCACATCTAGGTGACCAACACACTTCCCATGTTACTCCACAAAAATATTCTTCGTTACCATACACATATTGATGATGGCCACTAAAATATCACCTTCCAGATATTAATTTTAATGCAAACATATCTAAGGAGTAACCCTTTGAGCTGGTACCCACTATCAATTTCTTGGTGAAACAGCTTCCTTTCTTTCCCAGGAGAAAGTTTTAAAAGGAACAAGAAGGCATTAGGTACAGCAGCCAAATAGCATGGTGCATTCGGGTGTGTGGGGGCATCAACCAATGCCACTCCTTAGTGTGAGGCCATTACATTAGTGTGTTTTGTGTTGCTATAAAGGAATACCTGAGACTAGGTAGTTTATGAAGAAAAGAGGTTTATTTAGCTCATGGTTCTGCAGGCGATATATGAATGGCACCAGCATTAGCTTGGCTTCTGGTGAAGCCCCAGGAAGCTTTTACTTACGGCAGAAGATGAAGAGGGAGCAGGTGTGTCATCCAGCAAGAGAGGGAGCAAGAGAGAGGAGGAGGTGCCAGGCTGCTTTAAACAATCTGCTCTTGAGTAAACTAATGGAGTGAGAACTCACTCATTGCCGTGGGGAGGGCACCAGGCCATTCATGAGGGATCCATCCCCATGATCCAAATACCTTCCACTAGGCCCCACCTCTAACACTGGGGATCACATTTCTACATGAGATTTGGAGGGGACAAACATCCACACCATATCAGCAATCTCCTCACTTTACAGATGAGGAGACCAAGGTTCCAAGAAGTGAGGTGGCCCAGGCAGGGCCCTCCAACTGGTGAGGACGGAACACAGTCTCCTCCTCTGAGCTCTTCCCTTTTGCTTCTTCTCATGCAAGCATACAGAGAAGCACAGGGACTTTGCCAGCACAGACAGGGTATTTGTTTTTAAGGTGCAAAATAGTGCCTCTGCCTCAGAAGAGTCATTTGGGCTTCACTCATAAACAGAATAGAGCTCTAGTGCTGGGAGTGAACTCATTGCTATGCGTGTGTAGACAGTGAGGAATAATGGTTTACTAGTGTGGGAAAAACACAAAAACAAGATCTCTCTAATCTCTCTAAATCTGATTTCTTCATAGCTCAGGTGGGGATAATGAGTCCTGCTTGCTGATTTCCCAGTGTGGCTGTGAAACTTTAGGAAGAATAAGCTAGTGAGTATTTAGTATAGTATTATTTAACAACAAGCAAGCACTTATTTCAAAAATCCTTTTAGACCTGCTGATAATTTGAAATATTCAAGAAGTGGGACTCCCTGGGTTCTGGACAATCTCAGTGAAGTCCAGCTGTAAACTCTGGTCTAGCTGTACCATTAGGGCCTACTGGGTGAAAACCAGGCTTACCTTTAAGATTCTAGCCCCCAACACATACGGCCTCTTCGATATGATTTTTGAGATGTGTTTGTCTTACTGAAGTCCACTGGGCTAAGAAATTACTTTGGGCTACTGTGCAGCAATGCTTTGTGTTTGCCTATTAGATTCCATTTTTAAAGGGCAATTCCTATCTATTGGGCTCTTACTAAGTGATATTCTCTCCAGTGTTATAGATCTCATTTTCTGTTAAGCATCTAATATACATCAGATACTTATAGGTTTAAAATTATTTTTAGCATACAACAATGTGAAACAAAATGATGCTCTAATAAAGACAACAACAACAAAAGCAACAGCAACAGCAACAACAAAAGCATCAGGTTCTATGTAAACCAGGTGGCAAGAAGAAATGGCATTAAAATAGCACAGAGCCAAGGAATCTCAAGAGAGGCCCTGACAATTGGCACTGAATGTTGATTCTTCAGTAATTACGGAGCTCAGTGACCTGAGAAGAATTGGTGGTGAGCAAGCTTGCCTCAGCTATGCTTCCCACCCCCGTGCTTGTGCCAGTTGGGGGCCCAGGGCTGGTTTAAATTCTAGCAAGACTCTCATACCAGTGCAAACATTTACAAAATACTGGGTGTTTATCTTGGCCTCAAAGAAAGGTAAGCATTTTTTGGAGTTCACCTGACACTAAAAACATATTTAAACTTGGGGTATTGGCTGTTGAAACTGTCCTATATGGATGTATTTGTGATGATTTAGGATGATTTTATAATAGTAATTCCCCACCCTTAACATTCTGTATATTCACCAACATTTATTGAATGGGAACTAGGATGGGGAGGTGGGACACCTCAAAGGCCAAGTGTGACATTATGCATCCCATAATAGTAGTACTGCAGTGCTCAGGACTGAACTGCAAGGAATTATTATCATACTGTTTTTCCTGTAAAACAGTGATGTATATGAAATACTGGGAGTAGGGCTACACAGTGACTTGCTTTTTCAGTGGTGCTAGATTCTTCTATTCTCTCCTGGCCTCTCAATGAGAACACTGAAAAAGGTTAAGAGGCCAAAGAGTGGCTACAGAGAGAAAATACATTGCTCTGTCCTCATTAACACTGTGCTCAAACCAAGTGAGGCAGAAGGTTTAGAGAAACAATTTCCCTTTCAGTGCCCAAGTAATGTTAATCTGTAAAAATTGTCTATGTACTTTGTACCAAATAAGGTAAACAATAAAAGTAGAGAGCTATTTCCTTTACACTAAATGATGAAAAGTAGCAAATCGGTAGAGAGGGAGAAAATTGGAGGGAAGTTCAAACTTTTCCTCTGCAAGTTTGATAACGGAATCTGCCAAAGTAAACTGGCAATAGAAAGATTAATGGGAGAAAAGTTAAACAAATTTATAATGTATAAGTGCATGGGAGTCACATAAGATATAAAACTCAAGGGCTAGAAGGTTGAAGATTAAATGTCCTCTTTATAGGAAAGAGGAAAGTGGTAGATACAGGCAATTGTAGTAGAGAGAAAATGATTTCTAGAGGAGATTAATGGGTCTGAAGAACAGACAATAGCCTGGGTTAATTTTCCTCCAGGCTCTAGGTACATGGTTACAATTTACAGAAAGGTAAGGGGCAGGACTGCATTGTGAAAAAAGGTTGTCTTATTATGGAGATAAAGTCTCTCAGGTAACAGTTCTCATAGGAATAGATAAAAAGCCTGTTTGGGTGGGTGTGGTCATGATCTTAGTTTCCTTTCTCATGATTAATATTCCCTGGTTAGTGAGGGGAACAGGGGATTAAAGGCAATTGCGTTTTTTGGAAGAACTTCCCTTAATCAGATAAGAAAACTTCAGACAGAGCTCCTGCCTGTGCTTGGAGGGAGAAATTAAGGGAGGGCCAGAGAAACTTCAGTTCTGGGGCAGCTTCTAAGTCCTTCCAACTTCCTTTAATACAAAGTGCTCAGCATGGTGCAAAAGTGCCATACCTTGGGGTATCATTTTCTGTTGACTAGCCCAAAAGACTGAAGCTTAAAAAAAAGGGAATCTCCAAACTTTTCTAATTTATAAAAATGGAATGAATGTGGCATTGAATGTGTATATATAATCACTTCTACTTTCAGGAGTATCTTCCAACACTGAAATTCTATAATTCTAAGACACATTCTATGTAATATCTTTCCTTGAAAAGATGTATTTTCTCTCTGGTACCTAAAATCTTTTCCTTTGGATAGAGAAAGGATTTTCTTCCTTTTATATACATGCATTCACCACAAATTTATCAAGAAGAATATTGCTGGTACTTAAAAACAAATAAGCTGTAGCTCCTGTCCTCAAGGAGCTTACAGTCTAGGCAAAGATAAGTCATTAATTCATTAGTAGACCTTACTGAAAATTTTGCAAATGGAAGTTCACTTTCTAGTTTTCTCTGTCACACCAAGATGAGGTGTCACAAAGAGCTACAAAGAATCAGGCTCAATTTTCATCCATAGACTAAATGTATTTCATTTCAGTGATGATATATTTCTATGATGTGTTTTGAATACAGTGAATACAGCTATCATTACATAGGGCTCCTTGAGAACTCTAAATGTTCAAAAATAGGAATTAGCACTACAATAAAAAGTATATATAGGTATTTTTGGCAGAGTATATACTGTAATCAGTAAAACATAAAATGGCTTTAAAAATATGTAAGACATGTTTACAGGGATTTAAAACAGTGTCTTGACCATTTTAAAGTAATATAGTGCTAAAGTGCATGCTGAGTAATTCCAGGAGGGTTTCTTTTTTTTTTTGGTGGTTGTATAATTTAGATGATTCTTAATTTTAAAATGCATTTTTGGCCAAGACATTTAATGTTGAAAAGTGGCTATTCAGCATGCAAGAGACCATAAGTGTTTTTCATAAGAATTTTTATTATAAAGCTCCATGAATTTTAAAAATAGTTATTTACACAAAAGGGCCTAATGGCTCTAATAGTTTAACAGATCAATAATCAATGTTCTTAAAAGTCACTTAATTCAAATTTATGTAATCTGCATTAAGAAAAGATCTTATATACATATTTACAGCATAACTCTTAGTGATTTCTTTATAACTATCTCTGTCCCTAATGTCATCTTATGCTCCTTTATAATAGAAATATTTTTAAGACCAACACTTTGAAAATATCAAAAGATATTATTGCATAAACAAATACACTGGAAGTCACCTAAGGCTGTGACAATGCCGCTGTAATAAAGATATTTAGTTGTCTTCTTTTTTGTGATTTTCCTAATTGTGAGTACAAGAAAATTCAAAGAAAATTGTAGAAGAGTTTACAATAAAAGATTCCTAGTATCTTAAATGTCTGTCAAAACAACTTATACAGCTTTTGTTAGTCATCATATTGAAGAGGAAATTAAAGACACCATAGCAACCCAAAATTTTCCAAGAATCTGTGGACATATGAGTCTGCTGTGTGCTTTTCAATATTTACAGAGTCAACTATAAGCTATCATGGTTTTATAAAGCTGGTAGTAGTCCAATCCCGCATACATGTCAAGGGCCTTTGGGAACAACAAATAACTCATTAGACCTGTCCCCAAGTCTCCAGTTTATAATCCTCTTCAGATTATGTGTTGTCCTTTGGGTTTTGAAAAAAAGCACATAACAAAACCTACTTCTTTTCCAGGCCCACGTTGGTGATGCTTTCTTACTTCTCCAAGTTCACCTAGCTAGTAACAGTACTATTTCCTCAAAATTAAACCCAGAGGCAGTTTGATGCAGACAACTTCTTTGAGTTTCCCATAACCAAAAAATATATATTGACATTTGTGCTGGACTGCAATAAATGCATGCCCTGCTGTGCCCACCCTGATCCTGTTCACAGGAAACCCCTGACAAACAACTCCAAGCCTTAGGAAATCTCTAATTTCTGGTTATATTCTCTTGAAGGATTGCATAAAACTTAGAATATTTTATCTGGCTTTTCCCTTTCTTCAGAAAAAAAAAAAAATCTCCAGTGAATGATATCACTTACACAAAAAGAACAAAATGTATTTTTTTTTATTTTTTAATGACTTTCTTTTAACCTACCCTAACTGCATGCTAAGCCCAAACTTTGTAATTCATGGTCTTCTTAGAAATCTTATGTTATCAGTTCCCTCTCCCTTTCATAGGCTGCCCCCTTTCTACTCTTTCAAGAGCCCAGTAAATCATATGATTGACTTTCAGACCAAGACTGGTTGATGTGAGTAAAGGAAATTTAATTGAAATACAATCATCCCCCTATTGCTTTTAACAGTTTTTTGTGCATCTAAACATGATCTGAATTTCGGATATGGTTTTCTCTTTGACATTTATTTTCCTCCAGCTTATATGTGCTAAATTGAGTTGTTATCTTCTTCTGCCTTTTTGAACTTAACACTATAAATTAACTATTATCCTACTGAAATAAATTCCTTTGCAGATTTTATGTATATGGAAAGTATTTCAATTTCATTCGAGAATACACACTGAGTTATTACGTCCTATAGAGTAATTTATTGATCTTTGGGAACAAAAACCTCCAGTATAGTAACAAAAGAATTTTACTGTTAATTTTTAAAATAATATTTCAAAATTCACTCACGGGAATATATGCTCACTCATATCAATAAAGTAAGGAATCAGTTGGATATGAGAGGATAAAAATCTGATATTCAAAATACATTCTTACTCATTTTAAAATAAAGAGATCTACTAACAAAATACAGTGAATTTTGATAGTTTATGAGACTGTCGTTTTGACTAGAAATGGTTTAGAAAATTAATCTATTTGTTCGTCTCCAGCTTCCATTATAAATCATTTCTTCTGTCACCTCAAAGTTAAATAATAGTCTACATTGGAATTAGTGGATCTAAAACAAAGCAATCATTAACAATTAAGTAGATTTAGTTTAAAAAAATAAAAATAAATCCTCATTCCAGTAGATAAAAGAAGTATATGTGCCTTTAAATTAATAATGGCACAAAATTATTGGTGATATCTAGACTCCTTCTCAAGGAGCAACAGGAAATTTCATTGAAATTAGCCAGAATTACAATATGTTTCACTCTGGAGGTGAAAAGGAGACAAAGTTGTAGTTGTATAAAGAACCATAGAGAAATTTACTTTGTCATATATAATCAGACAACCCATGAAACACTTATTTTTTAAAAACTGCACAAAACCGAAACCTGCTACATCTTTTCTGCTCTTAGAGTTTGGTGTGTTACTTTTGGAATTTATACGAATCTAGAAATCACCGCCATGTCTGGAGCCTTAGGTATCAAAAGACCTGGGGATTCCGTTAGAGGAACCTAGATATGAGCAATTCTTTCCTACTGTTCTTGTGTGCACATTTTTGTTGCTTAACAAAACACATGCTGAAAAACCACACTTGGTCAAGAGGTAGATTTATGACTGTTTAGGAATCTACCGCATGGAGCATGGGGCCTTTGTGGTTTAAATACAACTGAATGACAATAAGGCAGTATCACAAAGCAGGAAACAGGCCTTGGCTCTCTTCAATTTTAGGTTATTGGGATTTGGAGAGGGAAACTTATGCCTCCTGCCAGACATGATTTTTAAACATTTTTAACTTGGTTTCCCGTTATCACTTTAAAGCACTTTGTCCATGAAGGGTGACATTTATGTGGCAAGGCATATTTTATTATTAGGTGAAAATTTTTTTGAACAAGTGAAAACATTTGTCTTTAATAGCGATTAAATGCCCAACAAGTTAGAATCTTTACAGAGAACAAAATGAGCTAAGTGCAAAAACAAGTTTCTAATGTTGCTTCTAAAAATAAAAAAATAACAAACGAATAAAGGAGATAAATTGCACCAGGGATTTCCAAATTGGAAACTCAAAACATTTTTAAAGCTAATTTAATAATTTATTTTTAGAACCTACAAAATAACAGAATGAAGATATTCCCTCCAATGTAAGGTATGCAGTTATTAAAATATTGATCAGTTATTTGCTTTTGTTGTTTTCCTGTTAAAGTTTCCTTTCGTTGACTATTTTTACCCTGGCAGCACATCTACTCTGCATACATCTCTGTTTATTAATCAGTGCAATACCCTCTCTTCAGTTCAGTACAGGACCCATGAAATATTTTAAACTTGCTCCTTTATTGGATGAAACCTATCTGAATGGAAAGAAAGTAGCCATTACAACTCTGAGAGATCATGTCTGCACACAGCAAATCACAAGAAACATTCTTGGGGGTCATTTTTGAGGTTTCCTTCTAAGTCTTTGAAGCATATCATTGGTTACAAAAGGAAAAAAGAATAAAAGACTAAATTTTCAGTATTAGGCAGAGAAGAAAAAAATTTTATGAAGCAAATATTCATGCAGAATGTGTTTATTGATAAAACTTGGGAGTACACATGTAGCCATGCCATAAGTACCCCACTTTTTTAAATTTGTGTTCTTGGTTACATTAATTAAATGAGCTTAATCTCATACTCAATTATTATCTCTCCAGTTTGTTTTGTAGCAAAAAAAAAAAAAAAAAAAACCTCAAAAAACAAAAACAAAAAGAAACCCTAATGTAGGAGTTTAAATGTGTTGTTATTTTTTGAGAAATATGAAATTCAGCTTTGGCATTAGCTTCAACTTTCATCCTAGAGTGGTCAATGGGCCTAAATCTAATTATTTGTAAAGTTTGCTTGGATGATTGGTGGATGATAAAGCAATATACACTAATTAGCCACAAGGACAACGACATGAGAAATGAATTTTACAGATACATCAAAAACTTATCTGTGAATGGAATTTTAGAATGCTTTAAATAGAGCTATAAAAATAGGTAAAACATGTTGATTTAAGTTGGAGTTCTTTATTATTCATGGAACTATAGGAATTTATTTTTCTTGTGGTACTTAGAAGTTTCAGTGTGTTATAAAGATTTTTTCTTCTACCAGATTGCATCTTTCTTGAAGGCCAGACCCATGTCTGATTCATATTATCTCCATGTTTCTAGTAGATTTCTCTCTATAAATTAACTATCAAATATTTGTTGAATGCACAGCCCATATGCCATCCTTTTGCAAATCAGAAATAAAAGTATGCATTCTCCAGGAAAATGGCGCCCTGCATCGGGGGTGGTTGATTGGCAGGTATTGTTCAGGCTTGAGACAACCTGTTTCTTAAAGCACCTACCTTTCTTGTGTCCTTTTTGAAATTAATCACACAAATTCAGAAATGAGAAGGGATAGTTTTATGTTAGGTCTTTTGTAGGAAAGTAATGCACTGTGTCAAAGTTTCTTAAATTCAGGCATAACCACTGGACTGAATCATAAGTAAAAAATGTGCCATGGGATTAAAGGTCTTATGTTTTACTGTACTAAAAAATAAATAACAGTTTGGTAAAATGGTGTAATTATAGTTTCTTCTAGTATTTGGATATTAAATTAGAGGATAACATAATTCAGGAATGATGGCCTTTTCTTTATCTGAATGTGTCTAGATAGGGGGCCCTGTGTTTTGCTGAAGACTGTAATTGTTACTGTACTTATAATTCTCTAGTCACTCATCATCAGCACCTAAACAGCTTGCCTTGGAAAGTTATGAAATCCCAGAGTTAATGACCATGTTTAAATTTTGGCCAAGCAATCTAAACTCTTATCCTCAATTTTCCACAGCAGCTGGATCTATTCTAGAGGTAAATACCTTAGAGAAGAGAATTGACTAGGAGCAAAATACATGCAGATATATGTTATATAAAGAGCATGATAATTCCTTGCTTTATTATTTTTTAAATGGAAATATGCTTTGTCTCAGATGTCACAAATTAGTGAAATACTTTGAGAGAAATGTACTTTTAAATATCTCTAAATTCTTATAGATAAATGTCCTCTAATTTGTTTCTGAAATGCCAAATCTAACTTAAGCAATTTATGACCTTTATTTTATCAGTGCTTAAATTTAATTTTCCTTCTTCGTAGTTAGTACCCGCTGTACACTTTTCTATATTAATATACATACATATTTAAATTAATGTAACATTAAATCTATAAGCATAACCAAGTTTATTATAACTATGTGATAAAATATGCAAATTATTTTTTAGACAAGAACTCTTTCAAATATCCAACTGTATTATATAAATAAAACATGAATGACAAATTTTTTAGTTATTTGTCACATATTACAACCATTCTATATGTTATTCATTTTCCAAATATAAAAGAGTTACCATTACTAGATGGAAAATTACATTCAGAAATGCAGACATGTCCTTGGGAGGAAGAAGAAAGAAACACACAACGAGCTTCACTCACTAAACCAAATTTCTTAAATTTCAAAAAGACCCATTATTCACAGGTCAAATGTGTCCCTTGATCAGTATACAGAAAACAATTAGGTTTAGTCATAAACAGTAAAGTAGCATGTCTGGAAGGAAAGAGATTAGAAATGAAATAAAATGAGATAGGGGCCGTCTAAGGCTACCCCAATCTTCACTTTCACCCCCCTTCACCTAGGCGAGTACATGCTGAACAAGCACCAAAAACAACCAATAAATGAAAGGAAACTCAAAGGTCACTTGGGGTCATTATTTTCACATACCTTTGAATAATGAGAGCATCACATGTCAGCCAGAGGAGAACAAAATGTCACATTCTCCAGCTAAAGGTTGGCCTTGGTCAAAGGTCACAGAAGGGAGGCCAGGAAATAACCTAAGAGGTTAGGCCGGGTGCACAAAGAAAGGTCACCAAATGTCAATGAAAGCATGCAGCTGTTTGGAGATGAAACAACTGAGGCACCCTTTTGTGCTGACATCGGCTAGAAAAAATGTCTCTGCTGACATTTTTTTTAGCTGGCAGTTTTATAGGACATTGACATTAATGTACCCAACCCCGAATTAGCCTTTTAAAAACCAACAGTTTGGAAGTTAAGTGCAGCAGTTTCCAAAGAATCCTAACTGTGACATTTTTATTTCAGATGATTAATACAGCAATGGACTTCTAACACAAAATTTAGATTTGATCTGAGCTCTTTCATCAGGACAATGTGTTAGCAACAGGTAACAATCAGTAACTAGTATTTTTATGTTTTTAAGAACTATTATTATTCCCTTAACTAAAAGGTATTCAGAAACCTCACCTTATTACAAGGTAGGAAGACATGAGTGATTTCCACATTTCACTGGGCCTAGCTGTTGGCAGCTCTTGATCTAGTAATAAAATCCATTCAAAGGAAAGAGAAAAGACTGAAAAATTTGCAGCCCTGTTTTAAAGGAATTCATGCAAAATATTTGCAGACTAAATCTTAATCTGAGTATTTCCATCTTAAACATCAGCCCTAAAAGTAACAATTCTCAGAGAAGTGGTGGTAGTGTTCCCAAGTATTCTCAGACATCAAACTCTACAGGAAAGAAGTTTAGAAAAGATAGGCACCTTGAATTATTCAGATACTTAACTTACAGTTGATTCTTCCTAGCAGCTTCAGTTTTCTGTGTGTGTGGAGTTCTATTTTATACACACACACCTGATACTCCTCCAAGATTAGCAGCTGCTTCCAGACAACATTAGAACATTTCACATCTATAAACATCCTTTACTGATTCACAGGCACAAGACCATATTTTAATTCAAGATGTACTTTTCAGTCCTCAGGGTTCTGACAAGTGGCCCCAATTCACAACTTAGGCAGCTCCACTTTTTTCCCAAATCTTTTTCAAACAGTTGAGCCAGCTTCTTAATGTCATCTTTTTCCCAGTTCCACATTCTCTTAAAAAAGAGAACATTGTGGATTTATACAACAAAAATAATAATAATAAAAGTTGACTGGGTGTGGTAGCTCATGCCTGGAATCCTTGCACTTTGGGAGGCCGAGGCGGGTGGATCACCTGAGGTCAGGTGTTCGAGACCAGCCTGCCCAAACTGATGAAACCCCGTCTCTACTAAAAATACAAAAAATTAGCTGGGCATGGTGGCGGGTGCCTGTAATCCCAGCTACTCAGGAGGCTGAGGCAGAAGAACTGCTTGAACTAGGGAGGCAGAGGTTGCAGTGAGCCGAGATTGCACCACTGCACTCCAGCCTGGGCAACAGGAGTAAAACTCTGTCTCAAAAAAAAAAAAAAGTTTACACAGAAACAAAACTCTAAAGCTTATTTCACAAACAGGGGCCATCTCCCCCTAAAACCTCTATTCCGGGTGATTCTCTTTTTTGTTTGTTCCTCCGTAAACTTCCAGGGAGACTGCCAAACAGTAATGCTAACCCCGGGATGACTGCAGGACTCACCCAGAGGCAAAACTACCTTCCTACCTAATGGGCCCTAGACATATGAAGCCTGTCAGCAGAACATCATAAATCATGGAGATGAGAAGAGAGGGGGCAGGAGGAGACACACAAACCCTTTGCACTTAGGAGAAAGAGTTATTTAACACGTCAGGGAAGTGCATTTAATAAATGAAGTCAGTGACTTGAACATGTCATATTCGATCTATATGGAGGTTACTGAACTTTCTTTAAAAAGTCATTTTTATGCTGGTTGCTTTTCTTATGAAATTTTCTACACCTCTAGTGTATAAAATGGATGTGTAAGCAGCTGATTGAGAAATAGCTAAGGTCAAAGTTAATAAGGAAAGCAGAAGGTCTAAAAGCAGGCTGCCTTTTTTTTCCCCTTTGAGTTCAACAGACTCCATATGATTTGGGCATGACATACTAATGTTTCTGACATCAGGCCTTTTTTTAAATCTGCCTTCAAATAACTGATACTTGGGTGGTAATGAATGTGGAAAATGTCTAATTGCTGGAATTACAAAAATGAACTTTCCCCTTCTGATTTCATTCATGGGCTAGTTTTTATGAGTAAAATGATATCAAAGACTTGGAGGGATGGAATATTGCCTCAAAATGTCAAGACAATACAAGTTACAGAATGTACAAGTTGGAGAAGAAAGAAAAGGGTGGGAACATAGAATTAGGTGTCCCTTTAAAAACAAAGAAGAAAGCAAAATACTCAGCAAGTATATAAACAAGTACAAACTGCACATCTATTTTGGAAAATGATTTTGTATCTCCAGGCTTTCTGGATCCCTTACATTTAAGTCGTGAGAATCTCTGGGTTATTTTGTCACATAAAAGAGTATAAAACTCCCATCAAATCAACAAATAGGTTTGCTCCCTCAGATGAGATTTAACTGAAACTTGGAACAAAAACAGTGAGGTTCATCAGATAAACACGTGCCAAATTTAAGACTTCTATCTGTTCTTAAACGGATGCTATAGATTGTCTGAAAGAACTACTCCCTTCAACTTCAGATGTGATAAGCTTGATATGATGCTCTTAGACCTTGAAACAGAAACCATATGTGGCAATAAACAAACAAACAAAATCCCTGGATACTGCAAAGAAAAAAAAAAAGAAAACTTACTCAATTTTAGAAGACTTGAAAAAGTTGTAATTATCTTCCTTGATGTACATGGTGTTCACTGACAGGAAAAAAAAGAAATCTCAGTACCTAAAAACTTATATATTTGCACATTTATGTTCAAATTATTCTCTAAATGGCTTGAAATAATTGCCTCTTCTGCTTTGTATTAACTAAACTTTTTTTTTTTTTTTTTTTGTCAAGTCATGGTTCTTTTTCTAGTATCTGAAAATGTGCCAAACTAAATGTCAGTGCCTTCATAAGGAAGATTTAGAGTTCCTTTTGGAGCAGATAGAAGCCTCAAATGACAAACACGCTTATCCTGAATGCCCCTCCTGCTGGTGTGACTTACCTCAGAACAAGGTCAAAGAAGCCGCCAGAGAAGATCTACGATTTGTTTGACTTGACATTCCCTGGTATTTCCCTTTGTTATCCCTGTATCATCGTTCTGTGGCAGAGAGAGAGCAAGGCAAGTGCTCGCTTTCAGGTATATCTGGCTGGTAGCCCTACATACCACAGAGAGCTACTGTGGATTTCACTGTATGAAAAGCCTCCATTTGACTTTAATGCTGTTAAAGCATTGCAGGGGTAAGTTTTGAAATCCTTCCTTAGGTCAAACTCTAGCTGGAAAGTTGGCCCCATCCTCTTCTTGGAAGGATTCTTATATGGCCTTGTAGCTAAACTTGAGCAAGCACACAGTGTAGCAGAGCGGCTGGCATGGCCCAAGCCAGGTGGGTGGTCCAGGCAAGGCCCAGTCCCCTTGTGTCCATTATTGCTAAGGTGCGTCTAGGAGCACAAGGACAGAAGGAGTCAGACATGTGAGTGTTTTTGCAATCAGTCAACAAACATCCACTGTTTACCTATCAGAGGACATTTGTTCTGGGCATTGGGAATACCAAGTGACAAAGTCATGCTTTTAATTTTCAAGGTGTTTAATAGAGAATAAGTCAGGGTTGGAACACTCTACCCCGGAAGTCCCTGCTATTACATTTGGCTTGCTTTTGAGTAATCACCCCCTTAAAGATCCAGGGGACAAAAAACTTATCTCAGTGAGAAACAATTTCCTCCCTCCCTGACTCACTGTTCTCTCTGACTTTGGCCTTTCACAGTGGCACACATTGTTGGGACATCTAAAATACCACTGGAAAATTTAAGGATATAATCTACCCGTATTATATGAATGGCATAAATTTATTTTCAATACATTAGCAGAAGTTCAGAGCCATTCTTTCTTAGGCACTTTCCTATACTCTTGGTGAATTCATCTAGTATGTGAAGAAAGAGTTTCTCTCAGATTGTTAGTCCCAGCTACAAGGCCTGCCACCATAGAAAAGTTCCTTCTCTGTCCTTTTTCTCTTCTTTTCAGATCCCCTTTCTTGACCTTTCTATCACAGCATCTGAACCTGCCTGCACCTGCTCATTGTCCATTTGAATTGCTTCTCTGCTGGAGGTATTCCTGGGGCCCACTCTGGCCTACTGCCTTTGGGCTTCACCTGACCTAGCTCTGCATTTACAAAGCAATCCCAACAGATTTCCACCATACATTTCAAACACCGAGAATGACACTGATTTTGAAACTCAGCTACACTGCGTAGAGGAACTCCCTAAATACACCCAATCACCCAATTTAGGGAAGTACGACTTTTCTGACAGTGTGAAAGGGAAATGACCTATTTTAAACTAAAGTATTGAAAATTTCTAATTATTCTCATTCCAAGGGAAAAAATGAAAAAAAAAACATAACGAAAAAGAACAATCCCCTCTTATAACCATTCCCTTAAAGGAATGGACAATATTTGGGTAATGATGTTCAACTTATGCGTAAGAAGACAAAAGGGCATTTTTTTCTGTATAGCTTCTTTGCCAGAGACCCTTTGGTAATGTGAGGTTTTTCCAAAGGCATAAGGGACGATTTCTCTGTGTAGTTTTGCAAGGTCCCTTTCATTCCTTCTGACATCTTACTTTATCCTTTTCCTTTTTCTCTCCCTAAATGAAATGGATGTCTATGTACATATATATTTTCTGAAATACAAATGTAGAATGGCATGTAAGTACCATAAACCTGAGATTTAATTTAAATGCAATATGTAAGCAAGGCCTGTTAGGTCCTGGGTCCCAGTAAGAAATGGGATTCACCCTTAATATGGTTTAAGTGAAGATATGTTAATGGTAGCACTCTAAAAAGGTGTAGGCAGTTTTAGGAACAAATAAATAATTTACCCAGGGACTAGCAACATTACAACCTCTTGGGCTGAAGGGACAATGAGAAGAAATAATGTTAACAGAACCCAGTGAGAACCGGAAGCACAGAGGAGGGGCTGCCCAGTTGGAGCTGTAGTTTTGGAGAAATGCAGCAGCTGCCCAAGACGTGGTGCTGAAGCCACAGGGCAGCAGAGAAGAAATACCCTCGTTTTACTTCCTTGCAACTCAGTCAACTCCTGCCAGTACATCCTGTGGCAAAATATCAGCTGTAACCTGTCAGTAAAAAGATTCAGTAGGGGTTAACTTCCTGATACACAGCAGGGAAAACATGGGTTGCAAAGGAATTTGGTATGGAGACTAAGGAATAATTTGCACAAAATTTCCCATTTAAATATGACAGAATTAGAGTGAATTCAATCATTGGGTTTATAACTAACTTTCAGGAATTTAAAAAATGTGGAAGGATGATGCTATGGATTGAAATATGTCCTCCCTAAATTCATATGTTGAAACTCTAATCCCCAGTATAAAAGGCAGCAAGAAGGGGGCCATCAGCAGGCCAGGAGGAGAGCCCTCACAAAAAATGGAATCAGTCAGCACCTTGATCTTGGACTTCCCAGCCTCCAGCATCATGAAAAAATAAAGATTTGTTGTTTAAGTCACCCAGTCTATTATATTTTGTTATGGCAGCCCAAGCAAACCTGTGCAGGCGGGTCAAGTATTTTATATATATATTATAAGAGAATACATGCTTTGAGTCATATAGAACAGGATATTAACACCAACTGTCAATTACTGTTTGTAGATTTGAGGAAATACTCCAAACTTCAGTTTTCTAAATTAAATAAGTACAGTATTTTCTACATTATTGGGCTTTTTTTTTTTTTGGAAATGGATTGGCACAGTCTCAGCTCACTGCAACCCCTGCCTCCCGGGTTCAAGCGATTCTCCTGCCTCCGCCTCCTGAGTAGCTGGGATTACAGGCATGAACTACCATGCCTTGCTAATTTTGTATTTTTAGTAGAGATGGGGTTTCTCCATGTTAGTCGGCTGGTCTTGAACTCCCAACCTCAGGTGATCCACCCATCTCAGCCTCCTAAAGTGCTGGGATTACAGGTGTGAGCCACCCTGCACAGCATTATTATTGGGCTTTTTAAAAGCATCACATTTCTTCTTGTATATTTTCTTTTTTTTTTTGAGACGGAGTCTTGCTCTGTCGCCCAGGCTGGAGTGCAGTGGCGCGATCTCGGCTCACTGCAAGCTCCGCCTCCCGGGTTCATGCCATTCTCCTGCCTCAGCCTCTCCGAGTAGCTGGGACTACAGGCGCCCGCCACCACGCCCGGCTAATTTTTTGTATTTTTGATAGAGACGGGGTTTCACCGTGGTCTCGATCTCCTGACCTCGTGATCCGCCCGCCTCGGCCTCCCAAAGTGCTGGGATTACAAGCGTGAGCCACCGCGCCCGGCTATTTTCTTTTTTTACTGAAGTACAGTCTTTACAATAGCCTTTAGTGAAGATTTGCTCCTAAAAACTTAGCTTTTGTTTATCTGATAATGGCTTTATTTCAAGTAATTTCACCTAGTATATAATTATTTGATAGTCATTTTCTCTTGGCTCTTTGAAGACATTTTTCATCATCTTCTGGCTTCCATTGTACCTGCTTTCATTCCTTTGTAGTTATTTCATATTTGCTTTGTTTTGGGTGAGGTGAAATTTCACTAAGGTGTGTTCAGCTGTGTGTTTTTTTGTTGCTACCTACTTATATTTCACTGAGGTCTTCTGACGTATTCTAGTCTGCCACCAATATTAGGAAGCCTTTAGCCATTTTTTTCCCATACTGACTTTTCTTCATTCTCTATATTCTCTTGTGAAATTCTAAGCAATAAGCCAGACCTTCTAACTTTACTCTAATGTCCCTTAACCTCTATTTCATGTTTTCCAAATATTTACCCATGTTATATTGAGTCATTTCTTCTGCTGTATTTTCCAGTTGTAAATTCTCTCCTCAGCTGTATCTGATACTCTACCATTGAGTTTTTAATCTCAATAATTATATTTTTTACTTCTGTAAGCTGTTTTTAAAATTGTTTAGCAATTCTGCATGATCAGTCTCCACAGTCTTATGCCTTCCTCACACATTTGATGCCTTGCTTTTTTTTTCTTTTAAAATTTAAACATTTTAATAGAGATTTAAAAATTTTTAAATTTTAAAAGAAAAAAAGTAGAGATTTAAAAATTTAGTACAGATTTTAAAATTTTAAAAGAAAAAAGAGTATTCTTACTTTTTATATCCTAAATTCAATAATTTCAATATCTGAAGTCTTAATGGATCTGATTCTTTTCTTTGTATTCTTTGTTGTTTATCCTCTTTCTTGGTCTCAGTATGTTATTTTCCACTGTGTTTTGTTATTTTTGTTGTTGTTGTGAGTTTAGGCTTGATGAAACTTTTTCTGTGAGGCTACTCTGAGTCTTAGATTGAGAATGTATTCCTCCAAAAATACGTGCATTTTCTTATGGCATTCATCAACTAGCACTGCCAGTCAGGGGGTGATATAAATTTGGAGCACAATCCCACATTAGGCCCCGTTTATACTGATACATTCCCAGCGGATGTATTTTTTTGTTTGTTTTTAAAAATGAGGTAAAATCTACATAACATAAAACTAGCCATTTTAAACTGTACATTCAGTAGCATTTATTACCTTCACAATGTTGTGGAACCATCACCTCTATCTAGTTTGAAAATATTTTCATCACCCGCAAAAGGAAATCCCAAATCCACTGATATGGTTTGGCTGTGTCCCCACCCAAATCTCATCTTGAATTGCCATTCCCATAATCCTCATGTGTCATGGAAGGGACCTGGTGGAAGGTAGACTAATCAGGGGAGAAGTTACCCTCATGCTGTTCTTGTCATAGTGAGTGAGTTCTCGAAAATCTGATGGTTTTATAAGGGGCTTTCCCCCCTTTTGCTTGGTACCTCTCCTTGCTGCTACCATGTGAAGAAGGACATGTTTGCTTCCCCTTCTGCCATGATTGTAAGTTTCCTGAGGCCTAGCCAACCATAAAGAACTGAGTCAATTAAACATCTTCCCTTTATAAATAACCCAGTCTTGGGTATGTCTTTATTAGCAGCTTGAGAATGGACTAATACACACACTAAACAGTTACTTCCCATTACCCAACTACCTATCCCCTGGCAAACACAGATGTGCTCTTTCTCTCTTTATAGACATACCTGTTCTATATATGTTATACAAAAGGAATCATAAAATGTGATGTCTGATTTCTAGCTTCTTTCATTTAATATGCTTTCCAGGTTCATCCATGTTATAGCATTATCCGTATTTTATTCCCTTCCATGGCTAAATTCCACTGTACGCACATATTACATTTTGCTTGGCCATTCCATTGATTGACATTTGGGTTTTTTATATCTTTTGACTACTGTGAATAGTGATACTGTGAACATTCATGTTCAAGTCTTTGTTTGAACATCTGTTTTCAGTACTTTTAGGTATACACCTAAGAATGGAACTGTGATCATGTAGTAAATCTATGTTTAACTTTTTAAGGAACCCCAAAACTGTTTTCCACTGTGGGTTGTACCATTTTACAGACTCACCAGCAATGTATGAGGGTTCCAATCTCTCCACATCCTTGTCAACAGAGGTTATTTTCCATTTTATTTTGTTTGTGTGTAGCCATTCTAGCAGATGTGAAGTGGTATCTCATTGTGGTTTTGATTTGCATTTCCCTCATAAATAATGATGTTGAGAAACTTTCCATGTGCTTATTGGCCATCTGGATAACTTCTCTGGAGAAATATCCATTTAAGTTGTTTGCTCTTTTTTTATTTTATTTTAAGTCCTGTGATTCATGTGCAGGACCTGCAGGATTATTACATAGGTAAATGTGTGCCATGGTGGTTTGCTCCACCTATCAACCCATCACCCAGATATTAAGCCCAGCATGCATTAGCTATTTTCCTGATGCTCTCCCTCCCCCATCCCTCCTCAACAGGCCCCAGTGTGTGTTGTTCTCTAAATGTCCATGTGTTCTCATTGTTCAGTTCCCACTTATAAGTGAGAACATGTGGTGCTTTGGTGCTTGGTTTTCTATTCCTGCATTAGCTTGCTGAAGATAATGGCTTCCAGCTCCATCTATGTCCCTTCAAAGGACATGGTCTCCTTCCTCTTTATGGCTGCATAGTATTCCATGGTGTATATGTACAACATTTTCTTTATCCAGTCTATCACTGACATGCATTTGGGTTGATTCCATGTCTTTGCTATTGTGAATAGGGCTGCAATGAACATACGCATGCATGCATCTTTATAGTAGAATGATTTATATTCCTTTGGGTATATATAAGCATGCATGCATCTTTACAATAGAATGATTTATATTCCTTCGGATATATACCCAGTAATGGGATTGTTGGGTCAAATGATATTTCTGGTTCTAGATCCTTGAGGAATCACCACACTGTCTTCCACAATGGTTGAGCTAATTTACATTCCCACCAACAGTGTGAAAGTGTTTCTATTTCTCCACAGTCTTGCCAGTATCTGTTGTTTCTCGAATTTTTAATAATCACCATTCTGACTGGCATGAGGTGCTATCTCATTGTGGTTTTGATTTGCATTTCTCTAGTGATCAGTGATGTTCAGTTTTGTTTTTTTTTTCATATGTTTGTGGGCCACATAAATGTCTTATTTTGAGAAGTGTTTGTTCATGTCCTTTGCCCACTTTTTGATGGATTTGTTTGTTTTTTTCTTGTAAATTTGTTTAAGTTTCTTGTAGATTCTGGATACTAGACCTACATCAAATGAATAGATTGCAAAAGTTTTCTCCCATTCTGTAGGTTGTCTGTTCACTCTGATGATAGTTTTGTTGTTGGTGTTGTGCAGAGCTCTTTAGTTTAATTAAATCCCATTTATCAATTTTTGCTTTTGTTTGCAATTGCTTTTGACATTTTCATCATGAAATCTTTGCCCATGCCTATGTTCTGAATGATATAGCCTGGATTTTCTTCTAGGTTTTTCATAGTTTGGGGTTTTACATTTAAGTATTTAATGCATTTTGACTTGATTTTTGTATAAGATGTAAGGAAGAGATCCAGTTTCCATTTTCTGCATATGACTATCATCCCAGCTTCATTTATTAAGTAGGCAATCCTTTCCCCATTGCTTGTTTTTGTCAGATTCATCAAAGCTCAGATGGTTGCAGACACACAGTATTATTTCTGAGTTCTTTATTCTGTTGTATTGCTCTATGTTTCTGTTTTTGTGCCAGTACCATGCTGTTTTGGTTAACGTGGCCTTGTAGTATAGTTGAAGTCAGTTAGCATGATGCTTCCAGCTTTTTTCTTTTTGATTAGGATTGTCTTGGCTATACAGGCTCTTTTTGGTGCCATATGAATTTTAAAGTAGTTTTTTTCTAATTCTGTAAAGAATGATGATGGTAATTTAATAGGAATAGCATTGAATCTATAAATTACTTTGGGCAATATAGTCATTTTCATGATATTGATTCTTCCTATTTATGAACAAGGAACGTTTTTCCATTTGTTTGTGTCCTCTCTCATGTCCTTGAGCAGTGGTTTGTAGTTCTCCTTGAAGTGGTCCTTCACTTCCGCTGTTAGCTATATTCCTAGGTATTTTGTTTTCTTTATAGCATTTGTAAATGGGAATTCATGCATGATTTGGCTGTCTGCTGGTCTATTGTTGGTGTATAGGAATGTTTATAATTTTAACACATTGATTTTGTATCTTGAGACTTTGCTGAAGTGGCTTATCAACTTTAGAAGCTTTCGGGCAGAGACAATGGGGTTTTCTAGATACAGGATCATGTCATCTGCAAACAGAAACAGTTTGACTTCTACTCTTTCTATTTTAATACTTTTTATTTCTTTCTCTTGCCTGATTGCCCTGGCCAGAACTTACAATACTATGTTGAATTGGAGTGTTGAGATAGGGCATCCTTGTCTTGTACTGATTTTGCTTACAGCTCTTGCCCACTCAGTATAATATTGGCTGTGGGTTTGTCATAAATGCCTCTTACTATTTTGAGGTATGTTCCATCAATACCTAGTTTATGGGGAGTTTTTAACATGAAGCAATGTTGAATTTTATTGAAGGCCTTTTCTGTGTATATTGAGATAATCATGAAGTTTTTGTCTTTAGCTCTGTTTATGTCATGAATCGTTTATTGATTTGTGTATATTTAACCAGCCTTGCATCCCAGGGATGAAGCCAACTTGATTATGGTGGCTAAGCTTTTTGATGTGCTGCTGAATTTGGTTTGCCAGTATTTTACTGAGGATTTTTGCAGTGATGTTCATCCGTGATACTGGCCTGAAGTTTTCTTTTTTTGTTGTATCTCTACCAGGTTTTGGTATCAGGATGATGCTGGCCTCATAAAATGAGTTAGGGAGAAGTCTCTAAAACTTTGGAATAGTTTTAGAAGTCTCAAAACTTTGGAATACTTTTAGAAGAAATGGTACCAGCTCCTCTTTTTACCTCTGGTAGAATTCAGCTGTAAATCCATCTGGTCTTGGGCTTTTTTGTGGTTGGTAGGCTTTATTACTGTCTCAGTTTCAGAACTTGTGATTTGTCTATTCATGAATTTAACTCTTTCCTTGTTCGGTCTTGTGAGGGTGCATGTGTCCAGGAACTTACCCATTTCTTCTAGATTTTCTAGTTTGTTTGCATAGAGGTGTTTGTAGTATTCTCTGATGTTTGCTTGTATTTCTGTGGGGTCCATGGTGATATCCCCTTTATCTTTTTTATAGTGTCCATTTGATTCTTCTCTCTTTTCTTCTTTGCTAGTCCATCTAGTGGTCTGTGTATTTCATTAATTTTTTCAGAAAACCAGCTTCTAGATTCATTGATTTTTTTTGAAAGGTTCTTCTTGTCTCTGTCTCCTTCAGTTCTGCTCTGATCTTGGTTATTTCTTGTCTTATTCTAGCTTTGAGGTTTGTTTGCTCTTGGTTCTCCAGTTATTTTAGTTGTGATGCTAGGATGTCAATTTGAGATCTCTCTAGATTTTTTATGTGGACATTTAGTGCTATAAATTTCCCTCTTCACACTACTTTAGCAATGTTCCAGAGATTCTGGCATATTGCCTCTGTGTTCCTATTGCTTTAAAAAAACTTCTTGATTTCTGCCTTAATTTCATTATTTACCCAGGAGTAACTCAGGACCAGGTTGTTCAGTTTTCAAGTAGTTGTGCGATTTTGAGTGAGTTTCTTAATCTTGAGTTCAAATTTGATTGCACTGTGGTCTGAGAGACTGCTTGTTTTGATTTTAGTTCTTTTGCATTTGCTGAGGAGTGTTTTACTTCCAATTATGTGACTGATTTTAGATTAAGTGCCATGTGGCACCAATAAGAATGTTTATTCTGTTTTCTGGGGGGTGGAGAGTTATGTAGATATCTATCAGGCTGACTTGATCCAGAGCTGAGTTGAAGTCTTGAATATCTTTGCTAATTTTCTGTCTCAATGATCTGTCAAATATTAACAGTGAGGTGTTAAAGTTTCCCACTATTATTGTGTGGGAGTCTAAGTTTCTTTGTAGGTCTCCAAGAACTTGTTTTATGAATCTGGGTGCTCCAGTGCTGGGCACATATATATTTAGGACAGTTAGCTCTTCTTGTTGAATTAAAACCTTTAAAATGTAATGCCCTTCTTTGTCTTATTTGATCTTTGTTCATTTAAAGTCTGCTTTGTCAGAAACTAGGATTGCAACTCCTGCTTTTTCTGCTCTCCATTTGCTTGGTAGATTTTCCTCCATCCCTTTACTTTGAGCCTATGTGTGTTTTTGCATGTGAGATGGCTCTCTTGAATATAGCACACCAATGGGTCTTGACTCCTTATCCAGCTTGCCATTCTGTGTCTTTTAATTGGGGCATTTATCCCATTTACACTTAAGGTTAATATTGTTATGTGTGAATTTGATCCTGTCATCATGATGCTAGGGGTTATTTTGCAGACTTGTTGATGTAGTTGCTTCATAGTGTCATTGGTCTGTGTACTTCAGTGTGTTTTTGTAGTGTCTGGTAACAGTTTGTTCTTTCCATATTTAGTGCTTCCTTCAGGAGCTCTTGCAAGGCAGGCCTGGTGGTAATGAATTTCCTTAGCATTTGCTTGTCTGAAAAGGATTTTATTTCTCCTTCACTTACGAAGCTTAATTTGGCCAGATATGAAATTCTGAGTTGGAAATTTTTTTCTTTAAGAATGTTGAATATTGACCACCCAATCTTTTCTGGCTTGCAGGGTTTATGCTGAGAGGTCTGCTATGATTCTGATGGGCTTCCCTTTGTAGGTGACCTGATCTTTCACTCTGGCTTCCCTTAACATTTTTTTCTTCATTTTTACCTTGAAGAGTGTGATGATTATGTGTTTGAGGGTTGATCTTCTCATGGAGTATCTTACTGGGGTTCTCTGGATTTCCTGAACTTGAATGTTGGCTTGTATTTCTAGGTTGGGAAAGTTCTCCTGGATGATAGCCTGAAGTATGTTTTCCAACTTGGTACCTCTGTTCTCCGCATCTCTTTCAGGTACCCCAATCAGTCATAGGTTTAGTCTTTTTACATAATCCTATAGTTCTGGGAGGTTTTGTTTGTTCCTTTTTATTCTTTTTTCTCTAATCTTGTCTGCCTGTCTTTATTTCAGCAAGATGGTCTTCAAGCTCTGAAATTCTTTCCTCTGCTTGGTCTATTCGGCTATTGATACTTGCGGTTGCATTGTGAAGTTCTTGTGTTGTGTTTTTCAGCTCCATCAGGTCATGTATGTTCCTCTCTATGATGGTTAGTACTGAGTGTCAACTTGATTGGACTGAAGGATGCAGAGTATTGATCCTGGGTGTGTCTGTGAGAGTGTTGCCAAAGGAGATTAACATTTGAGTCAGTGGGCTGGAGAAGGCAGACCCACCCTTAATCTGGTGAGCACAATCTAATCAGCTGCCAGTGAACATAAAGCAGGCAGAAAAACGTGAAAAGGCAAGGCTGGCCTAGCCTACCAGCCTACATCTGTCTCTTGTGCTGGATGCTTCCTGCCCTCAAACATCAGACTTCAAGTTCTTTAGTTTTGGGACTTGGACTGGCTCTTCTTGCTCCTCAAGCTTGCAGACAGCCTGTTGTGGGACCTTGTGATCATGTAAGTTAATACTTAATAAACTCCCCTATATACATCCTATAATATCATATATATAATCCTATTACATTATATATATATATATATCCTATTAGTTCTGTCCCTCTAGGGAACCCTAACACGCTCTCTAAACTGGTTATTCTGATTAGCAACTCCTGTAATTTTTATCATGGTTCTTATCTTCTTTGCATTGGGTTAGAACATGCTCCTTTAGCTCAGCAAAGTTCATTATTACCCACCTTCTGAAGCCTACTTCTGTCAGTTCATCCATTTCAGCCTCATCCCAGTTCTATGCCCTTGCTGGAGAGGTGTTATGATCACTTGGAGGAGAGAGGCACTCTGGCTTTTAGAGTTTTCAGGATTTTTTTGTTGATTTTTTCTCATCTTCATGAGTTTAGCTTCAATCTTTGAGGCTGCTGACCTTTGGATGGATTTTTTATGAGGACATTTTGTTGATACTGTTATTATTGCTTTCTGTTTGTTTTTCTTTTAACAGCCAGGCCCTCTTCTGTCAGGCTGCTGCCATTTGCTGGGGGTCCATTCCATACCCTATTAGCTTGGCTCCCTCCCGTCATTCCTGGAGATGTCACCAGTGGAGGCAGAATAGCAAAGATGGCGGCCTGCTCCCTCCTCTGGGAGCTCTGTCCCAGAGGGGCACCAAGCTGATGCCAGCGGGAACACTCCTGTATAAGGTGTCTGGTGACTCCTTTTGGGGGATCTCGCCCAGTCAGGAGGCATGGGATCAGGGACCCACTTAACGAAGCAGTTTGGCTGCCCCTTGGTGGAGGAGGTGCGCTGCACTTGGGGGAACTCCCTCTGGTCCAGACTGCCTGGATTCCTCAGAGTCAGCAGGGGAAAAGAATAAGTTCACTGATCCGCAGAGACTGTGGCCACCCCTCCCCCAGGGGCTCTGTGCCAGGGAGATCAGAGTTCTGTCCATAAACCCCCGGCTGGATTTGCTGAAATTCTCACAGGGAAGCCCTGCCTGGTGACGAGGAATGGTTCAAGGTACAGCCTAAAGAGGCCGTGTTGCCACAATCTGTCACAACCACTGTGCTGCCCTGTGGGGAATTCCTCCTGGGTCCAAACCCCACCCCAGCAGGAGAAAATGGCAGACTGGAGCTGCAGTGAAGGCAGCCACCCCACCCCCTGGCAGCTCAGTCGTCTTAGGCACCAGGCAGCGACAGTGATGGTGACCACACCCCCGCCCCCCACCCTCAGGAGCTCAGTAGTCTTAGGCAGCAGGCAGCTGAAGTGATGGCGACTGCCTATGCCCCTGGGAGCTCAGTCATCTTAAGTAGTCTCCAGCCAAGCAACCACTGAGAATCTGAACAGCTCTGTTTTGGGGACGCAAGGTCCTGGTGGCTTGGGCTCATGATGGGATCTCCTGATCCGTGGGTTGCACAGATCCATGGAAAAAGTGTAGTTTCCCAGGCGGGGTAGCACGATCACTCACTGCCTGCCTTGGCTGGGGGTGAGAGCTCTCCTTGCTCCATGTGGCCGGGTGGGCTGTCGCTCCACACTGCTTTTCCTTGCTCTTCATGGGATGCGCCAACTGCCTAGTCAGTCCCAATGAGAGAAACTGGATACCTCAGTTACCTCAGTTGTCAGTGCAGGGTTCACTTGTTTTTGTTCTTCTTGGTGGGAGCCCCTAACCACAATTGTTTCTAGTTGGCCATTTTAGTCCCTCCTCATTTTTAAAAAGGAGCTGTTTGTCTTTTGTTGTTGAGTTAAAAGAGTTCTTTATAAATTCTGCCTATAGGCTCTTATTGGATACATGATTTGCAAATATCTGTCCCATTTTGTAGGCTCTATTGTCACTCTTTGTAGTGTGCTCTGATTCATAAAGGGATTTTCAGTTTTGATGAAGTCTAATTTATTTATTTTTTTGCTTTTGTTGTTTGCGCTTTCAGTGTCATATCTAACAATGCATTGTTAAGCCTAAGATTATGACGATTAACCTTCTAAGGTTTTCTTTTAAGAGTTTTATAGTTTTTATTCTATTTAGGTCATTAATCAGCTTTGAGTTTATATATATGAAATCAAGGAACAGCTTTATTCTTTGGTATGTAGATATCTGGTTGTCCCAACACAGTTCATTGAAGAAACTATATTTCCCCATTAAATGGTTTTGACACCCTCATTGAAAAGTAATTGTGCATAGATGTATAGGTTTATTTCTGGACTCCCAATTTTATTCCATTAGTCTATGTGTTACCCTTGTTCCCCTGCTGTAATGTTTTGATTATTCAACCTTTGTAATAAGTTTTAAAATCAAAAAATGTAAGTTCTCTTTGTTCTTCTTTTTTATTATTTTGGTTATCCAGGGCTCTTTACAATTTCATTAGCATTTTTTTCGGCAAAAAAATATCACTGGGACTTTGATAGGGATTGTACTGAATCTGTAGATTATTTTAAGTAGTATTGCCAACTTAACAATATTGTCTTTTAATCCATTAACACACAATGACTTTCCATTTATTTATGTCTTCTTTAATTTGTTGCCACAATATCTTATAGTTTTCAGCATACAAGTCTTATATCTCCTTTGTTAAATTTATCACTTAGTGTTTTATAATATTTAACACTTTTATAAAAAGAATTTATTTTAGTTTTATTTCTGAATTATTTATTGTTAGTATACAGAAATACAACTGATTTTTGTGTGTTGATTTTGTATCCTGCAACTTTGCTAAGTGTGTTAGTTTACATTTGCTTTTGGTTTTTATTTTTTCCCTTCGTCAAGACAAAGAACAAAGCCAATTTTCTTTGGTGATAACCTTTACAAGAGATACTTATTTGGTTGTATTTTGTTTCTCGCTAACCATTTAAATGAGCAAACTTTTGGAATCCCAGCTTTATTTGAAGTTCTAACCCTGTTCTCTTTCTCTGAGGGCCTTAGGTTTTATCTCTTCCTAACACATGTAGTTCATTAATATCAAAGCTCCTGTTCAGATAATTCTGGAAATTACCTCTAGTTCAGCCAGCACTCTTTGCTCTGGACTCACGTTTTGGCTTAGTTTGAACTTTCTTGCCAACTCAACAATATAAGCATGGCTGTGTTTTGCACATATGTGTGTATTTTCTTCAATATGTTAAATGTTTCTCAATAGATTGGTTTTAGAGGACGTGTGTTCCACTGTATTGCCAGAAATGAAAGTCTCTTATAGAGGGTATTTATGGGAATTAAGAGAGACCATATATATAAAAAGCATAAGATGAGCCTTGTTACACCAATACTCATTTGATGTCATTTTACTTTTGTGTATATTGTTGCAAATGTGCAAGGATGCCCAATAATGTACCACTGCTTATTGTAACTGGGAAATATGAGTAACTTGAAACTGCCAGTGTGGGAAACAATATAAGCATGCATTCCTGCTTGAGATGCATGATTTCACTTAAAGCAGCCCCTCAAACCTCACGGCAACACTGCTCACCTTCATAAAATGGCTCGCTAACAGGATGACTAGAACAGTGATAAGAACATTGTATTATTTTTGATGCATCTTTTAAAAATGATCACTCCGGTTTACCATTTTCAATTTACATATTTTACTGTTGTCCATTAATTAGTGTTGAAGCAAAATCAACTAGAAGTTACCTAAAGCCAAGTTCAAGTACATTACTGTCCTGGATTCCTACAGGTAAAAGCATGGCAGCTCTTAAACAAGAGCAGAATTAAGTTCTAAGGAAACCCCCACAGAATGTCCATTCAATGGGAAAGCTTAGCCTAAACCAGCACAATGGAAGTCCAAGACAGGTGTAATTTCATCATGAAAATGATTAAAGCAGGACTTCAAGTGAATTGAACCTGTATTCTGAAAAGTAAAGACTCTATTGAATCAGACTGCAGATACCATTACTTATTGGTCCAGCCCATGAATTGATTATCTTCTGTCTGTTTAACTCTGACTTCTATCTACTGAAAGCCTGAGAAAGATTTTTCTATAGTTAAAATGCTTTTCATTCAGCATAACTATCTATTTCACTGTTTATCTACATGCTTTATATAGTAATTTTTAAATGTGTCAAGATATATTTAGCAAACATATCAATTAGATTACAATGCTGAGTAAAGCAATTTTATTTGATGTTTGATAAAATGCTCAGATAAGCAATCACACCCTTTTAAAAAGCAAATTTTAGGCATAAACTTGTTCTGTCCTCTTACTACTTTGTTTTTTTTTTCACACTAGCTAGCAACACATGCCATTGTGTGCTTTTGGATTTGACACATTTGGGGCTTTCTTTTGCTTTCAAAATAAATCTTACTATTACTACAGTTTGGGTCAGGCTTATTGTACATGAATGCAATAGTTATATCATTATATTATAAGCAGCTAATTGTACTGCTTGTACTAATGAATTATTCATGGCATAATCACATAAATTCACTCCATGCTGATGCTTTATTTTGCATACTAATTTGAACATAGTGCATTTTTCACATTTTGATCTAGAGATGATCTCAGATAATGACCTGTTTGTGGATATGGGGGTTTACATTGACCTTAATATTTTTCTTTTCTCTAAACATTGCTTCAAAATGTGTACATTTCATCAGGGTGGTATAGGTCATTCAGAGTCAGGGACCTGCTAGTAATTTCTTTTAAGGCCCTCTAATTATGGCTCATCAACAGAATTTCCAAGACAATCTTTCCAATACAGAGCATGGTGTTACCAGTGTCTTCCAAATAGTAGACGTTGTGCCTGTTTTCTTCTCCTTCTATCTCATACTTTCCAAACTAATCCTCTCCCTTTTCTTGCCCAATCTCTGGGCTTTTCATTGAATTACTCTTTTCTAAATTACACCTTATTTGTTCATGCCAACAAATCCCTTATAGATAAGCCTAAAGTTTTATATGTGGAGAAATGACACCACTGGCCAGTGGCTGGGTAACCTAATGGTCTCCCTGACTCAACTTTCTCACTTCAAGCCCTCACATAGTTTTCAGATTAGTTCTTCTATAGCCACTAATTAAAGCATGTGCTTCCACTGCAACAGAGTCTTCTGTGGTTTATTGCTCATTACCCACATTAAAACATCTCTGTTTAGCTTTCAAATCCTCCCTAAAGCATCCACCCTTCTAGTGGTCTTATTTCATTTCTCCCTCCAGTGAGACCAGTTTACTTATTGCTCTAGAAACACAGAAAGTTTATACCACTACCTACACCTTTGTTTATCCTATCTGCAAATTCCTGTTTACTTTCACCTATGACACACTTGCTATTTTCTCAAGACTCAGTACGAGTGCCGTTTAGTTTGTAAAGCCTTCTTGGACATCACAATCATTAGTGATGTTCCCTAATTCCCTTTACCACTTGCCAATTCTTCAGCACTTCATTATACGCTTCTTTATATTTTGTGTTTAGTCTTGTTTCATGTTTTAATTTTACCTTCTCAATAGGATTATAATTTTTTTGAATGTCTGAACAATACTGTACATAATCTATTTATCCCTTTGTAGGGTTGATAAACTTCTTATTGCCTAGCAAAATCTAACACGTCTTAAGTGTTAATAATCATTTATTTTATTTGACTCATTATTAATGCCTGACATGGCAGGTGTTGACATGTATGTAATAGCATTAAAGAAGGTCCAAAGGACCAAGCTATATTTCATGTTGGGGGTGGTACTTTAAGCAAACATATTTATCATAAAATGGAATAGAAATTTTTCTTTCTGAAAGTCTGAAGCTGAAAAATTATTTGACCTATCTCTCCTGAATTGGAAATACTTAACATCAACCTTTAGGATGGGAGGATCATTTGGCTGCACTATCTGCTATCCATTTGATTTCTGGGTGGAATTAGTTCATCTGGCTTGCTGGCCAGGTGTCCTATTCATTCCCGGATGCTGAAATCACGAAAAAAAATTGAGAAGATGAGCATCCCATTTAGAGAAGAAGGAACATTCTACAGTCAAGAATATAAAAGGAGCTCCACCTTCTCTCTACCATATTTTAGGAAACAATAGCAAAAATCAGTATTTCTACACACTAAAAGTAGTGTCTATGCCTAACAATTACACAGATTTGCAAGGTTTTTATTTTTAAATCCTTGGATTTCATTGCCTTAAATTAACGAAAAGATGATTTTAAAATAGTGAAGTTTCCTTGGAGATATGCAAGAGCTAGACTGCAAATTCCATCCAAGGAAATGAGAGATCATGTCTACCTTATTTCTAATGTGTCCCCAGAGGACAGCACAGTGTCTAGCATCTAGCAGATGTTCAGTAAATGTTCCTCGATATGTCAACGAATAAATGTATGAGATAATAAGTGTTCATAATAAGTCCAGGCATTGTGGACTCCACCTACCAGTTAAGTACAAAGATAGTCTCATGGGTATTAATATCCTACATTTATTGTTCCTAAACTATCCTTCTGTTTAGCTGTAGGAAGTCAAGTGTTTTGTAGCTTCCCTACCCGAGTATTCTAACATCTCCAGGGGCACTTGTTAGTCTTTGTTGCTTGCTGCTAAGGCTAGCAACTCAGAACTCTCCAATCTTTGGCCCTTGGATTCATGGAAGAACTGTTCCAAGTTTAAAATATTGTTTTCATAGCCACTGCCATTATGGCCACAAGGGGAATCTCGCATGCAACATGCCAGTGAAACTGGGCCTGTGCCTCTATCATGAATGTGGAGGGTAATTGGGTGGTAGAAAGGATGCCCATTCTACATTAAGCCTTCTAATGGCAATTTCGGCTGAGGATTAGGTATCCAGTACTTCACACTCTCACTCACCCCCATAGAGAATGAACCAGGATCCTAAAGGTCCAGGCCTAAAGGTCAAGGCCTCTTCCAAGCTGAGACTCTCCTCTCATTGCCATCCCTCCCGCCTGCACCACATGGTGGCTCTTGCATTTTCCATGTCGCTGAAATCAGAACTAGCACTGCCTAAAATGCAAGATATTTCTTCTCCTGGAAAATCTGCCTTGCTTAGAATGTAATTCATGGATAAAACCCTCACTGCCACCTATGCAAAGTGAGAGAAACAGTGTTCCTTCTCCAGTATACCCAGCCAGGGCTCCTAGAAAAAAGCTTCTTCAGTTCCAAATGTTATCTTGTTTTCTTTGATGTTTCATTCAACTAACAGGTTGTTTGGTCCTGTTGAATTAAGGTTGTTTGGTCCATTTCCTGTAATCAGCTGGAAAACTATACCCACATCCATTAACCCCCTCCCCACTCAGGCCCTACTGCTGACTCCAGACCACTTGATTATGCCACCTCTTTTCTTTGGTGAGTTCCTTCTCATTGTTCCCTTTCCTTTGTCCTCTGAGATCACTCTCTGCCACCTCCAAAACATCAGATATGGCTGAGCCTTTCTGGTGAGTGGGTTGAAGTCTTTCCTTTCTTCTCTTAGATCCTACACAAAGGAGTGATTACAAAGGTGAGTTATGGATGCAAAAATCTTAATAAAATACTGACAAACCAAATCCAGCAGTACATCAAAAAGCTTATCCACCACAATCAAATTGGCTTCATCCCTGGGATGCAAAGCTGGTTCAACATATGCAAATGAATAAACATAATCCATCACATAAACAGAATCGATGACAAAAACCACATGATTATCTCAATAGATGCAGAAAAGTCCTTCAATAAAATTCAACATCCCTTCGTGTTAAAAACTCTCAATAAACTAAGTATTGATGGAACAAATATCAAAATAATAAGAGCCCTTTATGACAAACCCACAGCCAATATCATATTGAGTGGGCCAAAGCTGGAAGTATTCCCTTTGAAAACTGGCACAAGACAGGGATGCCCTCTCTTATCGCTCCTATTCAACATATTATTGCAAGTTCTGGCCAGGGCAATCAGGCAAGAGAAGGAAGGTATTCAAATAGGAAGAGAAGTCAAATCATTTCTGTTTGCAGACAACATGATTCTATATTTAAAAAACCCCATTGTCTCAGCCCAAAAACTCCTTAAGTGGATAAGCAACTTCAGCAAAGTCTCAGGATACAAAATCAATGCCCAAAAATCACAAGGATTCCTATACACCAACAATAGACAAGCAGAGAGTCGAATCATGAATGAATTCCCATTCACAATTGATACAAAGAGAATAAAATACCTAGGAATACAGCTAACAAAAGACATGAAGGACCTCTTCAAGGAGAACTACAAACTACTTCTTAAGGAAATAAAAGAGGACACAAACAAATGGAAAAACATGCCATCCTCATGGATAGGAAGAATCAATATCGTGAAAATGTCCACACTGCCCAAAGTATTTGAAAGATTCAATACTACTCCCATCAAACTACCATTGGCAGCCTTCTCAAAATTAGAAAAAAACTACTTTAAATTTCATATGGAACCAAAAAAGAGCCCTAATAGCCAAGACAATCCTACACAAAAAGAACAAAGTCAGAGGCATCATACTACCTGACTTCAAACTATACTACAAGGCTACAGTAACCAAAACAGCGTGGTACTGGTACCAAAACAGACATATAGACCAATGGAACAGAACAGGGACCTTAGAAATAATACCACACATCTACAACCATCTGATCTTTGACAAACCAGACAAAAAAAAGCAATGGGGAAAAGATCCCCTATTTAATAAATGGTACTGGGAAAACTGGCTAGCCATATGCAGAAAACTGAAACTGGACCCTTTCCTTATATATTATACAAAAATTAACTCAAGATGGATTAAAGACTTAAATGTAAAACCCAAAACCACAAAAACCTTTGAAGAAAACCTAGGCAATACCATTCAGGACATAGACCTGGACAAAGATTTCATGATGAAAATGCCAAAAGCAATTGTAACAAAAGCCAAAATTGACAAATGGGATCTAATTAAACTAAAGAGCTTTTACACAGCAAAATAAACTATCATCAAGTGAACAGGCAACCTACAGAATGGGAGAAAATTTTTGCAATCTACCCATCTGACAAACATCTGATATCCAGAATCTACAAGGAACTTAAACAAATTTACAAGAAAAAAAACAAATAACCCCGTCAAAAAATGGGCAAAGGATGTGAAAAAACACTTCCAAAAGAAGATATTTATGCAGGCAACAAATATATTTTAAAAAGCTTAACATCATTGATCATTAGAGAAATGCAAATCAAAACCACAATGAGATATCATCTCTTGCCAGTCAGAATGGTGATTATTAAAAAGTCCAGAAACTATAGATGCTGGCGAGGCTGTGGAGAAATGGGAACACTTTTACATTGTTGGTGGGAATGTAAATTAATTCAACCATTGTGGAAGACAGTATGGCAATTCCTCAAGGATCTAGAACCAGAAATACCATTTGACCCAGCAATCTCATTCCTGGGTAGATACCCAAAGGAATATAAATCGTTCTACTATAAAGCACATGTACACATATGTTTATTGCAGCACTATTTTCAATAGCAAAGACATGGAAACAATCCAAATGCCCATCAGTGATAGACTGGATAAAGAAAATGTGGTACAAATACACTGTGGAATACTACACAGCCATAAAAGGGAAGGAGATCATGTCCTTCGCAGGGACATGGATGAAGCTGGAAGCCATCATTCTCAGCAAGCTAACACAGAAAGAGAAACCCAAGTGGGTGTTGAACAGTGAGAACACATGGACACATGGAGGGGAACAACACACACTGGGGCCTGTCAGGGGGTGGGGGACGAGGAGAGGGAGAGCATTAGGACAAACAGCTAATGCATGTGGGACTTGAAACCTAGATGATGGGTTGATAGGTACAGCAAACCACCATGGCACATGTATACCTATGTAACAAACCTGCACATTCTGCACATTTATTCCATAACTTAAAGTAAAATAAATAAAAAAGTGAGTGAAAAGATACTGTGATTTGAATATTTGTATCTCCTCCAAAGTTCATGTTGGAACTTCAACCCCAGTGTGATAGTACTGTATTAAAATGTGGGATCTTTAAGAAGTGATATGGTTTGGCTGTGTCCTTACCCAAATCTCATCTTGAATTGTAGCTCCCATAATTCCCACATGTTGTAGGAGGGACCTGGTGGGAGACAACTGAATCACGAGAACAGCTTCCCCCATACTGTTCTCATGGTAGTGAATAAGTCTCACGAGATCTGATGGTTTTATAAGGGGAAACCCCTTTTGGTGGGTTCTCATTCTCTCTCTTGCCTGCTGCCATGTAAGATGTGCCTTTCACCTTCCACCATGATTGTGAGGCCTCCCCAGCCACGGGGAACTGTGAGTCCATTAAACCTCTTTTTCTTTATAATTTACCCAGTTTTGGGTGTCTTTTTCAGCAGTGTGAAAAAGGACTAATACAGAAGGTCATTAAGTCCTGAGGGCGGAACCCTCATGAATGAGATTAATGATCAGATAAAAGTGCTGGAAGGGACTAGCTAGGTCGATTTTGCCCTTCCATCTCTTCCACTGAGGACACATATTTGTCCCCTTTTGCTCTTCCCCCTTCCACCATGTGAAGCTGCCACTGTGAGAGGATGCCATCAGTGGAACAAACCCTCAGCAGATGCCAACTCTGCTGGCACCTTGATCTTAGGCTTTCCAGCCTATAGAACTGTGAGAAAATAAATTTCTGTTATTTATAAATTACCTAGTATCTAGTATTTTGTTACAGCAGCACAAATGGACTAAGACAGTCAACTACTATAAAATGCCAGATTTCTGCTATTTTAAAAGTAAATATGAAGCAAAATGCAAGAGACACTTTGTAAAGTTTAGGTCCATGATTTGAGAACACTCAAGTAGCGTAGACACGCTGGTGAGAACTTCAGTGATAGATACTACCGTTCACTCTACAGTACATCTCAGACGGTCTCTGAATTGCAGGGAAGAAGTGGTTGCTGGGAAGGTTAGTGTCTTCATCTATTTTGTGTTGCTGTAACAGAGTACCTGAGTCTGGATAATTTATAAAGAAAACAGGTTTAGTTCACAGTTTTGCAGGCTGAGAAGTTCAAAAGCATGGCCTTGGCTTCTAGTGAGGGTTTTGGTGCTAAATCATAACATGGTGTAGATCAAAGTGGAAGCAAACATGTGCAAAGAAGCAAAACCCAAGGGACATCTTTGCTTTTTTAGCAACCCACTCTCACAGGAACTAATTCATTCCCACAGGAACTAACCCAGTCTGGCCAGAGCAAGAACTCATTCACTAACGTGAGAACAGCACCAAACCATTTATGAGAAATTTGCCCCCGTGACCCAACCACCACCCATAAGGTTACACCTCCCAACACTGCCACATCAGGGATGAAATTTCAACATAAGTTGTGGCGAAGACAAACTCAAACAACAGCAAAAAGGTTTGCTGTAGATTTACCTATTTTGTCTTTTTTTTAGTTCAAATTAAAATATATAATTATATTTATATAACATATATTTTAAAATATTAATTTGATGTTACTCCAATGTAACCCCAGAATTTTCCAAATAAGGCAATGGGTTACCTTTGTAACATTTTTGAACTGCATTTTTTTTGTTTAAAATAATTGTTTCTGCTATGTTTCAATCCATGCTTATACATATCTTTTATTTAACACTTATAGGACATTTTATTTAATTTAGTCATTCTGTCTTTCATTGACGATGAACTTACATGAAATCTTTGTAGTATTGGCCAAACTTTATTTTTAGGTGATATCAGGTTATAGCATTTTTTCTTCACCAAGAATGGAGGAAAATAAGTAGTACCTACTTTTCAGAGGAAAGATAAATGTATGCAAAATATCAATGCCATGGTTGCAAGACCTCTGTTTATTAGCTATCAGGTAACTTAAGAGGTTAGAGACTGAAGAGAAAACCATCCTCTACATATGGCTTTGGGAATTTGGCAAGAGGTGAAAGGAACGTTGTAAGATTAAGGTCTGCAGAGTAACTTAACATGCTTTATGATATGTAGAAGAAAATGAAGAAAGGTAGGAACATGTGAATGATGTAGTCCAGGATTTGCCACAAGAAGCAGGAATCAACTGCTCACATGTCTGTCTCTTTAGTTGCCAGATATCTTAGTGTCTAACAGCAATTACATCCCAAAAGAACTACAATGACATTTATTGGGTAACCACTATGCCAGGCCAGATATTTTTGCATATGTTACCTCATTTAAGGCTCATAAATCCTCAGGTATCACTATCCTTTTGTTCAGATACTGGAACTGTAGCTCAGAGCATTTAAGGGATTTCTGTACAGTCTGAAAAGTACGAATCAGAGGTCAAATTCTAATCCAGGACAAACTGTTAACTATGCCTTCTTTGACTTTAAGATAAGAGAATAACTCAGAATTTTATACATTTAATAGGCAAAAAACCTCTAAATTCTCCAATTCTATACAGGTATTTTCTAAAAAGCAGCATAATCATTGTCATCATGGGGAAGAAATGTAGATCAATCATCTCAATGCACTTGGCTTAGTGCTAGAAGTAGCTTTAAAGGAATTAATAGATAAATTCCCTTGACTATGGTTTTAGAATCATTAAAAAAGCATTGAGAAAAGTTATTTTCTAGGTAACTTTCCCCATGATTTTGAAACTTAACCTTTATTGGAACCTTCCAAAACTTTCTGTTCAAATCCTTATGATTTAGATTATGAACTTAAGTTGGAAATAACTTTTTCTTATAAAATCATAATGGTTCTATCTATACACACATACGTATTTGACCTCAATTTAATTGTCTTTGAATGAGATTCTGCATTTATGTTAAGATATTTCATTTATTTAAACTAGATTATTCCATTACCAAACATGCCTTCTGTTTAAACTGTTTGAATCACAGCCAAGTAGGAAGTGAATTCTATTCAACTGAACTGAGCCTCTCTGGCCAGCCTTGTGAGTAAGGAGAAAAGAAGTAAAAGTGGGAGGAGAAGAGTTTGATTATGGTGATTTGGTACCTGGAAAAGATGGGGTAAAATTGTCAGATTTAGTAAATAAAAATACAGAACACTTGAATAAATTTGAATTTCAGATAAAACAAAGCACAGTTTTTTAGTACAAGGATGTCTCAAATACTGCATAAGACATACTTATATTTTAAAATCACCCATTGTTTATTTAAATTCATATTTAACTGGGTGTCCTATATTTTATCTGGCAACCCTAGATGAAGGATCACACAGGACAAATATAACTAGCATTGGGTTCCAATTGCCACGTGTCTTTTATGCGCAGATTGGCAGGCTTCTCCTGGGGGAAAGTAGAGGCTTAAAATTGAGGCCGCTTTTGCTCACTGCTTAGTAGTGACAAGCTATTGATAGCCGGGCATTGCCAAATTCTCATTAGTTTCTAAAAGTCAGGAACTACATTTAGAAAAAAGCAGCTCGCTTATGGAGAGGTCATCTCTCCAATAACCTCAAGTACCAGGAACACAGCTGAAACCCAGGAAGCAAGGGAAAAAAAGGCCTCTGAGGATTCAAAATAGAAACCATGTGCTAAAGCTCATGCTCTTTTCTCTGAGAAGAGGCCCTCAGACTTGCACTCAGTGTAATTTGCTCTTCTTTTAGACACCATCCAAACAAGTTTGGTTGTCTGATTTCCCACCCAATAGAGATAGAAAGCAGGAAATTGCAAAGTGGGCAGGATGGCTATGGAGACTAGGGGTCAGCCTTGTGGCAGACGATCTGGTAAAAACACGTACACACACACATACACACACACAAACACACACATGCACTCCACTATATGCAACAATCCCCATAAAAATTCAGAAGAAATGTACCAAAATGGAATTTGTGGTTATTTTTTAGTAATGAGCTTACAAGTGGTCTTATTTTCTTCTTACACTTTTTAAATATTAGCTAAACTTTTTACATGCATGTTTATGATCAGAAGAGGCAATACAGATATTTTCAATAAAAGAAAATTTAAAAATTATTTCTTGATTCTCTCAGGAGAGCTCTGTTCACACCTCTATTAGAAGCATTTCCCAAATGGTAATTATATGCCAGACATTTATTTGTCTTTGTCCTCTGCTGACTTGTAAACTTTTTGAAAGCAGAGTTAGTGCCTTTGTAGCCTTGTAGCCTTAGTCATCAGCATAATCTCTAGCACACCAATGCCCAATAAATATTTGTTGAGTATGGAATGACATGGAATTCTCCACACCTCAGTCTCCCAGGAACAGTGAACCACTGTGGTCTGCTTTGCCCTTTGACTAGGATAGAAGTCTACTCTAAGTCCACAATACAAATTAGAATTAAGATTGCCTTCTCTGTTTTTAAAAGCACAGAGGAATATGATTTATTCTGGCAAAGTTTCTTTTGAAATGATCAGCATCTTTTAAAGTTTGGGCTTAAAGGAATGAGTATAAGAAATTTTGAGAATTCTCTTACTTTTAATCATTTATTTGAAAATCTGGCTGTATCTGTTAATTGAGGATCATGGGCTAAAGATACAGGACACGGCTCTCAGAGTTGCACTATAGAGGTAAAATGCAATCTGTAAAATATTGGCTGCAGAATAAGACCAGGTACAAGTTCTAGAAGAAGAAATGAGAGACCCCTATATGTAATACTTTATATGGCATCTTTACAAAGCTATAAACCATGTGTGTCTTTGCAAATAAACAAAAATGTGAAAAACACCAAAGCTCTACTTTCCTTGTAACCAATTTCCTTAAAGACCCCCACTTCTCAGTGCTACACAGAAGGATTGAGTATGGTCTTAAGTTCTACTCTTTTTCAACACAAACGAAAATTAAACCAATTCATTCAGAAGGATGAGATATGACTGGATTCCATTTACAAGTAGAAAAAGAGTAGAATTTTAGGTCAGGTGCAGTGGCTCATGCCTGTAATCCCAGCACTTTAACAGGCTGAGGCAGGTGGATCACGAGGTCAGCAGTTCGAGACCAGCCTGGCCAATATGGTGAAACCCCATCTCTACTAAAAATATAAAAATTAGCTGGGCGTGGTGGTGTGCACCTGTAATCCCAGCTACTCGGGAGGCTGAGGCAGGAGAATTGCTTGAACCCAGGAGGCAGAGGTTGCAGTGAGCTGAGATCACACCACTGTACTCTAGCCTGAACAATAGAGCAAGACTCTGAAAAAAAAAAAAAAAAAAAAAAAAGAAAGAAAAAGAAAAAACTATGACTATTTAATCAGAAAGAAATATATGAGTTGCTGAACAGTGGATATCATGGCAGAGATATGTGACAATACTGAATAGGATGATTCACCATCTATTATTTATGTTTTATAAATGATTTCAAAGAACATTTTAGTAACTTGGAAGGGATTCTCAAAGTGGGAAAGCAGTGTTGACTTCCCACTGTCTTATTATTAGGAAAAGATTTCCCAGCTTGCCCACAAATGCCCCAGGGCCTGCCTGCAGAGCCCCTTAACCCTAAAAAGCAGCTACACAAAATTAAAATGCACATGAGGACATTTTTCACTACAGTCAACCTGGGTTTCAGTATTGACGAACAGGGCTAAGCATTGGTAACTTAATGCAGAGATAAATTTTTACTTTACCCATTGAATTTGGTTCCTTTTCCACATCTGTAAAAAGTTAAATAGAATGGTAACGTTACCTGATTTGTCTTTCATCTCTTTTATTTCTCTACTCCTTGAAGGTAATGCGAGGAAACACACACACACACACACAGAGAGAGAGAGAGAGAGAGAGAGTGAGAAAAGTAAGTCCAAATCAGGCAGCAGGAAAAAAAAAAGAAACAGTGACAAATAAATGATTAATCCCTGGAAAACTGAAATTTAATAGTGAATACGGACAACTTTCAACTTACAAAAGAAAAACATCCCTTGGGCAGCAAGCCTAAGATACTCAACTGTAAGAGGTGGTAAATCTGCAAGCCTAATAAATAACTTTAGGAAAAGTTTTAAAACTTTGTTTTGATTTTTTAAATATCTAGACCAATGTGTTTTTAAAAACTGGAAATAATGGAATAAATTCCTAATATTTGAAAGAAGACGTCAAGAAAGATAGTGAAGGCTTCCTAAATCACAAACCTCTATGTCACTCCTTAGACATAATCATCTTTTTGTGTCCCACATGAAAATCTTTGGCTGTGAAGTGACTATACGGTGCTGTTCCTGCCCGAGTCACCACTAAACTGAGAAGGCTGATATGCCACTGCTCAGGAGACAGTTAATGAAGTTACACAGGAAACATGGCACACGAGTTTCTAACCAACAGTGAATCTGCTTGTTAATTACATTCTGAGCAGGGAGTGACTTTTGCTACCAAAGGGGATTTAAAGAACCCTTTCCACACTACTCCAGCAATGTGAATGCTGAGCCTATAGCCATGCAATGAAGTATATGTAGCACTGAGCGTCACGCAGTCTCACACAGTACTCTAGGAAATAGTTAAGAAAAACAAATCCTCCATAAAAATCAAGTAAAGCTATAAATAATTAAAAACTGCATTTGGAATAAATGCATATGAACACTAAGTCTAATTAGCAATAAGGTCTTTAAACACACACACACGCACACACACACACACACACACACACACACACTCCAAGGCAGACTTTGTAAGGCAATGAATAATTTTTAAAAATGCTGTTGTTGTTCCCTACAATAATGCTCATTAAAGATTGCTACCTGCTTCTTACCCCAGAGAAAGTGGAGAGTCAAACCCTGATGCCCATATTTGCCCATATCATGTCCAAGAAATTATGGTAAATTGTGAATCGGTCACTACTAACAAACCCATTTGTCCTCTTCATAAAGCCTGGAGCTGAAGAATCTGCTGTCAGTATTCGATGGACAGATATCTAGAACAACAGACCCAATGAATATTTGCTGAATGAATGAACCTTGGATTTAGAAAGCCTTCTATACCAGATTCATGTTTCTGATGTTCTGAATGGAGAAAAACAAGTAAAGAGTGATTCTGAGATCGAGACCATCCTGGCTAACACGGTGAAACCCCGTCTCTACTAAAAATACAAAAAATTAGCCAGGCGTGGTGGTGGGCGCCTGTAATCCCAGCTACTCGGGAGGCTGAGGCAGGAGAATGGCGTGAACCCGGGAGGCGGAGCTTACAGTGAGCCAAGATCGCGCCACTGCACTCCAGCCTCGGGGACAGAGAAAGACTCCGTCTCAAAAAAAAAAAAAAAAAAAAAAAGAAAAATGTTTTCTCTCGTGATAGGGCTTATTTCTGTTTAGGTGTGCTACATACTATACTGTGTTCTTCGCATTCAAGATGAAACAGGATAAACGTCCTAACAAACTTCACCTCTCTGGACTTGACCTTTTAGATATATTTTGGTTCTGGTCTTGGCTTTTGGGTAAGTCTCTATACAGAGTTCGTCCCTCACAGCCAGTTCAAGCTGGCTGAACCTTATGCCCAGTAGAGGGCTCCCTGGAGACTGATTTGGCTTAGAACCTTTTGACCCATTCTGTTGGCAAAGTTAAAGGTTCAGACAGGCCCATCCTGATCCTTTCAACTATTTCACACCACCTATGCCCCTGAAGTGTTCTCTCACTTTTTTTTTCTTTTTTTTTTCCTGAGTTCTTTTGAGCAGGGATAATTAGCAGGTGTATTAGTTTCTGAGGGCTGTCATAACAAATTACAAACTGGTGGCTCAAGATTACAGAAAATCATTCTTTTATAGTTGTGGAGGCGAGAATCTGAAATCAAGGTGTCAACAGGACCATGCACTTTTCAACGACTCTGGGGGAGAATCCTTCCTTGTCTATTCCAGATTCTTGGCTTGTAGCTACGTAACTCCAATTTCTGCCTCTGTCTTTGTATGATCTCTCCCCTGTGTTTTCTCCCTTTCTATGTATCAGGACATTTTTCATTGAATTTAGGGCCAATCAGGATAAGTCCAGATGATCTCATCTTGAGATCCTTGACTTAATTATCTCTGCAAAGATCCCTTTTCCAAATAGGGTCACATTCCCAGGTACCAGGTGGACATATCTTATGTGGAAACCACCATTTCATTCACTACAGCGAGTGATTCATCTTCAGACTTGAAGAGGTAAATAATTTGTGGTATTACATTTGGTGCTCTAAACATTTATTTTAAATATTCTGCTTACCTTAACTTTGTGTCTATTTATTTTATCGCTTTAACTTATTATTATTGTCTTCATTGGTAGTTCTTCTAGACCAAAGTTTTTCAGTCACAGCATGACTGATATTTGGGGCTGGATAATTCTTTCTTGTGGGAGGATTTGCTGCTCATTGTATTGTGTTTCACAGCATCCCTGGCTCTACTCCCTAGGTGCCAGTAGCATTCCGCCACTTGTGTCAATAAAACATGCCTCTAGAAATTCCCGAATGTCCCTGGGATCAGGAAATTGTTCTTGGTTGGAAACCACTAGTCCACTTCAAACATTTCTAGATAAGACTATTGGAAGTTACACCGAAACATTAAAATTCATCTAAATCATAACTTTGATTTCTTTGGCTAAAACTTGTGCTCTGAAAATATTATAAAAATGTTTTATTTTATTTCAGTTCAGAATAATGAGTTAATGGAACATTTTCCCAGGGTCTACATAATTTTCAATGGCCCAGTCTCTACTCATGTAGCAAGTGATATGAAGGGCCAGGCTTAGTGCATCCTCTCCCATTTACTTATCTGTTATTCAAAAACGGCAGAAATCTGCTCATTTCAACCAGAAAGGCAAACTGAATTCCTTCATAACAGGCTTTGACAGAGAAATACATGCGATATCCATTAATGAAGTAAAATTGCAGAAAAACCACTTCTTTATACAAAGAGAAAGAATATCAACCATTCACCTTTATTGCCATTAGCATCAACATGGAACACTCAAACAATGGTTCTGTTATTAATTCAGAAACATCCAACCCACTTATGAGTTAAAGCAAGATATTAGGCACAGATCTATGAGCTATTAATATTGTCTGTTTTAATAAAACATATCAGAACTTACATCAACAAAAGTTGTTGCTTCAAGGTTGTAGACACCTTAGTAAGCTAGACAATTTAGTAAACTCCAAAAGTGTCATCGCCCCATTCTCCAACCATTTTAAATGATTTAGACCTGAAATAAAGGCCATCCTGAGTCTCAACAAGAACTCATTTTTGTTTAGAATTACATGTAATCTTGGTTAACTGGATTTTTATCTACCAAACTTGTTTCCAACATTCAAATCCACATTTAAAAGTTTAATATGGCCGGGCACAGTGGCTCAAGCCTGTAATCCCAACAATTTGAGAGGCTGAGGGGGGTGGATCACTTGAGGTCAGGAGTTCAAGACCAGCCTGGACAATATGGTGAAACCCTCTCTCTATTAAAAATACAAAAATTAGCTGGGCGTGGTGGTGAGCACCTGTAATCCCAGCTACTCGGGAGGCTGAGGCACAAGAATTGCTTGAACCTGGGCGGCAGAGGTTGCAGTGAGTGGAGATCATGCCATTGCATTCTAGCCTGGGCAACAGAGTGAGACTCCATTTCAAAAATAAATAAATTAATTAAAAAAATAAAATAATAAAATAAAATAAAAGTTTAATGTTACTACCAACAGAAATATTTTTACGATCCCCAGTTTTCCAGACAATTTAAAAAGACAAAGCAAAAATATTTCGAGTAATGATAGCATCTTTGACATAAATATAAGGTCTCCCAAGGTAACCACTCTGAGAAGCACAATAAGCATTTGGATTTATAAATGTTGCTACTTTTAAGAAAATAAATTGCACGATTTTGCAGATCCAATCTATAGATGACCCATTAGCTAAACATTCTTTGAAAACAGAAATCAGATTTTTTTCTAGTTATAGCTAACAATACTAATTTCAAATAACAATTATAATAACTTGTTGTGAGAGAAGATCTTTTTGAGCTATTAATTAACTTAATTGAGAGGTAGCATAGCATACTGAATAAAACCATGGGCTTAGTAGCTCAACTGCTAGGATGCAGTTGTGACTCTGTCAGTTACCAACTGTGTGACCTTGGTTTTCCACTCTGTAAAATTGGTCTAATAATAGTAACAACCTCATTAAGTTGCTGTAAAGATTACGAGTTAATGCATATAAAGCATGAAGAATAGGGTCCTGTATGTAGTAGATGTTCAATAAATGATTATTTCTGTGATTGTTTCACTTTTCTCATGTCTCTTTTTATTTGATTTGATCCAATTCCCTAAAGACTTCATGTTAAGAAATAAAACATTTGACTCCAAAGACTTTTGGCAAGCTGCACTCTTTAGTCTCCTAGTTTGTCTTTATGGCCTTTGGGGTCCATATCTTTCTTCTGCATTTTATAAGTTCTGTTTCAATCATATTTACTTCCACTATATATTAAGTCATATTGAGACTACATAATAATACATGACAATAGATAAAAATTTGGTTAGCCCAGAGTAAAGAATTTAAAGTTATCATTGGACAGATAATAGAAAGAGGAAGACGATTATTTTGTGTGACATAAACCAAGCATGGTGAAAAACAACGTAATGCTCCCTCATAGAAGCAGGTTTTCACTAAGGGGCTGATGATATTCAAATTGCATAAAATGAATACTTTCCCTGGGATAGTCTTGACCATACAGTATTTATTTTTTTAATTCACAATATTTTTTGAATCAATTTTTAAGTTGGTACTTAAGTGATTAATTTCTTAATCATGACATACTTATCTACTCCAATGTAGGAAAAATCTTTTTATCTCTCAATATTCATAAATAATAGATGAAATGTAATTGAACTATTATAAATATTATTGATGACAGGTGGAAACAAATTCTGAGTTCAGCTCTTCTTAACCCAAGAGAGATTGAGCAAAAATACGTATATTATGTGGGAAATCACAATTCAAGTATTAGAACTCCTTTGTTTAGTTAGTTATTTGCCTCAGAAAGGTGATAATTTTCAAATCTAGAAATGATTTATTTTAAATATTCAAAAATTAATATAGAAAATAAGGCTACTAAACTTTTTCAAACAAATTTACAAAGAATTCTTGAGGAGGAAAAACAAACTTGAATCATCTGCTTCCTCATTACCATAAAAAGTTGTTTTGTGATGAACCCCTTTGATTCTAAGGACAATCTATGACAGTTATGATCACAGGCAAAATTTCCAGAATATAAGAAATTCTTCCTATTTCCTTAAGTGGTTTTAAAAAGATTCATCATGATCAAATATAATTTTAGTAAACTCTTTCATTTCAGAATAACATAAGATGTCATAGTGAGAGAATATGCTGAAATTTTTTAATCATACTTTTATGCAAAAGAGTATTTACAAAGCATCTTTAAGTCACTCTGAATTGGCAAAGGGTATTGAAGATTTGGGGCATGTAGCTGGATGCTACCTTAACATGGTGACAAAGATACAGAGAAGATAGAGAGGAAAGAAAGTGGAAAAATGGAAAAATTCCACCACTTGTACATAAAAAGCATGAGGCTACATATGTTGCATGGTTCTTCTCTCCAACGCTCTGGGAAGGGAAAGGGATAAAATGATCCTTAATTCTTTCTCAGGCCTGTACTGTACCACTGCCTTTCAATATTCTCCCATTTGGCTGAGTTTATCTAATTTAAAAAATGATGCAGTGTTTATACATATTAAAAGGGAGTTATGTTTAAAGCATATAAACTAAAATATCTAGAATATCTATAACCGAATAATAAAAGAAGATACAAAACCAAATATGAAAAAATTAACAAAGAACTTGAATAAACAACTCACCAAGGAAGAAATCCAAGTGGTAAGTAAGCACATGAAAAGATACTCAAGACCACAAGTCATTAGGGAAATCCCAATTAAAATCAATGTAAGATATTACCACAATTATACTAGAGTGGATAAAACTTTAAAAGCTGAAAATACAAAGTACTGGTTAAAGTGTGGAACATCTAGAACTCATACATTTTTCTAGTAGTAATGCGAACGTTATCATCACTTTGAAACATAATTTTGAAAAATAAGTATACACTTACCATACGATCAATCAATAGCTCCTCTAAGTATTTGCCTAAGAGTAATGAAAACCCATGTCCTCACAAAAACCTCTATGAGAATGTTCACAGCCTTTTTACTCATAATTGCCTTAAACTGAAAACAATACGAGAGTTCATCATTAGTGATGGAGTGAATGGATAAACAAATGGTGATAACTCCGTAAAACAAAGTGCTGCTCAGAAGCAAAACTAGATGAACAATTGATGCCACAACATGGATGAATCTCAAAAACATCATGCTAACTGAAGAAAGCCAGGCACAAAAGCTTATAAGCTGTGTGATTCCAGATTATCTGAGAAAAGCAAATTTAAAGGGACATAGATCCAAGACGTGATTGTCAGGGAATTGGGGTGGGGGAAGAGGATATATTACAAAGAAGTATAGGGGAAATTTTTGGAGTGATGAAAATATTCTATGTGTATCTTGATGATAGTAGTGGTTATACAAATATCTACATTCATCAAGATTTATAAAGCTACATGTTTAAAAAAATGGTGAATTTTACTGTATGTGGATTATACCTCAATAAAATTGACTAAAAAATCAATGCAATATATTTGAGATCACCCTGACACATGGGATAGTTCATTCCAAACCTAAACTCATTGACACAGAACCAAGCCATGACCAGAGAACAGATGTAGGTTATCATCATTTATTCTGGCTTCCCATAAAGTCCTTAGTATAACCATCCAAAACCTGGTAGTGCTATTGCACTTGATTTAAAAAAATTGACAATTTCCCTAAGGTCACTGCATTAATCAGGATAGACCAGGTATACTATAGTAGTGTATTAGTTCATTCTCATGCTACTGTAAGGACATACCTGAGACTGGGTAGTTTATAAAGGAAAGGTTTAATTGACTCACAGTTCAGCAGGGCTGAGGAGCCCTCAGGAAACTTACAACCATGGCAGAAGGGGAAGCAAACACGTCCTCCTTCACAAGGCAGCAGGAGAGAGAAGAATGAGAGGTTAGGGAAGGGGGAAGCCCCTTATAAAACCATCAGATCTTGTGAGAACTCTCACTGTCATGAGAACAGCAAGGGAAAAACCACCCTCATGATTCAATTATCTCAACCTGGTCCTACCCTTGACACATGGGAATTACTATAATTCAAGGTGAGATTTGGGTGGGGACATGAAGCACTATATCAAGTAGCAAACCCAAAACCTCAGTGGTTTAACATAGTCCATATTTATTTCTTGCTTATGTAAATTCTGCTGTGAGTTTCTGGTGACTCTTCAGGGTATCTGTTGCCCATGCATTCACTCAGTGGTCCCAGAAGAGCTAGTTTCCACCATACTATAGCTGTGTCATCTGTAGCATGCACTTTCTCAGTCAATGCAGCAGGAAAAGAGAATGCTCACAGTAGCAATTAAATACTCTAGCGTGCTTCTCACAAAATTTTACCAGGAACAGGTTGCATAGTCCAGCTTAATTTAAAAGTCAGAAAAGTATAATAGCCCCTTTGTGCCAGGGAGATGAGGATAACCAGCTTGGGATAAGCACCAGAAGTTACTAACACAGTTCTTTTTATTTTATTTCACAATATATTTTCTGCTGTTTCTTATTCAAATAAGTATTCATGCACACTTATTATTCTGGGCCATGAAGTAGCAATGTATTACTAGGCAAAAGTAGTATGGTACCATGTTCTTGTTGGGAATATCACCATTTAACCCTCAACATTGTTGCAGTGGGATAAATTAAGCCGCCAAGGGCTTAATGTTTTTCTCCTAGGATTTCCTGTTGAGTTTTGGTATCTAGAGACTGATGGGGATTAGCTTTGCATGCTCCCGCTTAGTCTTCTTGCATGTGGGAATTTGGGAGCAATTAATGTCATCTCTGATGACAGAGGAAATTAACTCTGCGTGTTAGCTATGTTGATAGAACATACTCAAAGGTTCAGATGGCAGTCTGAACTTCTGAACTTTTGGGAGCTAAATACACACTTAATTCTTTAAAGATCCCTGAAGACACAAATTAAAGAGAGTGAATTAAAAGAAAAAAATGTTTCCAGTTTTTATAGGAGGAGCTTTGAAGTCACCATGGAATGAGTCTGAGAATCTGTACAGAATCTATATACTGTAGGAAGAGAAGTTAAGGTCAGATCATTGGTGAAGTGGAAGGTTCTAACGTGAGAAGCAGGTACTAACTGAGATGGTGGAAAGAGCAAAGCTGCTGGAAATGGGGGCAGTGGATCAATAGTCGGGGATGGATGTGGGACAAGCAGACATGATCTCAACCATGAAATGTGCTTTTGGAGAATGGTATAGTTTTATGGGTCCTTAAATCTGTCCCAATTTATCCTTTTCTCATGAAAATAATGAGTGCACTATTTGTCTTTTGAATCCATTATACAGAGTGAGTGCAACATTTAAGGTGATCAAAAGAAGATCTGTTCCCATAGACTGAACTACCATGTTCTTTTTCCTAATGATAATTCTAGTGAAAACAAAACAACAGCAAAATGTGTGTGTATAAATGAATATGTGTGTGATCTGAGCACATGCAACACAAATACAACTAGATATAAAATAGGTAAGAAGACAAAACCTTCAGTGACAGTTTCCATTATGATGCAACATAGGAACTAGCTATAGTGTAATCTGTAGAAGCAGCAAAATGTGGCACTTATTTCATCCCTTCTATGCTGCATGCCAATGGCAGACAATGTTAAAGGAGCACAGCTCTCTGTTCTATGAAGCCCAGGCCAGGCCTCAGCATCCTTGTCAACCCAGCACTGGAAGTAGCCACTATATAAACAAATAAACAATCAAATTTTGCACTCGATTTGAGAGCTACTTTCTATCAAACACCAGCGAAAGATTTCTGAATTTTGAATGGTGGTGAAAACTCTCCAGAGATTTTTTTCTTTTCACTAAAAGCCTGGTAAGATTATGCGTTTCCTTTTTGCTTTCTTTTCTTACTCTCCTCTGTCTTTTCTCGAAAAAAAAAAAAATGTTTTAAGCACTAACCACGACAACTTGCATGTGTCAGGTGCTGGAGATAAAATTGTGAACAAGGCACAAAGGGAAAATTCTAAGTAATGCCCAGCACTCATAACCAGTCACTTCTAGAAAGATTTTTTTCACTTTGCTGAAAGCTACATGAATCCAGTTTCATCCTACCATGTGGCAATTTCTACCCTTCTCTACCCCCACCATCCCAGTTTAAACTATATCATCTATTGCCTGGACTGCTGTAGGAGCCACCTTGGTTAATCTTTACATTCACTCAGATCCTATCCAATCCATCTTCTGCACAGGAGTCAGAGCAATTTCATACAGGGTCTTGCGATTCTCCTGCTTAAAATGCTCCACTGGATTTCCCCGGCTCTTTAGATGGAAGCTAACACTCCTGACACGGCTGCCAAGGCGCTGTATAATTTGTTCCATACCTGTTTATCCAACTTCATCTATCACCCCTCTCTTCTTCACTGTCTGTTATCCAACCACAATGCTCTTCCATTTCTCCAACTTGCCCTTTCTGCCTTGCAGCTTTGTAACCTGCAATACTATTTTCCCACTTCGCCTTCTAGTTAACTCTGTCATCTTTGAAGTTTCAGTTCGGAAGTCACTTCACCTACTGCACACCCAGCTACATTTGTATTAATTATTTCATGGTATCATGTACCCCTCCTTCTTTCATCACATTTAATGATCATTCATGTTGTCTGTTTGATTATTTGATTAACCTCTGCCTGCCTCATTAGCCTATAAGCCCAGTGATGACATAATGATTGCAAGGAAAATGTCTGCTGTGCTCTTTAAGTGTGTTTGAGCATGTGCATGTGTGCACGTACATCTAGCACATAGTAGATGCTCAACAAATACTAGTGGCATGGAGGCAGGAGGAAACAACTCACTGGTTGCATGAATGAACAAATAAAGATAGCACCATTCCTGTCCCCAGACCTTACAGTCTAATGGGAAACAGATAATAAATAGACAATTTGAAGACAGTTTGATGAGTTCTGTGAGAAGACAAGTATAGTGTGCTACATGCAAACATAAGAGGGATACTGAATTCCAACTTGAAGGGGCTACTATAGTAGAGATGAAGAGGAATTATATAATCAAGAGTTACAATAGACGTATTTACAGAAATGGAGCAGTTTCACATATCCAGCCCGTGTGGGGCTATGTATAGTAGTAAATAAGAACAGAAATACAAGCTGTGGAAATTCTGCTGCAAAGGCTGTATTTTAAAGTCTGAACTCTAAATGGTTGCAAACAGAGAGAGACTGAGAATTCTTCCAATTAGCACATCTGTCTTGACTCAGGAAGTGACTACACTGAGGCAGATCCACATAAAAACAGAACACAGAGGGAAGTCAACCTATGATTTAAAAAAAAAATTCAAATAATGACACAGTAAGAGGATCAGGGTCAAAACTGAAGATGCTTTCCCCCTAAACTGTGCATAGCTAGAAAAGATTAGTAGGTGCTGGGAGCAGTGGCTCACACCTGTAATCTCAGCACTTTGGGAGGCCCAGGCGGGCAGATCACAAGGTCAAGATATCGAGACCATCCTGGCCAACATGGTGAAACCCCGTCTCTACTAAAAATAAAAAATTAGCTGGGTGTGGTGGTGGGCGCCTGTAGTCCCAGCTACTCGGGAGGCCGAGGCAGCAGAATCGCTTGAATCCAGGTGGTGGAGGTTGCAGTGAGCCGAGATCGTGCCACTGCACTCCAGCCAGGCAACAGAGTGACACTCTATCTCAAAACAAAAAAGAATGTAGAAAAGATTAGTAAGGGAACCTAGGGATCTCATTTTAGTTAAAGCTGAGCACTGTTTCTGGGCATTTCACACATGTATGCATAGATATGCTTTATATAAATAATAGAATAAATTAAATATAGTTTATTGTAAATTACAGATGGGTCATTCTGAAGTAATCTTCTTTATTGCCGTTGCGAAGTCTCAATTAAAAAAAATTAGTTACTGTTAAACATATATTTGGACACAAACAAATCCAAACAGCACATGCACTTGAACTCCTGATAGCCAAGCCAAGCAGCTCACGTTAGAGGACTGTGCTTGAACAAGATTTGTTCCTGATGGTGAGTGCACCACATGTCATTCACAAGTACGTATACACTTCAAATAGCTTTGCTATAGATTTACAATGTAGCTTCCAAGGCCAGAGAAAGGTGTCCCCTGAGAGTCTTTCTTTTTTTTTTTTTTTAATAATGGATCCCACGAACACTAGTGCAGAATGTAAATGTCAAGTCACAGAACCCATTTTTCCTAACTGTGATCACCCTGATTTTGCTGTAGGGTAGCAAATGACTGCAGATTCCAGGGGGAGAAGCCAAACAGCTGTCACTACCCTGAAAAAATGGAAGTCAGAAAAAGCATTCAACAATGTCACCCTGCTGCAAGCATGTTAGGAGCTGTCCCCAGAGACCTCATCTTCATCTCCATCCTCAGCAAAAGAAATTAAATGTCACTGGTGAGCACAGAACCTCCCTCATTTCACCATTATCTTCTCATTTCTAAAGATTCTTTATGTCCTTTCTGAAAGAACTCAAGAAATCCTTAATGATATCTAGAAATAGTGTTTCTTTCTTGCACCCAGAATTTTCCTGCTCTTTGGAAAGTAACACTTCACTCAATTTTTTTTTTTTCTCAATTATTATTTACAGGGCAAGTTGACATTTTAGGACACAAATCAGATTATCAAGTTAGTCTTGGTGAAATCACCTTAATATTTGTAAGAAATACATGCCTTCAGTTAAAAGCATGGGTAATCATTAATGACAAACATAATGTTATTTAATATGTGGTATGTAATTGGAGAGTGCCATAGGTGAGTGCAGACAGAAATAAACTTGTTTTCAGACTAACTGGCTCTACTCCATCTAGCTATGTGTCCTTAAATAAAGCACTTAACTGCTCTGTGCCACAAAAGTTTGGCACAAAACACAAAACTAGTAGATTCCTAAAGATCTCAAAAGGTCTGTATGTTTAAAAGAATGTCAGTGTAACTTTGGGAAACTTTAAGGCACTGAACATGTTCGATATCATCAGAAGCTAGAAAAAATGATTCGGATTTTTCCTTTAAACTTTATATATTTGTGTTTTGTCTTGGTTTTGAGTTTTTGGTTTTTTTTTTTTTTTAAATGAGCTTTGTAGTTAGTGCATTGGCCCTCAGGAATAATTTATTGTTTTTGTTTTATTTTAGGTTAAAGTAAAATTATGAGACTTCATGTATTTGTGAGTGACTTAAGACTGTTCACTGGGAAACCACAGCTTGTGCACGATAGCCTTGTGCTTGTATCAAGTGACCTCAGGGCTTTCCTGCGTGGAATAGTTCCCCACTGCTATTAGTTTTCTGCGCTTGCAGGCAGGTCTTAGGCGTCATGCTGACCATCCTCGCGCATCCCTGAGTGGGCCTTGGTCTTTGCAGAGGTGTACCACCGCCCTCTGCTGGACAGATTGCAGCAGGTAGCCTCAGAGTCCCTTCTCAAGTGTGGGTTTCCTGCAGCGCCTCTCCTACACCGTCAGACCTGAGTGGACATGTACAATCTTCACAAAGGGTTAGGTGAAGTTGATAATTTTAGAGGTTTGGGTATGTTACTAAAGATGCTTTGAGTAACATGATAAACCAGCGTCTGACTTTTGAATTTGGGATTTTCAATGATACTCATTACAAACTGACTAGCATTCACATTTTGGAACACTCATTCCTTTTGACTGATTCAGCACACTTCGCCAGGTATTCTCCAATCAGAGAACTATTTTTATCTCACATGAATTAGAAGAGACGGTTCCTAACACATAAAGATGATATTCCAATGAGATGCACCTTCTCCTTCTGAGTTAATTAGACATTGACTGGTAGGCTATATTCTCAATCATTTTGCCATAAAATATTTTTTGAAAACCTACTGCACACCCAGAAATCTTTTAAGTGTCAGGGATATAGCAAGAAATATAATACTTTTATAAAGATATATGCCAGTTACCTTGTAGATATTTCTGACCTGCTGAAATATAAGTTCTAATGGGAATACAACTAGAGTGACCAACCATCTTGGTTTTCTCAGGACTGAAAGGCTTCCTAGGATGAGACATTTTCAGTGCCAAAACAAGCACCAGGAAAATTGAAGGAGTTGGTCACGATAAATACATCTCCTACCATAGAAGATTGTAAACTACACTAGCATTTATTGAAAAATAGCCTTTCAACAGCATTAGGGTTCATCCTTCATACTATTCTTCTGAATAGTTTCTTCTCATTAAAAATGTGTTGCAATTTCTAAATTACATATAAATTAATCTATTGAATTGTTGTTTGCAGAGCATTTTCTTATATACAAAAGAGCTGAGCAAACCCAAAATCATAGATTCAAATTTGCACTGTGAAAGCCAAGCAAAGTAAATACCGGAAAAGCCAACCTCAATCTTATAAGATGCAGAAAGAGCTTAGATTACCTCTGCAGAGACACTTCAGAACAAAAGGGGAAATTAAAACCAGAAATAGATATTTACTAATGAAATCCCTGAGAAAGACAAACTGTCCAACAGGTGATAATAAATGATAAAATCTTAAAACTGGAAGATCCTAAAATTCACCCATTTTCTATCCAAACAAAACATTTTCTCCAGGATTTTGATGTTATTTATTAAAGCTTGAATACATCTTCTGACATATTATTCCAAAAAAATTAGTCTTTATTTCTCACCAATAATTGTTTCCCATACTTTAAATATGATCCTCTTAATTTTCATAATTTTGCTTTAGATACATTTTTTTAAAAATTTGTAACCTCGTATATCCATGTGTCGTTAGAACTAAAACTAAAATTCAATATTATTTTCTGCTTGACGTCTGCTAAAAATGGAGGGTCTCAAATGGTCTAACTGCAAGTTCCCCTCCTCACTTTGCTTGTGTGAATAAAGCTCCCTAGCTGAATAACTCTCCTTAGTGAGGTGATCAGGCACAATTTCTGCCTGTTACTGGGGAGCAGGTTTCAGTTCCCAGCTAGCCTATGGATTTATTCAAACAAGCCAATCACACCGTCTTGTGGGAACCAGGACATCTTGCCCTCTTGATACTACAAAGCCTGCTCCCACAGCCCCTGGTTGTTCACTCTGTTCCTCGTAATATACTCCCTGGCATGCAATGTCCTCCTCTCCTGGGCTGTGAGTGTAGGTGACTAATAAATTGCTATCTATCCCATCTGTCCAGTGCCAGGTATTGTGTATTTGGCCATCACCTTAGCCCTAGAGTGGAAATCCCTTCCTCACTAATGGGGTAAAGAGGAGTCCATTAAAACAACCCATACTTATGGTATCTTATACAATGCTACATGATTCTGCTCAGTCTTCTATTTTCCAGTGGTTTCCACTCTTATCCTGCAAAATCACTGCTCAGGAGAAGCTAGAAAATCATTGAAGTATAACAAGACATTGAAATAGGCATACTTTTTGATTGAGTGCAAATGAGGCTCTTATAATCACTGTTGAGAGATGAGTAAACTCAAAGCTTTTAAGAAGCTAGTTGTTTCATAAGAACTATAAGTGATGATTGGGAGGACTAGTATTCAGAAATTTTTGTAGACAAAGAAAAGTTGAAAGAAAAATATGCATTTGTTTAGCAAAGATGCTATTTTTTAAAAATCCAGTTCTAAATTTCATATGTGAAATGAGAAGATGCTGTGTATGTTCCCAAATCTACAGATAATTTCCTTCTCTATTTTTATAAATGGTTTAATTCTTCTTTCAAACCTAAACTTATATGCCAGAAGTTGTAAGAACAACAACAAAAAAGCGACCATTTGAATTTTAATACCCTTACTTTGCTCCTACTCCCTGTGAAATAAAGAAATTGATAAGCAATGCACTGGTTATAGGTGGACATTAAGAATTATTCATAGAAAGTTAACAGTGGAAAGGACATGAGGAATTCCCCAGCCCAACCATCCAGCTCTCACTGAATTAATGGATGTGAAAATGAGGTTCAGTAAATTGTCTGTGTAAGTGTCAGATGTCAGTGTCAGGCTCTCTAATTCTCAGCCCAATTCTCTTTCGGCACCCTTTGCCCCTCCCCCCACTTAAAATTAATCGAAAATTGACTAAAGAGCTTGGCCAGGTTCCTAATGTGGTAGCTTAGCATATTCACTGAATTGCAATGTAATGCATTAAGAAAGTCGTTTCTTTCTTACCCTGGTTCAGACACATTTCTCTGAGAATCTGAAGGACCAATACAAGATATGCCAGTTAAAGAGTTCAGAATTTATGACATCCATGGATTAACTAATCAATAATGCTACTTGGCATCTTTCAAATTTAACAAAATTTGAAATGGCCTATGGTTACACATCAAGGAGGCATAATTACACAACATATCAAACATCTATAGGATCAGCCCAAACTAGAACTTACCTCTGTATATTTCCCGCATGCATGCGACAGTGTACACTACAAAGAATAAAGTCACCCAGTGGAAGCAAGAAATACAAATCAAAACTAAACTGAAAATAGAGCTCTAGGAAGCCTCAGAAGCAAGAAGCTATTGCACAAGATGGATCCTTGGTTGAGAAGGGGATTGTTGCAAGGTTAGACTAGATGAGACCAACCAACTCAAATAAGTTGAATTAAAGGATAGACCAAATAGCTAGAACTTACACACACATGCACACACACAGGTGTGCACACACACACACATGCACGCATGCACACACACACATGCACACACCCACGTGCACACACCCACACGCATACGCACGCACACATACACAAACACACACACGCATATGCGTGTGCACACACATTCTTTTTTAGAAATTATGCAACTCAGAAATGCATCTCTAAATTACAGGGAGAAGAGAGGAAAAAAATACAGGTTTTGTGTATCCTACTTGGCATCTCCAGAAAATATTGAAAAATGAAGTCAGAAGTTCAGTCATTTTTTATCATATAGATGTTTTCCTTTTTTGAATTCCACGTTAGGTTATGAAATTCTCTTCGGGATTAGAAGAGTAAAATCATATAGATGTTTTCCTTGTTTGAATTCCACATTAGGTTATGAAATTCTACTCTTTGGGAAAATTGCAAAATAAAATGAGAGTAATTTCATGGACCTTCAACCGTGATGAAATCCTTACCTTGAAAAGCTAAGAGCAGTGAAGTAAATGATTGAGCAGGTAGGGCCTCCACAAGTAGAAGACTTTCCCAGCCAAATTTCAGCAACAGCCACAAAGACTAGGCCATTTCCAAAAAACTAACTCAACAATTAATAGTGATTTATTACTCAGGAGCCTGACATTAATTAAAGCAAATTTAGCAGTATCCTTATCACTTGAAGTTGATGTTATTGCAGTTGGCTGGAAAGAGAATACAAATTACTTCGGCAAGGGCTGCCAGTCACTCACGTCCTCCTAAAATGCCTTTCTACCCCAGCAGAAAGGTTTCTGGAACTCTTGGACCCCTAAATTAAATTATGTTGGAGCGACCCTAGCCTGATTGTTCTCTTAATCTTGGCCATCTGCACTTACTCGAATGTATGACTTTGCTCTTTTCACAACTCCAAAGAAAATGTATGATTAAAAGAAAAAGACAAATGGCCAGAAAAAAGATTTGAAGGTAAAAGTTTACTTGGATTGTATAGTTTGATTTGCAAGAATACCAGACTTGGTTTAATAATTACTGGATGGTAATTATAGACACAAATATGTAATAGGTAATATTTAATTAATGTGTTAGAGTAAGATGATAATCTGATAAATTCAATTAGTTTATTTCATTTACTTTTGTGACAAACATAAATCCTAATTCACAACTCTGGGATACTTAAATAGTCCAAAATGCAAAACTAACCAGGAGACAATATTAAGTTCCTTTATATACATTTTCTAATTACCACAAATATTGACCTCTGACTTCAGCCTATATTCAAAATGAGATGCCAACATCTTAAGAGCTTAATATGTTTATCAGATGTCACAAATATACTTTAAATATTTTGGTGCTAAATATTTAAATATTTGGTTTTATAATTATTCTTCAAATCATTGGTGCAAAATAGATAACAGAGTACTCAATTTCAACATATCTCTTTTTTCCCCCAAATTATCTGAATTAATCATTTGGATAATATCAGATCCAACTGATAGTCTCATTAGATGGCATCGTTGAAGAAGTGACTCTGTCTCAGCTAGGAAGACCCCATTGCCTGTCACCTTGCAAGTAGCAGTCACTGTAATTCCACACAGTTCCTGAGACAGTGTGAATGAAAATTAACATGCATTGTTCTTCTTCTATTTTGTCCTTCCAGGGATTAATATATTTTACTGGTTCTTACAATATGCTTATAAGGTAGGTACTACTCTTTTCCCAAAGCTTACAAATAATTCAATAAAGGCATAAAAAGCTTAAATAACCTATAAACAATCATACTACTCCAAAGGAATGAAGCTGAGATTTAAGCCTAGATACATTATCTATTGCTGCATAACAGATTATTCCCAAACTTAGTGGCTTAACACAATAGCATTTACTATTTCACAATTCCATATAGCTTCTCTGGGTCTTCTGGCTCTGAGTTGCTTACTAGGAGAAAATCGCAGACGCCCCAGTGTTCAGTTGAGAGTGGATCCGCTTCCAAGCCATTTAGTTGTTGGCAGGATTCTGTTCCTCGCTGGCTATTGGAGTGAAGGCCTCAATTCCTTGCAGGCTGTTGCCTGGAGGCTGCCCTTGTGGGCTCTCTGCGGGGTGGCTCAGAACATGGCAGCTGGCTTCCAGAATGAGCAAACAAGACAGCCCCAGAGTGTGAGCAAAATAGAAGTCACTGACTTCTACAACCTCATCTTGAAGTGGCATCTCTTAGAAGCAAGTCGTTAACTCCAGCTCACACTCAGTGGGAAGAAATCAAACGAAGGTGTGAATATCAGGAAACAGAGCTCATTGGAAGCCATCTTAGGAACTACCACACTAGGAATGTCTTTTTGTTTTTTAAAAATTAAAAAAAATTTAACAAAAGTCTTATAATGACATCACTTACAAATCTGTGCTGATGGTACATCTCTACATTCTAATGAGTTTGTAAAACCCCCATTACTAATCATGCATATATGGCATTTCTACAATTTTATTTATTTTTTAATAACTACGTAAGCATAAGCCTGAATTACAACATAGTGTAATAGTAAACAATTCAAAAGTGAATTCTAACTTGCTACTACTTGTCATTTTGACCTTTAAAAGCATCAGATCTTGTAGATTATCTATAAAATGTAAAAAGTGTTAAATATTTTTTGATATTATACATAAACTATGTAAAAAACAACAATTTAGATGCAAGAAATTTTTGTGAAATTGACATAGAACATACCAAATAAAATAAAATAAAATAAAATAAAATGGGCATGGCAATCAAATCTTCACCCTCCGCATTTAGATGGACTGGTAAACACAAATTCAAATACAGGTGAGTCTTACTGTACTTTATAAGATAGTGAAGGAATTTCACTGTCATATTAAAGTATATTCATATAACCAGTTATATAAATCTAAATAGAAGACCAACCTTCTCTAGTTATGAGATGGCAATCAGCAGGTTTGTGAAAAGTTTGACCTAACTAATCCAGCTTAGCCTCAATTCCAATTATGCCTTTAGAAGAGGAAATTGTGATAATACTTGCTGGACCTGAATTACTATCAAAATTCAAAAAGTATGATCACATTCATTTAACCACCAGCCAATTTTATTTAAATCAGGACTGTTCAACAAGAATATTCTATCAGCCATTAATGATCTGAATTCTGGTTTATCAGATTAATTGAAATATAGCACCTGCTTTTAAACAGTTTTCGGGCATTTGTCTTTTGTAATAAGTAAAGCAGTGGCTTACTATTATCATTAGTAGGTTTTATTGTTTGTTTGTTTTGAGATCTGCTATCAAGTTTGCACTCTCTCCCTTATAAGTACAAGCTGAAAAGTTCTGTAGTCCCCGTGACCATCCTCGCTTCTGATACCAACTGCAAATTCGGGAAGCTCCAAGATTATGCATGTGCTTGCTAGTTTGATAGAGGTATTCACAGAAACTCAGAAAAGTCATTATATTCACAGTTGTAGGTTATGGTAGCAAAAGAATACAGACTAAAATTAATAGAAGGAAGAGTCACATAAGGCAGATCTGGGAGACATCAAAATATGCAACTTGTAGTTGTCCTCACCCAGTGAAGTGGTGCAGACTGTGCCTATTTCTCCCAGCAATGAGTGACAGTACACACGGAGTCTCACCAACTACAGATGCTCACCTAAGTTTTAGTGTCCTGAGTTTTATGGGGGCTTGGTAACATTGACATGACTTACCACATGGCTAATCATAGTCTCCAGTCCCTCCAGAGGCCAAAACGATAACATGTTGCCCAAGAATAAATAACATGTTGTTCCACTGTTAGCATAGACAATCTGGTGTGGCCCAAGGCCTCCAGGAAAACAAACTCATATAAGACAAGGACATTCCAAGGTCTTAGAGATTTACCTCCCAGGAGCCCAGGGAAAAGGCCAAATCTTTCTTTGGACAAAATTAATTCTTTACTGCACACCAGCGAAGATCATTTTTTGTTGCAGGGATGTATTTTTTTGGACACATCAAATATTCTATCAATGTTCCCAGGCACTACCTTTGCTCTTGCTGGCACCTGTGTAAGAGAATCCAGGGCCTGAACCATCGTCCACTCAAACAGACCATACACACCTGGTCCAGGTTTGTGCATGGCTCCCTTTTCCACAGTGTGCCACTTGCTATAGTTCTGACCAAAAACTCCCTTGCCCTTCGGAGCTTCATTTATTTTTAATTTGCTCTGTCACTGCATTGTATGCAATAGAAGCTTCCTGGTGGAAGCTCAGTGTTCTGCTCAGTCCCAGACATGTTTTCAGCCACCGTATCATTGCCTTAGGTTGTGGTTTCCCCAAAGCAGCACCGGAGGTAAGGGCTTGTGTGCAGGAGTTCACTTGGGAGGTGGCTCTAGGAAATAGGAGTGAGTTTCCAGGAAGTGTGGGATGAATACGGGGGGGTGGGGCGTGGGGAGCAATCCAATATGAATATATAATCTCATATTGAGTATAAAAATCCAATACGAGTATGTTTTCGAGACTGCTGCTAAGGAGAGTGGTGAATTATTCTACTTCGATCTTTTGAGGGTCCACACAATGCCTCCCAAAACTATCTACAAGAGGGTGGATAGGAAGCATTGATCCACTGGCTTATATTCCCCATTGGTCAAACATTGTTCTGCTGAAGGTCACTCTGGCCACAGTCTTTGGCGTCAAAAGAGAACTAGAGCAGAAGTCAAAGACACTGCTGTCAGAAAACTGGAGAGTGCACTGGAACTCTCTACTCCAGGTGTGGCTGGAGCCAGAGAAGGGACCTCAGCCGTGTCTGCTGCAACTATATTACCTATGCCAGTTGTTTACAAATGCAGAAGAATATCAGAATCATCTGGAGAACTATTAAAGAACACAGATGCCCTGAATTGTAGAAGAGGGATAGGATATGGGCCTTTGTATTCTTACCAAGCTCCCTGGGTGATTCTGATACTTACGCTAGTGTTTGAGTAGCACTAATTGGTACTTCATGCAGACCCTAGAAGGACAAGGCAGGCTCAACAGGAAGTAATTTGACATGAATTTCATTGCTGTTAACCTGAACTCATGGTAGGTCTAGAGTGGGATACAGGCTGCCCCATGCCAGTTCTGCCATGGACTTTACCATCCCCAGTTGTGTTGGTTCGGTCCACGTAATTGTTGCTCCTGCCTGCTCAGCTAGCACCTTGACACCCTACCTTGCTCTTGCCAACTCACTCCCTCAAAGAAAAGGAAAAGAACATTTAATCTGTTAAAGATATTTAATGAACACCTGCTATAAACTAGCCAATTTGATACACACTTTACAAACATGATTTCATTTGATGCTCATGACAAATCTGTGAAGTAGACAGTGTTATTCAGATTTTTCAGATGAGAGATCTGAATCTCAGGGAGACCTGAAGCCACGTATCTCTTGTGGCCTGGATTAGAAAACAGGTGTTTTGGCCTACATAACTGCAAAGTCCTCTCCATTCTTGTCTTTGGAGACAAGGTGTAACCACCACTAGCTTCACCAGAGCATTTCTGTGTTCTCTTAAACTTTGAAAAGGCAGATACCTACCTAAGCGAACATCTTATTTTGTAGCTGTCAAACCAGTCACCAAGTATTAAAACAGTATCTGATCACACTTGGGCTGAATAGGTTTATTTAATGGAAAAGGCATTTATTGAGCACTTACTATGTGCCAAGCCCAGTGTTAAGTGCTTCGTATACAACATCTCTTTCCTTTACTGTTCATAGAAACAGGGCATCATCAGCTTCTTCTTGACCTCACAGAAGAACATATTTATCTGCCTGTAACAAATATGCAGTCAGGTGTGGTGGTTCATGCCTGTATTCAGGCCCGTTATCCCAACACTTTGGGAGGCCAAGGCAGGAGGATCACTTGAGGCCAGGGGTTCCAGCCCAGCTTGGGCAAGATAGTGAGACTCTACCTCCTCCCTAAATAAATAAAAAAAATATTAGCTGGGTGTGGTGGTGTATGCTTTTAGTTCTAGCTACTTGGGAGGCTGAGGCAGGAGAATCACTCAAGCCCAGGAGCTCAAAACCACAGTGAGCCATGATCGTGCCACTGCACTTCAACCTAGGCAACATGGAGAGACCCTGTGTCTAAAAAATAAAAATGAAAAAAAACCCTAGCAGCTCGGTTACTCAGAAAATATGTCCTCACGGATCATGAAGGTGATAAGATGTGGTAAGTTTTATTCAGATATCTTGCTGGTTTTATTAGATCTGCTTAAATATTTTTGGAGCCTGGAATAAGAGAGCAGTTATTTTTGAAGTTTGAAAATTATGACTGAACTTCACTTATGAGTCATAGATCTTTGAAAGAATTTTTAATTATAAGTATAAATGTGTTTTAAAATGTTAAGAAGGATTTCAAACATATCTTATTGTTTAATGGCAGTTTAGCCCCTATCTTCTAATGTTTATTTTCATTCCATATATTCTATCAATAATTGGTTCTTTCCCATTTTTGATTAGCTTTTATTAGCAAAGAGCAACCTTATAAGCATAATATAGCACATCCACATTTAGTGCTTCTTGTCCCCAAAATGGCAATTCAATTCGCCTCAGCACTCATATGTCCATACTAAGTTGCTAATCTTTTTCAAAGCTGCTCCAGACAGCTTCAAAGCAAATATACTTAGTATATTACTTTGTATTCTTTGAACAGACAGCAACATAGTTTTTGACAGCTTATTTTCAAGAGCTAAGCACGAAGACATTGTAAAACAGTCTAAAGGCATTTAGACTGGTGTTAATGATCTGTTTTGACTCTTTCTTGTCTTGTCTGCAGGGTCTGAAGTTTCTGCATCAGCTGCTGCTGCTAAAGATAAGATGACATTTGATAGTTCGGTTCATCCTATGAAAAGTTTGATTTAATTACAAAAGGGTCTGATTTGCTAGATTAAAAGGTCAAGTATTATAAAATTCATTTCTGGTGCAGAGATTTGAGAAAGCTGCACAGTGCAAAGTTCAAACAGTCAGAGAAGAGCAAGACACTTTAGAAAATGAGGAAAAATTAAAAACTATTGGCTAATTTCATTGGAGAAGGAGAGACTAGAGACATTCTAATATATACAAGGAGTTGAACATACCATTTACAATAATTTATTGTCAGTATTTTTTTTTTCAGCCTTTTGAAAGTTTTGCATCAGGGTGATTCGCCAAAAAAGGGGTGGGGGCAAAATTTAGGGAGTTATGCTAAAATTGTCTCTGTTTGAAAATAGCACGAGACTCTACAGAAGTATTAAGATAAGAGTGCTCCTAGACAGCACAGGCAAGGACTTCACCACCTCTTCCCCTGCTCACCGTTTTACGTCAACCACACAAGCTCTGCTGACTTTTTACTGGGGACTAAATGTCTCCAGACTTAAAAAAGAAAAAAAAATGCAATGAAATCCAGATAGCTGTGTTTGCTCTCAGTCCACTGAAGATGAGAGACACTATAAGCCAACGCTTTAGGGTGACTTCATTTAAGAACATGAAGTGCCTGAGTAATAAGAAGGACTGTGCCCACGGTGCCAGGGTCAACTTGACCAGCTGAATAAAACAGCCTGCAACAGATAAGTGACTACCTTAAGCCAAAGAATAAAGCTTTATAGAGGTACAGCTGGTTAGAAATGAGTTCGGTTAGAAGTGAGTGTTAATAACTGAGTGCATAAAAGAGAGAGGGAAACAGCACAAGTGAGGGAAGCTGATGGACTCACAATTTGGCTTCATCCCATAGATCGAACGTTGATCAAAGGATAAAAGTGGATCTAAAATGACTCAACGATTCCTCGCTAGAGCTGATGAAAAAGTCGCTGCTTCACTGGACAATATGGCATGAGGAATGTGAGGAGCAGCTGGCATTTCAGTTCCATTAAAAACCCCTCCAGCTTACCGTGGGTATTCAACTTGTGCTGGCAACGATACTTCCACACAGGAGTTTTCGCCAGGTGGTGCGACAGCACAGGCAGGTTGCACCAGTGAAACTTGATCTCCCCTCACTAATGCCACCCCTACTTTTAAAAGAATCTAATTAGAAAATGACTGGAAGAAGATAATGTGTAGATGTCATATACCCGGACCTTCCGTAATACATTTGATCCAATGCCTTGTGAAATCCGAACTGAAAAAGTCGTACAAATGGATTTGGACAGAAATGCTGTTGCATGGATTGAAAACCAGCTCAAAGACTGTAAACAAGGATAATGACAAATGCCAGTGCAATCAAGGGCCAGTAGATGAGTTTTCCACCAGAAGACAGTGTCCAGAGATGCTCCATGAGTCAGGATTCGAGTTCATTTTTGGTCAGTAGGTGTATTACCTACAAAGGAATGAAGAGTATATGAACAAAATCACAGCCGACTCTCAATGTGAAGGAGGGTAAAATTAATAAAAGGAAAATTACATTGAGTCAAAAGAATGCTACAAATATAGAAGTGGAAAATCGCCTAAATAGTTACTGATATGAAAATAACTGAGATTCTTCCCAAATTTCAAAGATTTAGAACACACCTGTAGATCAATGTAAGCAATCCAGTTTGCCTGCCATTTTATCACCTTTCAAGTTTTCGATTTATGCTCCAATATTTATTTGAACAAAATAATGATATAACTTATGGCAGTGAATATTCTTAAATTTGAAAATCTCTAAAAAATGATATTTATTCATCCCCAACCTCCTACTTTTGGGACCCAGATTTTTGGATGCAGGTTAATTTGCATGCTGATTTGCCAGCTGAAAATCTCAAAGAGTAAAAACTTGGAAGCATTTGTAGTCAGTCAACTAAAGTAAAATGTGAGGAGAAAAACTATAATGAAAATACAATTTATAATATTTGCACATGGAACTTATAATGACTGATTAACTTTTAATGTGAAGAATAAAAATTTCCTGTCATGATGAAATGAATCAATTAATTACTTATTAATTGTACTCCTATTATGTGGCTAGCACTTTACTAAAAAGTCGGGTTTTTTTTGTTTTTTTTTGTTTGTTTGTTTCGAGAAGGGTTGTACCAAAGCAAAATTAGAAAAATAAAAACAAGGAAAGCACATTTCTTTGTCTCAATATATCATGCTCACAAGTAGATTCTTAGAATTTCAGAGCTAAAAAGGACCTGTCTTCATTGATTCTGACCTTTTTTATTTTGGATGAGAACTGGACTCCTCAGGGAAGTGAGACTCCCTGGCTCGCGATGATGTGGCCTGCCAGAGTCCTTTGGGAATGTCTGTCTAGATGCCTCCCCAAAGCTGTGTATCCACAAGACTCAGTGGAACTTTTCACTTCCCATAGGCTTCCATCAGGCCTGTGATCTCACTTCACGTCTGTCCTTCCAGCCATGCTGGGCCTAGCCCAACAGAGCCACAGACTACTTTGCCCAGGCATTTATTCTGGAACACTGACCAAGCCTGCTGACTGGGCTGGGCTGCAGACTGTAGCGTTCATCAGTGATTTTCTTTGCGCCAGAGTGAGCACCACTCTAAGTCAGTCTTTCAGAACTTTGGAGCTACTTAATCCTACAGAACTTCTCATTCCTGCCGTCATTGGCCTCCACCCAAAATGCACACTCCCATAGTCATCTGGTCTCTTACATCCTCATCCTCACACTACTCCGTTTCCTATCCTATGACTCATCCTTCCATTCCTACTCAATTTCCCTGCCAACCTCCTGGCTTTTGCTCTCATTGCTCCCTCTGCCTGCCCTGACTACATGCTCCACCTGGTGAAAACCCACTGTCCTTTCAAGACTCATCACAATCACCTCTACAAAGGAGAACCATCACCTGCCTCACCCTAGCTGCAGCACCTCGTAGAATTGACAATCCCCTCTATTTTTGCATTCCATATAGGGTGTAAAAATGGAGACGATTGCCAGTTTGTGAGATGTAGCAGCTATGATATAAATGGTTAAAGAATTTCTTTGCATGTCTGCTGCCACTAGAATCTAATCCCTCTAAGGGCCTAGAGAGTTCTCTACCCACAACTGTATCCTCAGTGCCTAGAACAGTATCTTCCAGCACACAGTAGATTCTTACTAAATGTTTGTTAATGAGAGATAAGCATCTCTATTGGACCATTAGCTCCTTGGAGGCAAGAATAATGTCTTCTTTCCCCACTACCCCATAGCTCCTGGCACCCAGTTGGTTATCATATATGGCTGGATAATTACATTAAATTCTTTCTATAGTGACTCTCTGGAAATCTTCTTTCCCTGTAAATAAATTTCTCTGTTCATTCAAGCAGTTCACCCAGCTCTCCCTCTATATAGTCAGCTCTTTAACGTGATTCCTCCTTAAGATGAGACCTCCTATTTTGTCCTCGCCAAACAAGGTTGCTCAATCTCACAACTCCTTTTATCTGCAACCTAAGGTCAGTCTATTAATACTTCTAGATCCCCATTTCAGCTCAATTTCTTTCCTTCATAGACAAGATTATGGAAAGAACAGTCTACATTCCAGTCCTCATCAGCTTTCAGTCCCTATTTCTATTGAAATAACTCTTAATAGGGTCAAATGCAACGGACTATTCTTGGAAATATGTCTGGCTACTTCCAGGCTCAGTTCAAGTGTTTCTCAACTTCTCTGTAATATTAGGCATTGCTGCATGAAGTATCTTCCTCCTCCACTTCCTTACTTTCTTCCCACTTCTCTTTTCTAATTTTTGCAGACTTTTGGAAGTGCCTTGCCTTCTATTTCATTCTTTACCTGGCATTCTGTCCTGACACCTCTAAACCTTATTCTCTGGTTCAACTAACACCTTTACAATGATGAACGTTAAGTTCATTCCTCTTCTAAGGTCTAGTTTTATTTATCCCTCTGTCTCTGGAAAGCTCCACTTGGGTAATCTAAAACACTTCAAAATCAGTCTTTATAAGGTAGAATGCATTATGTATTTCCCCTAACTCTTCTCTTCCTGTTGTAGTATCTTACTTAATCAATAGTATCCCCAATTATCCTCTTTTCTGAGCCACAAACCTGGCAGATATTTCTAGACAACCTTCATTTTTTCCTCTATATCCAATTTCCGCCATTCCACATCTAAGGCCCAATGTCTGCCATTCTGCTTCCAATATTACTTTCACATCCATGCCTTCTTCTTCATCCTTATGACTACTATGTGAAAATTGGCTCTAATCACCTTTTTTCTGTTTAACAAAGATAAAAATGACTTCTGCGTGAGTATTTGCTAAGTGTCCTTCTCCCCTTTGCAAGATTTACTTAAGAACCATCTGCTGTGCCCATAGTCATAATGGTTTAAAAGAATTGAAAATTGGAAATAACTAGAAATAGGGCCAAGAAAGAGAGAAAAAAGGTAGTGGGGAGAAGGAACACATCCAGGAAACAATGAGAAGAGTTTTTTTAAAAAAGTTTACGCTGGAACTGAGGATGGAAAAAAGTTTTCAGTGTAGTGCTAGGGTTTGATAGAAATAGAAATGTGAGTGAAGAACGATGATCTAATACTGTTCCTGAAATTCTAATAAAGGCTTATGTTGCATTTAAATATTTTCAGGGGCAAAAGTTGTGTTTATCTGATTATGGCATCACAAAGAGACCGGTCCACATGAAGACCAAGGTTTACATGATTCACAGTTGAATATTGCAGTAGCCTTCTCTCTAATGTCCTCGATATTCCCTTCATACTTCCACTTGGATATTAGAGTGGAATTTTAAAGATGCAGACCTGATCATGACAATGCCTTGTTTAGAATTTTTAAGCCATTTATCCAAACTGTTACAAAAAGTTCAAGCTCCTGATTTAGGTATAATTGCTGTTTATAATATGACTCTTGCCCAAACATGTCACCAAATCTTCAGACACTCCCCAGAACTAAAACCATTCTGAATAGTTAGCAGTCAGTCCTCTGAAGACATAGCACTTTACGTATGATTTTCTCCTCTATTTTAAATGTTCTCCTTTCCTTCTTCACATCAACCAATTTCTATTTGTATTCAAATCCCATACAAATGACTACTCTTAGAAGCCCAAAGCACTGTCCATTGCCACAAATGACTACTCTTAAAAAGCCTTCTTTGACACCTGAGTCTGAGTCAGATGATTAGCCCCATTCTCACAGTAAACAGGTCCCGTAAACTTCATGACCCTCCTTTCCTTCCTCCTCCTTGAGACAGCCAACTTTACCAGTTTAATTTTTGCCTGCAATAATTTTTTTCAGAGTATTTATAAACATTGGGTGCAATGTGTACATTTTACAAAACTGGATGACATATATTATAAAGCTGATCAGCAAGAATATAGATAGGACAGTAGTCTGAATTCTTTCAAACAAAAAGATGAATAAAGACCTGCCATAACAAATAGTAACAATATACTATCTCTTAAGGTGAACTGAGTGTTAGAGGCATATGAAGATTTATACAGTCCAATAGGTCTATGTAGACTCCATGAATGACAAAGGGAATTAGAGATGCTCTGAGGACAGTATTTAAAAATCAGTGAATAAGGATGAAGTCTTCAGCAAAGGGGTCAGAAAAGCCACACACATACTTGGTAAAAGAAGACTCAGCTTCCTATCTCAAAACAAAAATATAATAAATCTCATATGGATTAAACGCTAGGATGTAAATATAAAACCATAAAAGCACTTGAATAAAATATAGAAAATTATTTTTATATTTGCATAAAGAAACCCCTTCTTGGTGCAACTTGAAGATCAAATGCCTTAAAGAGAAGACTACTTCGAGTAGCTAAAAAAAGTACAATTTTATGCTTTAAAACTATATTTTTTCATGATAGTTGTTTCTTTTAAATATTATAAAACATGACTTTTCTGCTTTGTCTCTGACCATGTCTTCATAAAAATGACAGAACAGCTATTGCTTCAGTCAGTTAGAAGAAATATTTATAGATGATCAATATTGGCCTCTGAATGTAAACTGCAATATCTACCTGACTAACCAAAGAAATTGCTATCTATCTTGTTTATGGAATTTTTCTATCCTGGAAATTTTGTGATTCCTGGTACATATTGTTCTATTGTTTTATCACACACTTCATGTTTATCAGGCTTTTTCATATTTGTGTATCCATGGATATACAAATCAATGATTTTCTTCCTCCCTATGAAATATAATTGTGGGATTTAAGAATTTAGCAGCCGTAATTTTCTATTCACCTTCTCTCCTTAAGACTAAGTAATTATAGTTCCTACTATTTTTTGCAGATGACTCGTTGAATATTTCAAAATGCTATCTAAATTCTTTATCAATCACTGTCTCTTGTTTGATTAGGGAGCAGAAGATGAAGAGTAGCCTGAGACGGAAATCTAAGAATCAGAAGTTGGAAATTTTTACCCGTGTTTAAGGCTTGACAGTCAAGACCAAGAGGCAGAACTGGGGCATGCAGCAGCTGAGGACAAAGTAGCTCCCAGAGCTGTAGAATGCATTGAGGCCAAATCAGTGGACACGTGCAACAAGCCACAATCTAAAGTGAGAAGATCGATAGAGAAAAGAAGGTAAGGCAAGGTCATGATGGAAAACTTAAACACTTCTGTTAAAAGTAAGCATCTCAAGGGAAACTCATGTGCCTCAGGCACTTAGTGAGAGGACTTGGAAGAAAATTGAGGGATTATAGGAAGCCATGAGTGTGGCCAGCCTGAGAGACTCATGTGAGCCAGTAGTTCGTTCTGTCTTTTCCTAATCAATTCCAGCTATCTTTCCAGACTCAGAAACTCAGAAATGTCTCCAAGTTCTCCTTCCCTCTTAAATGAAAGAAGCGAACATGGAGATTAACTTCTGTGAGATGAAACATAAGGAACTGCACCAATGTTTTATTTTTCTAGGACAGGAGTCAGCAATATTTTTTCTGTAATGGGCCAGGTAGTACACATTTTTGTTTTGTAGGCCATCCAATCTCTGCACAGCTATTCAACTCTGCTTCTGTAGCACAAAAGCAGCCACAGACAACACATAAAAGAATAGACACAGATGTGTTCCAATAAAACTTTATTTACAGAAAAAGGTAATGAATTTCCTAACTCCTGTTCTAGAATTTGGTTGTATTAGATGTGTTTACTTACAATTGTTAGATCTCAAGCTAGGTTTGGGAAATATTTTTATTTAGATACATAAATCTTCGTTATAACAATATTTCAGGAAGGAATTGAGCTATGATGTTTTAATCGTGTTTTAGCTAATATTAAGTGCAAAGGAATTTGATTTTGATTTTCACAATTTACTTTCTCATTTAAAATCAGAGACCTAATGTGACTTTCCACTTCAAATCTGTGATTTGATATTAATGCTAATATGAACAGCAAAGGAAGGGTGAGTTGGAAAGCATTTTTTTTCCTTTGAGACAAAGATGAGTGAAATATATACTCTTTAAAGTGATGTTGGAAAGTGCCTTTTGCTGGTTCTCTGTTTCATCTTGCACTGTGGCCAAAATAAGCAGCACTGACTCTTTTCTTTTTTTCATGGTTTCCAGTAAGAAATCCCTCTCTAATTCCATCACCAGCTCAGGATGCTTAGTGAACCTGTAGAGACATACTGTCCATGAAGGAGTTCAAGAGGCCAAGTGATCAATTATTTGCCAAAGGAGCCGAATTTTGCTTACTTGCCTGTAGTCTTTTAAAGAAAACAAGAAAAATTAGCAAGGAAAGAACAGCGAAGAAATTGAAGAGGTCTCTGAGTGTATCAAGCATCTACAAAACAATTTTGTCAGTCAAGATGTCGCAAATGGTGATGAATAAATCATGTCCCTATTTGTTAATATACTCCATCAGGTTATTTTGAGAGAAAACAAGGATTCTGCTGCCAGAATGTTTTCCATTACTATAACTTTTTCAGCATTTCTACTTACTTATCATTAATACTTTGTTACTTCTTTTCACATTTTGAGAGCTAAAAGGGCACATCCATTCAAGTCAGTTCACAATTCAGCTCAATGAATATTTATTGAGTACCTATTATGTGCCTGGCAATGGTCTAGGTGGTTGAGATACAACAGTAAACAAAACAAAGATTCGTCTTATCATGGCACCTATCGTCTTGTGGAAGGAGACAGTTAATAAGCCATAAATGCAATAAATAATAAGCATATTATTTAATATGTTAGAAGTTAATAAATAGTGGTGAATTCTGAAGGCTGGAGCAGGGGATGAGGAGTTACTATATTTGTTAGGGGTCAAGGTAAGTCCCTGTAAATAGAAATTGTAAATAAAGGCTAGAAAGAGGAGTAATAAGTTAGCCAACAACATACTTGGGGAAACAAGATTCCAGGAGTGGAAATATCTAAAGCAAGTGCCCAAAAGTGACAGTGTCCTTGGAAAGTGGGAGACTAGCAGTAAGCACAGCCTGGCTGTAATGAAGTGAGCTCTTGTGGTGTAGGTAAGGAGTTCATGGAGTATAGGATTACAAAATTGGGGCTAGAAGACACTTTGAGGCCATCTAATGTCTTTTATTCTTAATGCAATGAGAAGCTGCAGCAGAGTTTTGAACAGAAGAGAAACATAACTTGACCTTTGTTTTAACAGCATCATTCTGGCTTCTATGTTGAGAACAGACTGAAGGAAAGTGTCTTAGTTCATTTGGTGCTGCTATAACAAAATACCTGAGACTGGGTAATTTATGAAGAACAGAAATGTACTTCTTACAGTTCTGGAGGCTGGTAAGTCCAAAATCAAGACAGGTTTGTTTCTCTGCTGAGGGCTGCATTCTCCAGAGGGGAGAAATGCTGTGTCCTCACATGGCAGAAGATGGAAGGGAGAGAACCCACTCTCAAAGCCCTTTTTAAAAGGACCCTAATTCATTCATGAGAGAGGAGCCCTTATGATCTAATCACTCCCAGAAGCACAACCTTCTAATACTAGCACCTTGTTGACTGGGTTTTAACATGAATTTTTGAAGGAACATCATATTCAGGTCATAACAAAAAGTAAGAGCAGAAGGAAGAAGAACAATACAGAAGCTATTGGTATAATTCTGTTGACTGGTGGTGGATTTTCTGGGTGATGAGAAATCATCAGATTCTGAATAGGAACCAAAGGATCACTCTGTTGCTGATTGAAGCATTTGAGGACCTCGCCAACAATTAGAATTGCCTTTTTAAACTTCATCCCTTACTCAAGCACACCTATAGCTCATAAATATATACTATTCTTCTTTCTAATATTTCTAAAGATTTAGAGGCAGACTGGAAAAAAGTATATTCTAATTCACATTGAGAAGAGAAAAAAGACAGGGGTTGTTAAGAATATTGAAAAGATGATAGACAAGACTAGAAAAATGTGTTGATCAAGTCAGGCTGAATACATGTAATCCACACATCAAAGCTAGACTATGGTAATAGGATGAGACTAGGGACAAGCTACGAGCACAGAAACTAGAGTAAAGAGAATTCTAGTATGTAGCCTTACCTAAAAATGTATAAAAATTATATATAAAATATTACTATTAAAAGGTCATTATATTTCATACTTTTGGGAATGTATTAGGTATCCAACAGTGTCTAACATATTACCCCCAAAACTCACCAGCTTTAAAAAAGAAACACTTATAATTGCATAGCTTCTGTGAACTAGAAATCTAGACACAGATTAGCTGGGTACCTCTGGGTTGATGTCTCTCAAAAGGTTTCAGTAAAGATGTCGGCCTGGGGTATAATCTTCTCAAATCAGGGAGGATCCACTTCCAAGCTCACTTATGTTGCTTTGGCAGCCCTCAAATGCTCAAGGTTATCTCCAGATTTTACTGCCATGTTATATGGTTCCTCCATAGGGCTATTCACAACTTGATAGCTTGTTTCTCCTAAGAAAGAGAAGACAGAAGGAAAAAGAGAAAGACAGAGAGAGACAAAGACAGGAAAAAAGGCATCCAAGATGGAAGACACAATCTTCTTATAACTTAATTAGGGAAGTGACATACCATCGTTTCTGATATATTCTATTCATTGTAAGCCCCATAATCAAGAGAAGGAAGGGGATTGATTATACAAGGACATGAATCTTAGAAGGTTATCACTGGGGCCATCTTTGAGATTCCCTGCCATGGTACACTCAATAGCACAAGAATTAAGATAATGGGCCCCTAAATAGTAGCTACATGAGACGTATGAAACTCTCAGAAAATTAGTGTTCTCTGACAACTAAATGAACTTAAAATTTTTACTCTACCTGTATTGTTGGCTACTCAATACCTAGTAATTTTTCTTAGTGCACACATTCATTCATTCTGAAGTTTGATTACAATAAAGTTCCATATTTTCTAGAAAACAAAAAATTGAGGTAACTATGACTATACCGCAGGAAAGATTTTACACAATGCACCCCAAATAACATTCCACATTTATTTTCTAAATATCCTAATGGAATATATTATGATGTTTTGCATCATTTATAATGATACATTGTTTTAGTTTTTAAAGAAAATTATAAATCAATTAAAAGAGTTGTAGAAAATTTAGTAAGAAGAAAGCAAATTTTTTCTCCAAAAAAATTTTATGATTTTTTTGTGATAGAGTGGAAACAAGGGAATGTTTAATCCATTGCTCGACATCTACATGCAATTCTTTAATATCTACAAATTTGCTTGATATCTACATGAAATGTGGGTCTTGTATAGAAATACACAGCTACAACCATTCTGGAAATACTTTTTTTCACCTTTTAAAAAATTTTAATTGTGTTAACACATATATTATGTAAAATTCACCATTTTTAACAATTTGTTAGTGTACAGTTCAGCAGTGTTAAGTACATTCACGTTGTCATGCAACTAATCACCAGAACTTGTTTCATTTGCAAAATTGAAACTCTACATCCATTAAACAACTCCTCATTCCTCACTCCTCCCAGCCCCTGGCCACCACCATTCTACTTTCCGTCTCTATAAATTTGAGTACTCTGAGTAACTCACGTAAGTGGAATCATACAGTATTTGTTTTTTTGTGACTGGCATATTTTACTTAGCATAGTATCCTCAAAGTTCATCCATGTTGTAGCACATGTCGGAGCTGAATACTATCCCATTGTACCACACTTTGTTTTTTATTGATCCATCAACAGAAACTTGGTTGTTTCTACCTTTTGGTTCTTGTGAATATTGCCACTATGAACGTGGATGTACAAATACTTGTACAAGTTCCTGCTTTCATTTCCTTTGGGTATATATGCCAAAGTGGAATTTCTGGATTATATCATAGTTTTATTTTATTTTATTTTATTTTATTTTATTTTATTTTAATTTTTGAGATGGAGTCTTGCTCTGTCACCCAAGCTAGAGTGCAGTGGCATGATCACTGCAACCTCCGTCTCCCAGGTTCAAGCTATTCTCCTGTCTCAGCCTCCCGAGTAGCTAGAACTACAGGTGCCCAGCACCATGCCTGGCTAACTTTTCTATTTTTAGTAGAGATGGAGTTTCACCATGTCTGCTGGGCTGGCCTTGAACTCCCAGACCTCAAGTGATCCACCTGCCTTGGCATCCCAAAATGCTGGGATTACAGGCGTGAGCCACCCTGCCTGGCCTATAGTTCTATTTTTAATTTTTTGAACAACCACCATGCTCTTTTCCATAGTAGTTGCACCATTTTACATTTCCACCAACAGTGTGTAAGTGTTCCAATTTCTCCACATCCTCACCAATATTTGTTATTTTTTTTAAGTAGCCATCCTGATGGGTATGAGGTGTTATGTCACCACAGTTTTGTTTGCCTTTGTCTAATGACATTGAACATATTTTCATATGCTTCTTAGCCATTTGTATATCTTCTTCGAAGCAATACCTATTCAAGTCCTTTGCCCATTTGTTTTTCATGTTGCTACTGTCTTTATTTTTATTTTTTATTTTTATAGATTTAGGGGTGATGTGGTTTGGCTCTGTGTCCCCACCCAAATCTCATGTTGAATTGTAATCCCCAATGTTGGAGGAGGGACTTGGTGGGAGGTGATTGGATCTTGGGGGTGGATTTACCCCTTGCTCTTCTTGTGATAGTGAGTGAGTTCTCATAAGATCCAGTCGTTTGAAAATGTGTATCACTTCTCCCTTTGCTCTCTCTCTTCCCATTCTCCAGTCCTATAGAATGTGCAGGTTTCCACTTCACTTTCTTCCATAATTGTAAGTTTCCTGAGGCCTCCCCAGCCATGCTTCCTGTACAGCCCACAGAACCATGAGCCAATTAAACTTCTTTTTTTTTAATATAACTTACCCAATCTCAGGTAGTTCTTTATAGCAATGTGAAAATGAACTAAAACAAGGGGGTACAAGTGCAGCTTTGTTCCATGGATATTTTGCATAATGGCAAAGTCTGCTTTGCCCACTTCTAAATTAGGTTATTTGGTTTTTGTTGTTGCTGTTCTTGTTTAACTGCAGGAGTTCTTTATATGATCCTTTCATCTTCTGAGTGCTCCTTGCTATTCTTTTTACCTTTTAATGTTTCAAACACACTACACTTGACTTAGGTTTTCAAATATCTCATCTGATTTCTATTACCCTATCTTTCTCTCTCCCTCAGGTCTTTGCATAGCCTCTTCCTTTTGTTTTGAATTTTACACACACGTGCACACACACAC